>NC_045448.1:78099612-78197197 GCF_002776525.5 Piliocolobus tephrosceles | reverse complement strand
TTTTTTCTTTTTTTTTTTTTTTTTTTTTTTTTTTTTTTTTTTTGCCTGTCCTCTCGGGGAAGTTTGTATGGGGCTACTAGCTCACATGCGGGATCAGAATGGTGTGAATGACAGCCGCACTGTGTCATGAAGGTGGTGGTGGTTTCTGCACAAGAGACCAAATAAGAAGAAAGCTGAGAGAGGGGGGAAACGTTTTTGGATGACAAAGGATGGGTAAGTGAACTTTTGTTGTTTCCTTCTGAGCAAAGCTGATCCTCTTGGCTTCCTATCCTCAGTCGTGGCATTAGCAGATAAAAGACGGGGAAACAGGCAAAGAGCAGCAGCCTTTGAGTTTGCCAGTTGATTCACTATACTTGCTATTATATTTTTAGATCATTTTCCTTTTTGCAGTGTTTTTTTTTTTTTTAATCTGTAAATGCACAACACGAATTTAAACAGACTCTAGAGAAATATCTTTAAGACTGTCTCTGCTGTCTGCGCATCCACAGCTTGGGAATTGAGCATGAGATAAATACTGTGTTTGCTTCTATTTCTTGATAATATTAACGAGGCTTATGTTTCTGGTAGCTGTCACGATGACTATTAACACTTTGCTGCGTGTGTGTAGGGGTGGGGTCCTTACTTTATCAGAGGTTGCACAAGGGCTTGTTTTATCTTTGAAGCTGGATTCTGAACACGGCTTCCGAATTTCCAGCAGTCATTTGCCAGTCTTATTTTTTCAAGTGTGACTGGCTTTTTCCCCCCCTTTCTCCTGTCTGGAAGAGCTGGAATGTATTTCAATGAGTCTGTAGCTGTCAAGAGGACAGACAGCAAGATCGGGTTTTAAATTAAAAAAAAAAAAAAAAAACTTAACTGAGAAGAAGGATGGGTTTTAGATCAGGGATTTGGTTGATTGCCTCTTGGTTAAAATTTTAAAAATTTAAGGAAAATAAAAGAAACTGCAACACATGGTAGTTGTTTCTTTTTTTTTTCTCTCCCTTAAGAAATAATAAATCTACTGTTGATAGAGGAAAGAAGTCCCTTAACATGCAATGACTTGGAAATGCAGTGTAAGTGCCAATAGATTGTAACTTTGCAGGCTTTCTGAAGTTAATTGAGGTTGGGGAGAAAAAAGTCAGTGAGAATTGAGCAGAGATCAGGGTGATGTGGAGAAAAATAGTAGTTGGCTGCTTCTTTCCTTGTTTATCCTTCGAATTTGCAAAAGCAACTCTGTTTAAAATAATGACAAAGTAACACTACACAATATTTTTTGCTTTTTAGGCAAATACTTAATAAGAATTTTGACAGTCTTAACTTTGGAGTGTTCTCTGTTATGAGTATTTAGATGTCTTAGCTCCTGTATCATTGGGCAGGGAGCCACAGTATGCAATAATCTATGCTTATTAACAACTTGAGAGCACCTTGTACTGTTATTTGTCTTCATCCAATGCTTCATTGGCTGCCTATACTAGTCTCAATGCTGTTTTTCCAGAGCTCACACATTGCGATCCTATTATACAATAAGTACACGATTCAGGCAGGGTAAACTTGGGTTACCTTGACAGCTTACTGAAGCTCTTTTGCCAAATCACAGCCTGTTTGCTCAACTAGGAAAGACGTACAGGTACCAGGTTTACTATGTCACAGTTTTGACCTTACCAGAGTACATCCTACACTTCCTTTTGGTACTGTCGTTCAATACAGTGGCTAGCCAAATATTATTGTTATTAAAATGTCAGCATTCAGTGGTGAGAAAGGCTCTGTGCTTTTCAATGTTGAAATAAGTAGGAACTCCTGAAACTCAAAAAGGCTTTTCTTAGTTCTATGGGATTGTGGTGATTGGAAGATCAAGGAAGAAAAAGTGAAACCTAAGCAGCAAACATGCAACACTGAAGAAAATAATGCTCGAAATGTTAATGCATTTTCCTTAAATCAACTGTCCCATTCCTACAGTAGAGGAAATGCCCCTGTTATTGGTAAACCGGCGGTGATTTATTTTAATAGCTTCACAATGTGCATCTGTCTTTTTTTTAATATCATAGGTTTCCATTTAATTACGCAGCTGAAAGGCATGAGTGTGGTGCTGGTGCTACTTCCTACACTGCTGCTTGTTATGCTCACGGGGGCTCAGAGAGCTTGCCCAAAGAACTGCAGATGTGATGGCAAAATTGTGTACTGTGAGTCTCATGCTTTCGCAGATATCCCTGAGAACATTTCTGGAGGGTCACAAGGCTTATCATTAAGGTTCAACAGCATTCAGAAGCTCAAATCCAATCAGTTTGCCGGCCTTAACCAGCTTATATGGCTTTATCTTGACCATAATTACATTAGCTCAGTGGATGAAGATGCATTTCAAGGGATCCGTAGACTGAAAGAATTAATTCTAAGCTCCAACAAAATTACTTATCTGCACAATAAAACATTTCACCCAGTTCCCAATCTCCGCAATCTGGACCTCTCCTACAATAAGCTTCAGACATTGCAATCTGAACAATTTAAAGGCCTTCGGAAACTCATCATTTTGCATTTGAGATCTAACTCACTAAAGACTGTACCCATAAGAGTTTTTCAAGACTGTCGGAATCTTGATTTTTTGGATTTGGGTTACAATCGTCTTCGCAGCTTGTCCCGAAATGCATTTGCTGGCCTCTTGAAGTTAAAGGAGCTCCACTTGGAGCACAACCAGTTTTCCAAGATCAACTTTGCTCATTTTCCACGTCTCTTCAACCTCCGCTCAATTTACTTACAATGGAACAGGATTCGCTCCATTAGCCAAGGTTTGACATGGACTTGGAGTTCCTTACACAACTTGGATTTATCAGGGAATGACATCCAAGGAATTGAGCCGGGCACATTTAAATGCCTCCCCAATTTACAAAAATTGAATTTGGATTCCAACAAGCTCACCAACATCTCACAGGAAACTGTCAATGCGTGGATATCATTAATATCCATCACCTTGTCTGGAAATATGTGGGAATGCAGTCGGAGCATTTGTCCTTTATTTTATTGGCTTAAGAATTTCAAAGGAAATAAGGAAAGCACCATGATATGTGCAGGACCTAAGCACATCCAGGGTGAAAAGGTTAGTGATGCAGTGGAAACATACAATATCTGTTCTGAAGTCCAGGTGGTCAACACAGAAAGATCACACCTGGTGCCCCAAACTCCCCAGAAACCTCTGATTATCCCTAAACCTACCATCTTCAAACCTGACGTCGCCCAACCCACCTTTGAAACACCAAGCCCTTCCCCAGGGTTTCAGATTCCTGGCACAGAGCAAGAGTATGAGCATGTTTCATTTCACAAAATTATTGCAGGGAGTGTGGCTCTCTTTCTGTCAGTGGCCATGATCCTCTTGGTGATCTATGTGTCTTGGAAACGCTACCCAGCCAGCATGAAACAACTCCAGCAACACTCTCTTATGAAGAGGCGGCGGAAAAAGGCCAGAGAGTCTGAAAGACAAATGAATTCCCCTTTACAGGAGTATTATGTGGACTACAAGCCTACAAACTCTGAGACCATGGATATATCGGTTAATGGATCTGGGCCCTGCACATATACCATCTCTGGCTCCAGGGAATGTGAGGTATGAACCATGATCCTCCTAAAAGCATTTCTACTGCGGGGAAGGAGAGGTAAATGTTTGAAGCCCTAGAGGTGTCTCTAATCACTAGAAAGATTAATGACCCTTTTGCTTTTGGGTTTTACTCAGTATGAAAGGTTACTTAATTAAATTACAACCACCAGGAAATTGACTGCTTTTTTTTTTTTTTTTTTTAATGGTTGAATCTTGAAGGAAGTTCATTCAAGGATAAGTTGGAATAAAGCACTATGTTAAAACATCTGCTTTTTAACAATTTGTATACAGGGGTTGGACTTAAAAACACACATACAAACAAAACTCTTTTCGTTCTGAAATTTCTGTGTGGTTCTTGGTGTTTGACTTTTGTAATGGAGTAAAGAAGAGGGGCCAGCTTAATTTAAAAATAAAGTGAGTTTACCAAAATTCCAGAAGGTAATGAAGATTTAAACCAAAGAGCAATTTTCCCAAGGGTTGATTTTGTTGTAAATTTTTAGTTTGAATGAAAGCATGCAACAGGGATCTTACACCCGTGTTACTTGCCATTTAGTTATTATACCAGCATAGAGAATGTCAGAGGCCTACTGTGTAATTGTATCAGGCTCCTAAGGTGTCTTTTATTTTTTTTTTCCTTCTTTCCTACTTTCTTTCACTCTTTCCTTTCCTTACTTTTTCTTCCTTCCTTTTTCATTTTTTTTGTTTTGTTTTGTTTTTTAATTACTGGGTTATAGATCTGATTTAAAAGGTTTTTATGCACTGGCTATTTGTGTTTAATCAGAATGAAACTTCAATTCCATGCTTTGGCTTTGTCCCTGGTAACTAAAATCAGGTCATAATTTTGTGGATGATTTAGCAATAACAAAATGGCAGTCATAGCAAGGACTGTTTGTCACTATTGCTGTCATCCCCAAAAGAAATGATATGTATTCTTGTTAAACTTATTCAGAAGTGAGTGATACAAATATTCATAAATAAAAGGAGAGAGGTTTGAGTTCTGGGTATTCTCCCTTTCTGTAACAGCCTCAAGTAAAGGCGTACCTTCCATGTTATATTATTTTTGTTTTTATAAGAATAAATTTGGACCCGGTTTCTGATTATTTAATTTTAAAGATCACTTACAGGAACATGTTAATGAGTAGACACATAGTCACAAATTTCAAACTTGTCAATAAATAATACAGGATGTAAATTGTTCTTTTCTTGGTAAAGTTGATCATTATGTGCAAAGATTGACTACCAAGGCCTTGTTTGCTGGAAGAAACTAGTGAAGAGAGGTTAAAGTCTGGGAATATAATGTTTTAGTATCTGATTTTAGTTGATTACTTTTTCAAAAGACAGTTTTAATGAGTATTTAAAGATGTTGCCCTTTCTAATGCTAGTTAACAGTTGGAAAATATAATTTGCTCTTTGATAGTGTATACTCCAATTTTTCCGTAGTCCTAACTGCAAATGCTAATGAAAATGTTTTCAGACAAAGCACTGAATTTGAAATAATCTCTAACTCAGTACAATTTGGACTATTGAACTGTTCTTCAAAGAGTTCATTTTCGCCTTTTTTTGTGTATCATTGAAAATAAGAGAAGTAATCCCAGATAATAAATTCCTAAAAGGAAACTGTATAAGCAATTGCCCTTAAAAATTAAAGAGAATAAAAGATTTTCTATAAAAGTCTAACAAGGCTTGATGTTTTTATTGCAGGCCCACAATTATACAATATACTTGAATATTAGTAACACAAGTTCATCATATTTTATTCTGGGTTCTCCTTATATTTTGTGATCCTCTTAAAGGCTGGTAACATAAAAAGAAAAGAAAAATCTAGATGCATTAATTCATTTTCTCTTGACTTTTGGAGTAGAATGCTGATTTTTATTTTTAAGAATCACCAAGAAGAAAGAAGCATTCTTAAAGAACCAGGACTTGAGAACCGGGGTTCTAAAACTTTTCCAGAGATCTTAAGTTTCACAGATTATTGCATCAAAAACCCTAGGCATTACCATGATAGAAACAAATTTAAAAGATGGTTCATTTAATTAAAACGTGTGTTTAAAAACACATTTTGATATTGTATGTGTTATATAGATTGACATTTAATGTCACGAAATTGCCCTAGTATTGTTGAAAATGAATGTGTTGTTAAGGCATTAAATAATGAAGAATGTAATTAAATATTGTAATAATTCTGTTGAGTCAAAATGGAATCCTTACTGAAGTAGCTCAAACTTTCTGTGGCCTAAAACATGGAAATTAGAAGGCTCTACATTTAAGATCATATGTCCATTTAGGATGGGGGGGTTGCTATAAAACTACATTTAAATGAATTTCAGCTTGTTTTAAAACAAAAACATACAAAAGCAAACATTGCAGGGGTCACCCCATTTTTGGACAGAATGTTTGCTGTATTACAGTTATAGGTAGATATAAACAATGAGGAAAAGCAAACTCTTAGAAATTGTTATACAGAAAGTCCTAATTACTTCCTGCTTCTTTGTCACTCAGAGTAAAATTTCTCCTGTTGAGAAATATTCCTTTGGACAAAATTTCTCTACAAAATAGAGTCAAGAGAGGGCAGTGATTTGCCTAAGTTTACAATGTTTTTGGAATAGTAGAAGTATGCTGAATTTTAACCTGGCATTGTTTCATAAGTCTCATATATCACTAGTTTAGCAGAGAAGCATTAATATATTTATAAGACATTTTTGTGAGGTAGCTTTTTTAAAAAAATATTCAAAACACCAAACTCTACCCAATAAAGCCATAAATATTTAATTGGGAAACTTAGCACCAAATGCTAATTTTCTAAGATAGTGCCTTGAAGAAATAAAAATTGCATTAAATTTAAAATTCTACTTTCCAAACTTTATATTCAGTTACCATTACCTAAATATGGTTACAAGATCCATTTTGTTTGTTTTTTTTTGAGAAGATTTTTTTTTTAAATTGAGATTATTGATTAGATTGGTGTTTGTGAACTTCCATACAAATATAGCATGCAATTTTCAAATTAAATAATTTTGTCTCTATGTTTTGCAACTTTTAATTCTGAAAAGTCCATGTGCACATACCATACTGATAAAATGAGGGATAATATTTTAATAATTTGGGCAGTAAAAATTGTTCATATCTATAAAAGAGAAATAGAGTAGATAGTTATGAGTAATTAATATGACATATAGCACAAGTATAAGGGATACATACATCTCAATCATCATACTTTGAGTGGATCAGTGTGCTTGGTTGAACTGAATCATTCACTTTGTCCTCAATATGTACTCAGAAAAGAGAATTTAAAGCCAAAATGATACAGCTTTTCCTAAAACTGTAAGGTGTTACTATAAATAGACAAAATGCAAATATTTACTTTTAAAAATAGCTTGTGTAGCTTGGCATAATGTTATCTCATTAAAAAATATGATCAGGGCTATAAAGTTGCTTCATTCTGCATATCAAATTTTCCCTTCAAAATTTTAAAGAACAAAGTTTTGAATTTCTAGTTCTTCTAGAATTTGTTTCATCAACTGAAATAACAAGGGCCTTTATATATTAGACAATGTGAATACAGGACAAGAAAGAACATTTGTAGTGTGGTTTGTACATTTAAAAAAATTAAATTGGTAAAAACTTAAAATGAATGAATGTAGTCTCTAAAGAGACTCTCCATCCAAAATGTTTCAATAGTTAAGTAATTGAAATATAAAGTTTAATGATCCCATAGTGCTACCAGTGCTGCTATTAGGAAAATAGCAGTAAAGGTGACATTATAGGTGTATATTTTCCAAATATTTAATATTTTCATTACTTTCTTCAAAATTGAGCAAAATTTTTAAAAAATACTGGTTTTCAGTTCGGGTTATATAATTTCTTTCACTGTTATGCAGAGGGTGGTATAAACCATTTCTAACAACTTATATTTATTGACTCTGTTAGGTCAGGTTCAAACAATTGGCATACAGTAGACCATTAACTTCTTCTCACACTTTAGATATTTGATATTTTGCAGTGTGCTAAGTGAATTTCCAAGGACTACTAAGCGAAATGTATGTACAAAGACGATTCTAAGGAAAACAGACCCAGTTACCTTAAGTTTAATTAATGGTTTATCAACATAAAGCTATAGAAAACAAACTATTTAGGTGGCTGACTACAACTGTGTCATGATACAATGTTATAAATGAAACTGTATTTGTATATTAAATAGAATATGTGTATGTTTTCAAAAATTTGAGGTCAAAATTACCAAGATTTTTTTTAGTTAGGAATATAGTCCTTAAGGTAAATGTATTATCATATCTAAAAATTTTAAGTATCATCAGGCGCGGTGGCTCATGCCTGTAATCCCAGTACTTTGGGAGGCCAAGGAGGGTGGATTACTTGAGGTCAAGAGTTTGAGACCAGTCTGGCCAACATGGTGAAAACCTGTCTCTACTGAAAATAACAAAAATTAGCTGGTCATGGTGATGCATGCCTACAATCCCAGTAAATAGGGAGGTTGAGGCAAGAGAATTACTTGAACCCAGGAGGTGGAGGATGCAGTGCAAGATCACACTACTGCACTGCTGCCTGGGCGACAGAGCAAGACTCCATCTCAAAATAAATGCATAAGCAAAATATAAATTATAAGTATCTTACATCTATGTAGTCTAAAATTCTTTTTTAAAAAACAAAATATAACATACAGTCAAATCTGTATTTATACTACATATTGCCATTTTTTGTGTTACTTTAGACTTGTCACTTCGTTTCTCTGTGACGCATCGCTCAAAGGAGTGACTCAGCTGGCGCAGTGTTTCCCAACACAAAGCAATTCTCAGATTAGCATAAAATTTGTAAAATCTCAATGGTCATTCTCAGAACTAAAAAAGCAGGATGAGCTGTGGAGAAAAAGACTGAGCTACTTACATTCATTTGTCAATGAGAAAAGAAAGAGCTTCTTGAGGTACTAAAAACTGGGGGTGCCCAGGTGAGCAGCCACACAATTTCTTTATGCTTGAGGGGAAAATATGTACCCCACACATACAAACACGTGAGCACATGAGTGCACACTCCCACACACATATGTCTTTGAAATTCTGCTAAGTAACTAGATATTTTGAAAGCACTTAAAACTGTCCGCTTTTTTAAAAAATCGATTGTCTGAATTAGGTCCAATTAAAATCTATTTGTGAATAGAGTTTTCATTAGAATTCACAAATGGTAGTGGTGAAGAGTGACAGCTGCCAAAAAAAAAGACCGACATAGCTAATTTAGGAAAGATTTTAAACTGACAATAAATGACCCCTTTTTTTTTTCTGGAATTAGTTTGTATTAAGATCTCACCGACAAGGTTTTAATAAATGATCGCTCTCTCAGACTCCAAGCTGAGAAGTCTACGGTCTTAGGAATGTGTAGCTTTTGACACACCCCAATAATATCCACAGGATGCCAGAATTTCCTTCGTGAGACCTTTCTGTGTTTATAAAATGTAATCATCCCTAGTTCTTCTCAGGAATTGCATTTAGAGATGGTTTTATGCTTTAGGAGTTGCTCAGTAACATTTTCACTGGGGATTTGGTGACTCATCTGAATTTTCATGTCTCTAGAGTTTCATGATTCACTAAATCAAAGCGAAGCAGAAGCAACCTGTATATCACTAGACACTGAGAGTTTTGAAAAACTAGTATGTCTTTTGATCAGGGAAAAGCATGAAGTGATATTGAATATATTTTAAAAATTAAAATTGCTTTTTATAGTACCAGAAAAACCATCATTCACTGAGTCAGTTTAATAAAATCTCAATATTCATGAAAGGAAAAAGAAATTACAGGACTATTTTTCTCATGCACTCCATAAGCCATTCAAATTGTAACTGTAAGGTAGGAAAGGTTGAGAAAAAAAGCACAATATTTCCTAAGGTATCAAACAATTGGTTTTTTAAATAAACATCTGCTAGAAGCTGCTAGATAAGTTCAAAGACTGTATTTAAACTTCTGCTAAAGAGTTTAAAAATAATGCTTTCACTGTCAAGAGAAATTAAAGTCTAAACAAACATAACCATGGAAAATTAGTCCTTTACAAGGGAGGCCAGGTAATATGGTACACCTATAGTCCTAGTTACTTGTGAGGCTAAGGTAGTGAGATTGCTTAAGGCCAAAAGTTCTAGGTTGTCCTGAGCAGTGTTTGAGCCTATGAATAGCCTCTGTGCTCCAACCTGGGCAAAACTCAGGGGCTGTCTCTAAAACTTACAAATAAAAATATATGAAAGGTAAGACCTTAAATTTATACTTACATAAGTTTTGTAAACTTAAGTTTGGGGAATGAAATGATAGCAAAGTCATTTGATTTAATGTCATAAAGTTTGACCTTAAGTCAAATCTATACGTTATAATATTGCAAACGTAAGTTTGGGGAATGAAATGACAGCAAAGCTGATACATATTAATAAAATATTTAAAAATGGTGAAAATGTGAGAAATTCAGAAAAAAAATATGAGGAAGCATGATTAAAAGGAAAACCCTGAACACAAACATTAAACTATTAGTATATTTTATTTCTATGTACAATAATAATAATAAATACCATAACCTTATTATGTATTTGCTTAAAATAAGTTAGCAAACTTGCTTAAAATAGGTTAGCAAATGTGCTTAAAATAAATGCATATAAGCAAATATATAACTCAAAAGGTTATGGCATTTAGCATTATTGTTTGTACATGGAAATAAAATATACTAATAGTTTAATGTTATATTAATGAAATAAAATATAAATATCAAAGTAACTTTGAAATATTTCATTTAAACAGCTATATACAATTAAACACTCATGTATCTTCTATAAATATTTCTAAGATATTAATATGTGTATTGAATACAGATGGTATTGCTTTTGAATACAGACAGATAATTGCTTTTTAATAAACACAGTTCTATACTAACTTATCCAGTTTATATGAATTGTCTCAAAATTAAATATTTGTGGAAGATACATAAAAAGAAATTTAATGACAGAATTTTTTTATTTCCTCTCTCATTGCCTCAATTTGGTATGACTGTTTTCCAAATTTTGGGATGTCCACACACCATAACTTGTAAGGTATGTTGTCTTCTTTACCTAGTTTTTCATCTCTTTGTTTACTGAATGCAGACCTCAGAGAAAAGTGGAAAAATACAATCATTACATCTAGCAAGAAGAATCACTTTTTCCATTTTTTTTAAACACAAGTTCTTCTAGCAGGTGTGATTAAGGTATAGTAAACATTTTGACTGCAGGTTTTAAAATACAATGGTCAGGTGTAGGGTAACTATAATGTCAAAACTTATGACACATAATTTTTACTTTTACTTACATTTTAATGGGTCAAGTCTTCAAATATCATTGATTTAAAACCAAAAAATGAATAAATTTTTAACAAAGCAGACAAACTAAGATAAACATGGATGAGTTGTTTAAGAGAATTCACTATATTTTTAGGATCTAAATAAGCAATATATGCTTCAAAATAGGAATATATAGAGTTATGATTTGATTCTATTTGGGCTAAATTTTTAAACTTAAAGCAAAATTACATAGACACTAATTTTGGAGTAGCAAAAAATATAGAAAAAAATGCCTGCAAATGTTCTTTTATTTTGAAAGGACAGTGCTACTTAATTCATATTCACTGTATATTTTTCACTTTCAAAGTACAACAATTGTTGTTCAGTTGCCTTCTCTTAAAATAAAATGTCATTAGGTAAAGCCTTGAAATTGTGATGATTTTATTGAGACAAATAGAAACAGTCTTTGAGTATAAATTCTAAATTTGCATTTCAATTCTTCCCTCCTTCCTCAAGCTACATTAACTGAAACATACATTCTTTCACTTGCTCTTGAAGATCTAAATATTTGAGGTGTTAAATTATTAAAAGTTGATTCTTTGTTTCCTTTCACTGACTCATATTAAATACATTTATTTTCAAATGACACCTTAAAAATATGTTTGTTTGTTTCATCATAAATTTCATCATGATGCATTCATTTCACTATTAAGTGCTTTGATATTTACAGTCGTAAATTGATACCACTTTTGTCAGTTGTTCCTAATAAGACTTAAAGAAACAATGGAAATATACATAAATTAGGTTTGAGTCTTTTTTAGTATGGTCACCATAGATGAAAAAATGATATTTTCTTCCCTGTTTATAGCTCTGTAAAAGTAATAGCAGAGAGGTCAGCCTTGAAGTACTTTAGGTTGATGGTCAAACCACAACATGGACAAATATTGCCTTGGTCCAGTGGTTAGATCAAGGGGTGAAAAAGAGGTCTTAGATTTGAAGTGGACTCACTTTACTTCTTTAATATTGGACAAGTAAATATATATCTGACCTTTCTGTGATATAATTTTTTCATCTATTGAACTAGGATAATAACTTTCCAAGTAACTTGTTGAAATGATTAATGAGGCACCATTCAAAAACCACTCTGAACTCCTCCATAAAAAGCTTCAGTGTAAATATGAATGATTATTAACCATAAGCCCTACTGTTTACTGAAAAATGCAAAATACAATGTAGCTGTATTATTTTCATTGTTATTATTAGTTACAATGATGGTTATAATACTCCCTGATGTAGAACAAGTGTTGTGGTTACATTTTTACTAAAGTGAATAATAAACATGACCTTTCTGTCCCTTGTCTGAGCTGTAATTTAGTTTGGGTACCAGAGCTGGCAATATTTAATAATACCCCAGGATTTGTAAAAAACTCCCTTGACGGAACATTTTATTCACCTTGCAAAGAAAGCAGCATTTATAATTATTTTGTTGTTACTATGTCTAAAGAAGAAAGGAGTTAGAGAAACAATTTATAAATTCCCCATCTTATCAGATATCATACTTCAGTTCATTTTAACAAGCAGAACAGTTTGTTTGTTTGTTTGTTTGTTTTTTGGCTTTTTTTTTTTTTTTTTTTTTTGATACAGAGTCTCACTCTGTTGCCCAGGCTAGACTGCAATTGTGCCATCTCAGCTCACTGAAATCTCCACCTCCTGGGTTCAAGCGATTCTCCTGCCTCAGCCTCCTGAGTAGCTGGGATTCCAAACATGTGCTACCATGCCTGACTAGTTTTTGTATTTTTAGTAGAGACAGGGTTTCACCATGTTGGCCAGGCTGGTCTTGAACTCCTGACTTCAGGCGATCTGCCCGCCCTGGCTTCCCAAAGTGCTGGGATTACAGGTGTGAGCCACTGTGGCCAGCCTTAGAAACAGTTTTTCATTCCCCAGGTGTTTATGCATCACACATGACAAGTGGGAGTTTTCAGCAATACATTAAATATTCCTTTTGAATTCAGAAGTTATTAGTAAGTGATTTAAAGAAGAATTGATATGGCTCTAGGGCATATATATGTGTGTTATATATAATTTAATAATTTGTATATAAGTATATTGGTTAAGTACAAGCTCTTATATTTGTAGAAATATGTATTGCATCATTCTTATTATTGTCCCCATAGTGAAATATATTTTAAACTGAATCACATTTCTTCCTAAGTTTTTCAGTGGAATATTTCTCATGATATGATTGTGTGCTATGAAGTAAGAGAGGGCACCACTGACAAAAAAAAAAAAAAAAAAAAAAAAAAAAAAAAAAACACACACACACAAACAAACCCCATAAAGACAAAATAGTAATGTTACATTTGCTTGAGGAAACAAATGATTTTCTTTATGATTGGTAAAGCGTAATTATTCCAATGAGGGGATTCTGCCAGTTGTTGAGTATATCTATTTTGATTATGTACTATAGAACTAGGGAAATAACATGGTTTGGGTTCTCCCTGTGAGATGGTTCGGAGTTAAAATTGCATTAATCAGTTGTCCTCCACGAGCCCTTACTCTGACTGGAGAATCACAGGGATGTTTTGGATCTCCAAGAAATTAGTGTCACTTCAGGGTTTGTGTGGAGTAATCCCCAAAAAATCTGATTACTTCACATTCCCCAATACACAGTCACCTTAGAAAATAGTTATAGATCTCGCTGGAGAAGGCTGGGGGAAAGTTTAACAGCATACATTTTTCGTAGTATAGCAGGGTCTTTCCTCAAGGGGACCTTGTCTGCCTTTTCATTCAGTGGATTCTGGGTCTGTAAACTGACTCAAGTCTGGGAATTGATTATGGGATCATGACTCTTTTGGTGATTCAAATTAGACTTCTGTTCACTTGAGCTAGAACTCTTCCACTTATGCAGATCAAGTACGAATTTAATGGATTTCTACGTACCTCTCTTCTAGGGACACCATGATCCACTAGTCAGCATCACAGATCTTTTTGAGTCAAGGTATTCTGATCACTGCTTTGACTTTGCTATCATCATGGTAACCATGCTCACCTTGTCTTTGGTGATTAAGTTCTGACACCAGGTCCATGCCACTCTGGAATTCCATTTTGTTCATTGCATTTAGGGATTCCAATTTGATAGTAGCTGTTTGCTCTGTAACTTCTGAACCACAGAGAACAAATATTCTCAACCACTTTTTCCTCTCTCACCTTTGGGATGTGGCGTGTAGTGTTCTAATTAGAATTTCTTTTCTTTTTTCTTTTTTTTTAATTTCTGAGAAATGTTGCTTAGATGGCAATCTTGCAACTTGAGAGGTAAGGGAATTTAAAATTTAAATATAAATTTTTAACTTTTGCAAATCATAATCTCTTTGGTTCTCTGACAACTCACAGTGTGGCTTTTCCCAAATAACTGGAGGATAAGAGATGATTTAAAATCAGCATTCCAATGTGTTGCCCCTTTACCTTTGGTATAAAGTCTTCCTTTGGAATGTGTATATGATTCTCCAACAAAACATGAAGATTGACAAGGAATCCTTGGGCTAGAAAGAAGATGGCATTCATTCTCTTTCTCACTGAGTTTTTTTTACTAAAAATGTATTGAAACAGATTATATAATTAATTATATAAGCAAATATATGATTTTATCCTACAATGTTTGACTATTTCTACTCTAATTATACTAAACAATTAGAAAGATACAGGTTATTCTGATATATGAACAAGTATAATTTTGTGGATTAACATGATACATTTTAATTTCCATTGTTTTCTAGTTACAAAGTAAATGAATGCTTTTTAAGAAAATACTGAAAACATAAAGTTATTTATAAAAATAATCAGAATAATTATCAACAAGTCCCGCTATGCAGAGATAATACGTTAAAAATTCTGACACATAAATTCTATCATATGCACAGGTATGTGACTGTGGCTATTAGAGAAAATTAATTTCGTATTAGAAACTGTATGTATATGATTGCATAGTATTACTTTAAAGTTCACATTTTATTATGAATAGGAATGTTTTTAAAAACATAATTTTTGAAAGTATATTCCTAAGATGTATCATTTTTTTACTTATGCCTCCCTTTTTGTTGAACATTTGCAATGGTTCATTTCACTGTCACAAAAATGTCTTAAATTACCTCATCATATTGATAGATTCCTACAAAAGAAAATACAAGGCTAGAAAGAATAAAAAATGTAATCTACTTAACACATTGCCAAAATTACTCTCTCAAAAACATAACTTTTTATATTTTTTATCTTACCACATGCATTGTGTAGGAGTTCCCATTTTTCCACGTATACCCCAACATTATTTATTATCTCTTTTTTTAACAATTTGACAGGTTATTTTTTAGCATGTAATGTTTACATGTTTGACGTTAGTGTAGTAGAACCTTTTTCTCGCATTTTGTGTTACTGGATTTCTTATTTTGAAATGTGGAATATAAACAGTCTTTGAGGTCAACAATAATAACGTTATGCATTATGTTTTCTTACATTGCTTTTACTTTAAAAATGTCTTTCTCATCCTGTGTATGCTAAATATTTACTATATTTTAATAATTTCCTCTATAGGTTTATTTTTATGTTTAATTCTTAACCTATCTGAAACATACTTTAGCGTATTCATGTAAAATAGAGAACTAGTTTTTTTCCTGCTAAAACATTATAATTCTCTCTGTATATATTAATAATAATGTAAAATTTTAATATATCCAGGTCATTTTTATGCTTTCTATATTCCACTCAAGAATTCACTCTTTTTTTACAATGTAAGAACCATATTTTCAAACGCTATTATAGTTTACAATATATTTTACATTTTATAAATAAGTATTCTTGCTCCAACCACTAAATACCACATCTACTAAAAAAGAATTGTCATGTTTTTTCTTTACCATTTCTATTTGAAATGAGGTTTTTGCATCTCTTTCTCTTCCCTGAACACATGTATTTGGTATTTTGACTAGAATTATGTGAATCTATGAATCAATTTGGAAATAATTGAATCTCTACATCTTTCAAAAGGAAATATTATAAAAAAGTATTGTTATAGAGCTTGATTTATGTCATTCCTTTCTATGTCCCCTTTAAAGAGTGTTCATTTGATTCATTTTAAAATTCTAACACAGATATGATAATGCACATGTATTTATGTCCATATTTATAGGCATCCATATTTTGAATATATCCGTTCATTTTAGTATAATAATTTAAAAAAAATTAGTTCAAAAATAATTTTGCAAAACAAAGTGTTTATCTTCTCTTTTTAAATAGTTACATTTCTTATTTATTATACTTCTACATATGATGAAGAAATCTTCTAGAATGCCATTATATGACTATGGTGATTTGGAGCAACTTTTTTTGTTTCTAACTTTAATTTGACTGCTGTATTTTGGTCCACTTCATATATTTATTCAACAAAAATATATTGTGTACCTATACGAATATGTGGTAACACTGGACTCAGTGCTATTTTTAAACTAGGAAAACACTGTTTTTTAGCAAAATCTTATTTATCACAATTATCATATAGTCTCATTTATAAAAATTAACAATTATTAGGACAGACACTAAATTTATTGAATAAATTTCTAGCTTTTTTTTTGGTGAGGAATATCTTTTTTCCTATACTTTGGTTTTTGATTTTATGAATTTTTTATATATTATTTCATAATATTAAATGTGATTTGTATTTCTGGAATAAATTGTGGTTGTTCTTTCATTATATTCTTTTCCAGATCAGCTCATATTGAGCTCATTATGATTTGTAATTTACAATTATCTCTTAAATAAAAAGAGATCTCAATATTATGTTCTTTATTAGTCGAGTTATATTTAATAATTTGTCTTTTTCTAGCTCTAAAATCATTGAAATAATATAGAAATTGTTTTCTCTTGAAACGTACAAAATATTCATGAAAATTTGCCTTTGTAGAACCCCCTTTGGATATAATGCTGAGAAAAAATTATAAATTTTATTCAGATTTTTCTTTTATGTCTGTGAAGCAGAATGTTAAACTACAGTTTCTTATAAAATCCACATTTCATTGAAAATTTAGCATGTATAGCAAATTGTTTATGTAATAATTATCCTTAAACATCTTCTCTAGTCATATATTTTGTTCATTCAATTACTATAGACCACTGCGTTACGAACTATAAATAAGGGATGTTAGCTCCTTGAGTCCGTATTCTTATAAACAGAATAAAATTGTTAGATCATTAGATGTAATTTTTCCCTAAGATTGTAAATGCCTTAAAGTTCTATTTCATTAATTGATTCTTGTTTATAATGGCTAAAGATCTACAGATTTATTGACTTTTTTCAAAGAACTAGTGGAGAATTACCATCAAATTAAAGGAAATTATATCAACATTCTACTTCCCAGGGTATAATACTGCCAACGTCTGTATGATTCCTCCATCCAATACTCTCTGATATTAAGTAATTTTACCTTATCAGTTACCTTTCACTTTTTTATGTAGTCAAATTATTTATTTGATCTGGATCAGAGGGCAGCAAACTATTTCTACAAATAGTAAGACAGACAATAGTTTAGACTTTATGGGCCATATGGTCGATGTCATAACTACTTTGTCACTATAGTACAAAAAGCTATAGAAAATATGTAAAGGATGAGTACATTTGTGTCCCAGTAAAACCTATTTACAAAAAGTGGTGGCAGGTTGGATTTAGCTTGTGTGTTAGAGTTTGCTGACCTGAATCTATATCATTTTTACAGGATTTTAAACATACTTGAGTATTCCCACTCAAGAAAGGGGGGAGAGAGAGAGAGAGAGAGAAGAGGAGAGAATTTTCCTATAACTTTAAATTCTCCTCCATTACTGCTCTGTCTTATACTTCCCTTTCATAGAAAATCTTTACAAAAGCTTCTACCCCAGTCTACTTTTCCCCATCAATAGCTAAGTCCTTCAGCCTACTATCATGTGGCATTAGAGCCCACTATGCCATCCAAACAGCTCTAAGTTGCCACCGACTTCATTATCACCAAATTTTATAATTTCAACAAAAATTCTTTGCTTTACTTTGATATCTCAATAATATTTAACAGTTGGCCTTTTTTCTTTCTTTGGATGTTTTCCTCCCTTGACTTCTATACATGGGTTCATTCATTTTTCATTTAATCATGCACCTTTTCCATATCTTTGTAAGTTAAAATTCCTCTACTGAGTTTTATGTTTTTCTTATGGATACACCCTTCTGGTCTTCTCTTATTCCATCATATTTCTCTCTCTCTCTCTCTCCCTTTCTTTCTGATCTCATTTACACACACAGAATATACTACCATTTATTCACTAAAATAAACATGTTATTTCTCTGTTGCTTGACCTCTTCTCTGAGTTCCCCACATGTATAAATATATACCAGCTTCTTACTTTGACACCTGAATTCAGATATCTGAGACATCTTAAACCAATTTCCAAAAGTAAGCCAATATCTTTTCTCCACATGTTTTTCTTCCTGGTATTTCTTGTTTTGTGAATGAAGCTATCCCTTTTGACAAATCAGAATCTCAGGAATTATCTTTAAAGCTATCCTCACCCTCATACTCTATAAGCAAGCTATCTTGGATTCTTATTGATTTTACCTCCTAAATATATCTCAAATTCCTTCATGTCTTTCCATCTTTACTAGTGATAATTTTTGTCCTATTTAGTCTCCTTAATTCGATTCTCGTTCCATTGAATTTCTTTCTCTACTACAGGTAAGGTGTAGCTTTCAAAACAAAGGTGGATCATGTTACATCCTCCTTTATTTATTTAAAGCAATTTAGTGGAGTCCTATTGTTGATAGAATGAGAACCAAAATATAAGCTAAAAAAAAAAAAAAAAAAAAAACCTGAATGACCTGGCCCTGCTTTCACAGATTTTCATTTTACATTGTCTTTGCTCTACAGTCTCCGATCATGGATGACTCTACTCTCAGCACTTGCTTTATTTTGCTTTCCTCTTATTTGCATCCTCCCTCCTTTGACAATGTTTTGATGTAAGTCTGGCCCTAGATTACCATTCACCTCCATATAATGAATTCCCATTCACCAGCTCCTCAGGAAGCCATTGCAGACATCTTTGTATAGTCAAACCACCTTGTTCTATTCTTGCTCACCCATCTGAGATGTACCCAAGTTGAGATAATCCCTTCTTTTTCATAATGATTTGATTAATGTCTGCCAATACTACTTGATCTAATTTACCCAGCAGAAGGTAACATATGACTTTTTTTTTTTGGACTTTATAATTCCAGTGCCTCACTCCATGTCTTATATACAATAAAAGCTTAATAAATACTTACTGAAAGAATAAATAATTACATTCCCGAATTTTAGTTTTTAAAAAATTTTCTGGCTTTTAAAAATAATTAGATATCTTCTTTGAAAAGCTTCTTTATAAATTTTTATTTCAAAATATTTATAAATTTATATCACTAAAGTTCAACGCTATAGATTAACTTTATGGTAAAGAGTTTTGTGTGGCCCAGTTTTTTAATACAAAATTTTTCTCTCATACTTTTGTTCATTGATATGCCATTTTATGACATGTTTATGTTCAAAATGATAAAATATGTAAGAGCAAAAATTTAAAAAATTTAACTTTTATGATCTTTTTTCTAAAACAATTGTGTATGCATTTTTATTACACAAAAATAATAATGTAAGCAAATTGCTTATAATCTGCCATTTTTGCTTACTGTCTTGTGAACATCTTTATATAACAGTAAGCATTCGTCTACATATATCTTTAGTTAGTGAATAATATTAATTTATTTTACATGGGTTCCAATTCTCTTTTGGTAGTGTTTTCAGTATTTTCAGGAAAAGCAAATTTAGGATGATAATGTTTGCACTTATGTCATTTCTGATATACTTAATGATTAACAATTTATAGTGATATTTCAAATCATTTTCTCACCTCAACATTTAAATTTTTTTGCAGTGATTTGTTCTAATTGAGATCAAATGATATTTTATTGTTCTATTAATATTCACCCTCAGTGTGATTACTAGTGACACATGTAATTTCTTACATTTGACATTTGTATATTTTAATTTCTGTATTTTATGTTCATTTTCTTTGCCTGTTCATAATTTTATTAACTTATAATAGGTTTTAAGTAGTTTATTAATCCTTTAGCTTCTATAAACATTGCAAATTGTTCAGAGCTTGCCATTTGGCTTTTATTTATTTTAGGTGGGATTTGATTGTGTGATTAGAAAATTAATTTCATTTATATATAGATTATTCTATATTTTATTTTATTGTTTCTGTCTTTATTGTATGGTACAAAGATTCTCTAAAATAATAGTAAATAACTTTTCACTTTATTTTCTTCTAATAGTCTCATGCTTTTTATTTGCATTAATTCAACTAACTTTTTATTGTCAAGCATTTTACCTAGTTCCCCAATTTCATGTCACTTAATTACAACTACAAAATTTTATATTTAAATTGTAAATCATTAAGTAGTTACTTATGGATACATACATTAACATTTTATGCATTATATTTATATGTTGTGTGTATGGACTATGTATTCATATATATGTTTTCATATATACAAATATATATGAATGTTTGCACTTATGTCATTTCTGATATACTTAATGATTAACAATTTATAGTGATATTTCAATTCATTTATATATAAATATATATACAAATATATATGAAAACACCTGTGCTTCTATTAAAATTTTTATCTTACTGGTGCTTTTGGCATACTGCTTAATCTAAAAGATTAAATTATGTTTAATTACTCTTGTTTAAAAATATATTTGGGGTATTATTTTCATCCAGTTTTTATATTTAGTTATAAAATGATATATATACATATATAAAATTATATATAATTATATTGATAGGAGTGGTTCTTTCCCACTATCTTGTCTTCTATTGCCTTTTATCCTCTCCAGAACCATATTCTAGAAATAAATCATTGTTAACTCTTTGTTCTGTTTTCTTCTGGATACTTTCTGTACTTATATGAATGAATATTTTCTTCTCAAAAAATATTATACTAGCTATACTGATCTAAATTCTGTTTGTATGCTTCTGGAATTATTTGTTTCACTCAATATATCTTGGACATTTTCTCATTACAGTAAATAAAGATCTACCTCTTTGTTTTTAATTTATTAAAATGATTCTCTAGTGGTAGACAAGTGAGATGTTTAGGATATTGAGATGAACTTTAGAATTATTATGTCAGTACCCTAATAAAGTGTCTTTGATACATTTAATTGGAATTGCGTTATTTTTTAAAAATAATCTGGAGTGAATGATTATCTTTTAAATTCTTAATCTTTCATTTTGAAATATGATAAGGCTCTATTTACTTATGTTGATTTGTATTTATAAGTCAAGTGTGCAGGAGAATACTACAATGTTATGCATACAGGAGAAAATTTATTTTTAAATATATTACAGATTATTTTATGATTTATTTCTAATATGAATATAATATGTTTTCTTTTTAAATATTTTCTGATTTTTGATCTTCTGTAATACAGATATGTTTGTTTGTATGGTTGTATGTTTAATGCACTTATTACAACCAGAAACAATATGCCAAATATTAAGTCCAATTGTGCTATTTTTTAGCTCAATAAATAATACATTTTTATTTTTTTCCATTATTCCCTGAACACCATCCATTGTTCAAATTCACATTTTTTTAAATCAAACTTCTGAAATAATGTTGATTAATTAGGAAGCTGTGAGAATGCTTAACAACTTTCTCCTCTCTCACCTCCACAATAATTCTGAGGAGGAAAAGCATTACTGTGGGTCATTCGGTCCAAGAACATGGAGCATTCAAAGTGATGGAAGACTGTTTACAACTGATAGTAAGACTCTTCTGCAGGAAGAGACTGCAGTAAAGTGGCCTGGCAGCTATCCTCAACTGAGAATGTCTTTATCCTGGGGAAATAGAATTAGACATGCTAAGCTATAAAAAGAAATATCACTTTTTTTCTTTGGTATCTCCTATTTGGCTCTACTAGATCTTATAATTTCTGGAATGACAAGTACAAGAAAGTCAAAGTAACCATGTGCTTTAAGGGCAAATTTTTAGGAAAGTGCTCTGTTTAAATTTGACCATGGGTTGCATTTAATCAAGCCTAGGCAAACTCATATGCCTTCCACGGAAGGAGAGGTAAGTAACATAGATGGTACACAAAGCAGCATATATAAATAAAGATTATTAACTTTCAGGGACCATGGAAACTTACAGCTTGCATAATGTCTATGAAAGCATTCAGCATTTTAACACTACGCCGGACAAATAAAATGGGCTTAGTCATAGCTTTTTTGTGGTTCATCTAGTTAGAGTGACTGACTCTGGACTTCAAATCATTGACAGCAGTCTTTGTAATTCACATGTTGTTCATTTCAGTTTAGCAAAGATAGAGTGAGAAACTAAAATCATTGCAGAACTAGGGAGCTAATGAAGCTTATTTTGAATTCTTTATTTCTGTCATACCTTAATATCTTTGCATCTCAGAGACGAGATTGACACCTGGTGTAGCTGGGCAGGGTCAGGTAAGTGCATAGAGAACTAGGACCAGGAAAATGTAACCTTAGGGACTTATAAATGCTAAGGCAGTTCTTCTTCCCATTGGCACATTTCTGGACAAAACCAAACAAACAAATAAACAAAACTCCTGAAGTAGGAAAGTATCTATTAAAGGGTTTCTCAAGTTCTACACTATTGACATTTCGGACCAGGTAATTGGTGCGGGCTGAGGTCTGTCCTGAGCATTGTGATAAAAATGCCTGGGCTCTACTCATAGATACCAACATCAGTGTCCACATGCCAATCGTGACAACCAACAGTGTCTCCAGATATTGCCCATTAACCCTGTGGGGAAGCAAAAGCAAAATCACCCATGGTTGAGGATTATTAATATAGTGCATAAAATCTGGTCTTGGAGAGGCTAAAAATACATTTCTACAGCCAAGGAAGGTTCACTTGCAATTCTGAAACTTCAGGAGGTGGATGTCATATGTAGAGAGCAAGGAGTAATCTATGTAGAGATTTGTAGGTATCTTTAAAGTAAACTGACACAAACTTCTAAATTCAGAGAATTTCTATGTTCAGGCATTTAACAAAGTGGCATTAGGATTTTGTTGATGACATGGATGATACGCTTCCCATGTTGAACTTGAAGGACTGACAGGTTAGCAGACAAAACAATAATAGTCCTTACAGGATGGGAAAAATAATTTGTTGCCAAAATAGTAATACTATAGGCTTAAATAATTTTGGATATGGTGAAGCAATGTTAGGAGTAAGTAAGTACATGGTAGAGAAAATACACTATCCCACAGGGTCTCTGAGTAATTGGGTTTGGGAAACACAAATAGCACCCACTAGGCCCAAGAATATTTATGTTTAGTTAGGCATCAGTGAATTTAGGACTATTACTTTGCTTGTTTGCCTATCATATGTATGGGAAGGGAAGAGATACTAATAAGAGAGTGTCTGAACTCAGTTTAACCATGGGAGCCCTGCAAAGAAAGATTCAAGGGAGAACCTGAAAAGCAAATAAATGGTTTTGAACACAGCAAATGAAAATGTACAGGTGGAAACTAGCCTCAGAGAAAAAATTTGGAGTCTGGCAGAGGCACTTCTGTAATTTTCCACAATCGCTAAAAAGACAGTTTTTTAGATGACATGCTCTACTAGAGGAAGCAATTTTCACGGATGGTAGAATTTTCCTCTATTATATGGGAGAGACATGGTTAAACTCTTGATGAAAGATTTCTTCCAATTGAGTTTAAGGCTCACAGGTAATGAAATCTGAACAAATCTGAACAAATGCCATAGACTGACATGGAGAGATTGAAATTAAAAAGAAAATAATATTTTCTTCTTCTCTCTTCAGAAACATTTTGAAGTCTAAAAGACCTGTTCTTAAACACTAGTTCTGCCATGTTTAGCTCTTGAATCACAGGCAGACTATGTAGCTATGCCAATCTGTATTTATATCTATAAGATAATGATTCTCTTATGACTTTATAAGATGATATGAAGACATCATAACATCACATAGTAGGGAACATTACATAGTCTGACACATAGTGAGTGCTCTTAACAACTGGTAGCTATTATTGTAATATTGTTATTCTGCTTGTATTGTGCTAACTCAGATATCACTAATTTTTGGTGGTGACTACTACTGGTATCAGCAACTTGAGCCTAGAATAGAATATCTGGTATGATTTTTGGATATGCTATTATATAAGTAAGATTATATATTATAATTACATACATGTATAATTATATACAAATCCATATATACACAGATATATGTGTGTATGCATGTTTGTATGTATCCATGCATACACATATATGTATATAGTATAGTGGGTATGTGTGTGAATATAGATGTAGACATGGACTTAATATTTGTCTTCTTTAATTTTTAAAACTAGAAAAGTGTGGCATAAGGGAGATATGTAAGAAGATTCTTATTGTAGGATCCCATAAAACAATAGCAAAACCACAACCAGAACTTAAAGGAAATTTGTATCAGTATATTCCTATATTACAAAGAAAAAGTATCTCCAATCCATGACCTTAGCTTCTACCTTGATAAACTAAAAAAAGAGCAAATCAAACACAAAGTAAACAGAAAAATAATTAATAAAATTCACAGTTGAAATCAACAAAATAAAAAGCACAAAAACAATAAAGAAAATTAATGAAACTAAAAGCTGATTCTTTAAGAAAAGCAATACAACTGATAAAATTCTAGTCAGATCGATTGGCAAAAAAATGAGCAAATATACAAATTACCAATATCAAGAATAAAAGAGGTACGATCACCACAAATCCTAAATATATTAAAAGCATAGTATATTAAAAGCATATATATTCATTAAAAGAGAACATAATAAACATCTTTTTGCAGATTACTTTGATAACTTAGTTGTAATTTACACATTTTAAAAATACATAACCTATCAAAATTTACTCAAAAAGAAATAGATAACCTGAAGATCCCTATGTCTATTTTAAAAATTAACTGTGTGCTTACAAACTTACCCACACACAAAAATCTAGGTGTAGGTGGCAGCACTAGTTAATTCTACCAAACATTGAATAAAGAAATAATACAAATTCTGTATAAGTTGAAGAGGCCTCACAAAAAAATTGAAGAGGAGGAAACACGTTCCAACTCATTAAAGAACGCCATCACTACATCATTATAATAACGCAAAAGCAGACAAATGCAAGAAACAAAACTACAGGCAAGTACACTTTATAAACATTTGTGTACAATTCTATACACATTTTATCAGTCATACCCCAAAATCATTACCAAATCAACTGCATACCAGGAATGCAAGGTCAGTATAGCATCCAAATATTAGTCAATGTAATTTATTACATAATTAACATAAAATCATCTCAGTACATGCAGACAGAGCGTTTGAGAAAATTAAACATATAATTCTAATAATAATTCAGCAAAATAGGAATAGCAGGGAACTTCTTCAACCTGCTAAAAAAAACCTTCTGTGAAAATGTGATTACGAACATCATAGAGAATGAGGACAAAAGAATGTTTTCACCCTAAGATCAGGAACAAGACAAAAGTATCTATTCTCACCACTCTATTTGACATTTTACAATAGTTCTAGCAAGTGCAATAATTCAAGAAAAAGAAATAAAAGGCATAGAGATTAGAGAAAAATGTAAAGCAATCTGTGGTAAAGCCATCTATGTGGAAAATGTAACTAAATCTGTTAAGAAAGCTACTGAAATATGTGAGTTTAGCAAGTTTACAGAGTACAAGAATATTACACAAAATCAACTACATATCTATATTAATAGCAATCAAAAATATATAAAAACAATTCCATTCATAATATAAAAATATGAAGTACTTAGGGATAAATCTGACAGAAATAGCCAAAACCTGTACTCCAAAAATCACAAAATATTGCTGATATAAAGAAGATATAAGTAGTGGGTGAGGTGGATTGGAGGACAGTATTGTTGAGATGTCATTTATCTCCAGATTGATTTATAGATTCGACATGATCCTAACCAAAGTCTAGGCAGCCTCTTTATTAGTAGAAATTGACACATTTTCAAACATTAAAATTCATACAGAAATGCAAAAGACCTAGAATAGCCAAAACAAATTTGTAAAGGAAGAACAAAATTAGAGTGTCAACACTATCTTATTTAAAGACTTACAAAACATTGGTATGTAAAACAATGTGGAATTGACATTATAACAGACACAGATCAATGAAACAGGGAATTCAAAAATAACCCACACATATAGGGACAACTGATCTTTGACAAAAGTGCCAAGGCAGTTCAGGGGAGAAAGCTTAGTCTTTTCAACAATGATGTTTGCCATCCATATGCCAAAATCAAACAAAAATAACCCCACATCATGCCTCATACCAATTTGATTTCATGGATCATAGACCTAAATGTGAATGTGAAACCATAAAATTTCTAGAATAAAGCATAAGAAAAATTAACGGTGACCTTACGTTAGGCAAATATTTCCTATGTATGACAACAGAAGTTTGCTGCATAAAACAACAAAGTGGAAATCTGGACTTAAATTTAAAACTTCTGCTCTTTGAAAGGCACTGTGAAGGAAATAAAAATATAAGCCAGCCATGGACGGAGAGAAATAGCTAAAATAAAAATGACAGATAAAGTATTGGCAAAGATGCAGAATAACTATAACTTTCATATATTGCTAGTAGGGATGTAAAATTGTAAAAATCATTTTGGAAAGCCATTTGGCAGTTGATTAAAGTTAAACATGAACCTAACCATGTACTTAGCCATTTGATTCTTAGGTAATGAAGAGACATGAAAGCATATGCCCATACAAAGACTTGTGCATGAAAGAACATAGTGACATTATTTGCAATATCCAACTCCTGGAAACAATTCAAATCTCCATCAACAGATTAATGGCTAAACAAATTGTACTGTACCTATAATGGGATACTATTCAGCAATAAAAAGGAATACACTGTTGATATGCCAACATAAACGAATCTCAGAGCATTTATGTTGAGGGAAAGAAGCCAAATCAAAACAGTATTTTCTGTATGATTCCATAGACATTTTTAAATAAAATTCTAGGGATTGTGAAGTCATCTATGGTGACGGAAGTTTAGTTGTTTCCTGGAGATGAAGGAGATTGGTAGTAGGAAGACTGAAGAGGGGAACAACGAAACTTGTGAGTAGTGAAAACATTCTCAATTTCAACTGTGTTAATGGCTTTCTCCGTACCTGCACATATCAAAAACTATTAAATTATATATTGTTTAAAATGTGTAGTATATCCTACATCAATTATAATTCCATAAATCTATTAAAAATGCAACCTGAGTCTTGAATGAGAAACTCTAACTAAACCATGAAGAATATTTAAAAAAAATGGGAAAAGCAGTACATAGATCTGGGCATTTTTCAGAGTGGTAGAAGCAAGAAAGGAGGAGGCAGACTCTTTTAATCCACTGCTGATCTATAGATCTCAGCCTCTGGAATGCCTAGGAGAAGTATCTAAATGTTGGAGAACTGGACTGAGGGACCACAGGCACAACTCATTACCCATTATACACCATTGTGGAGAAGAACCACTACAGCAGTGAGCAACATCACAATGAGTTGGTAACAGAGAACTAGGGAGTGGATTGCCTGAAGCTCAAAAACAGAAACAAACAAAGTTGTTAATAGCACTGTGTCTTTTCATTTTTTAAATTTAGTTTCTTTTTGCTTTTTTACATTTCTAGCTTCATAAGTAAAAACTTGGCATGTCTTCTGCGGTTCATTATTATATACAAGAAAAACAATTGATTTTCACTGTAAATCCTTTAGCCTATTAAGAAAATACTCTATTTCTCCCAGTTTGTGATGTTTATAATAAATACATATTAAAGTTTATCACATAACTATGCAATATCAATGGAGATTTCTATTAACTAATTCAAAAAGTCAATTTATCAGGTTTCCTAATTTTAACTATCCTTGCTTTGCTACTAGAAATTCTATTTCAATTTCATGGTATAGTGTGATAAGATATGGCTGAAGTAAATTGCCTATTAAATATCAAGTATTTTGCGTCAATGTCTGTAAAGACAATTCATAGGAGAAGCTTGTGTAATTCTGATAATAAAAATGGCAAAAAAAAAAAAATACTGGCTTTCTTTACAGACATAATACATAAAAAATGGATACTTATTTCATTGATATCATCCTTATAAAAATGGATATTTCATTGACATCATACTTACATTTCTTTGGGTCCTACAACTTTTGGGGGAAAGATATATTTCTAAACTCATTTCTATATAACTTCTACAGACATGAGTCAAAAATATTATATGTTCTCTCCATGAAACTGTATTGAAGTAACATTTTTTAAAGAAATTGATAAACTTTTAAGAGATTCTCAACTATATTTGCAGAGTAACATAAATAAAGTTTGAATTTGAAAGTGAAATAAAATGAGTCTTTCTACTTACAGTTTTATAAATCACTTCTTTTTCTGTGGACTTAATGCCTTTCTTAAACACTGATGTCTAGTCTGCTTTCTGGGTTTTACTTTCCAGAAGTTTGAATATATATATCATTGTTTTAAAAATGGCTATAAGAAATCATTATTGAATATAATGTGTTGTCTCCTGATTTCTTATTATTGATTCATTTTCCCTGTTTGATATTTATTAATTTGTATCCTTCCCTAAATATATATTCTATGCCATTTCTATTACTAAGTATAAATTTTAGTTTTCAAAATTTCCTTTCTTGTTGCATAATAAACATATTTAACACCATGACTTTATTTCAGAGTACAGTGTTAAGTACATGCCATGAATTTTGGCGAGTATGTTTCTGATCACTGATGATTTCTAAATAGATTTTATTTGTGCCTTTGTTTTCTATTTTGGCCTTAGATTTATTTATTGTTATGAGGTTTTTCTTTTTTTTTTTTTTTTTTGTCTGTATTTATAAGACTTTTAAAAAGCATTCTAACTAATTTCTAATTCTATTACATTGATTTGTTTTTACCTTGTGAGACAAATTGAGATTTTCCTAGATTGACCAGTGGATAAAGTTTTAGTAACATGAGATTTGGGCATTAAAATGTATTATTTATATCTAGGGGACAATTTTCAATACATTAACTATCCTAATGATAATATTCACATTGTATAATGTTTGTCCTGCCTTTTGCTTATTGATCTCTCAAAACCGAGAGCTGTGCATTGATTTCATAAAGTACCCTTATACCTTGATTCTTAATTTCACAATGGATCCTTACATCTTGATCCTTTTCTTTTTTAGTATGAATAGATTTTTATATATGCGTTGTTACTCCATATTATTTTGTACATAAAGTTGCAGGAATTTGTATGTCTCTTGGAAATAGCACCAATTAGAAATCTATATTGAAGCCAGGTGCAGTGACTCACACTGGTAACTCCAGAACTTTGGGAGGCTAAGACAGGAGCTTCTCTTGAGGCCAGGAGTTCAAGTCCAGCCTCAGCAACATAGCAAGACCCCATCTCTACACAAAATTAAAAAAATTAGCCAGGCGTGATGGCATGTGCTTGTAGTCCAGCTACTCTAATGCAAAAGGATTCCTTGAGCTCAGGAGTTCGAGGTTATCGTCAGCTATGATCATGCCACTGCACTCCAGCCCAAGGGACAAGAAAGACCTTATCTCTAAAAGAGAAACAAAACAAAACATATATTGATATATTTTGTACACAAAATGTTTTCTAGATAAATTCTATAACATTTTAATTTTGTGAACTTGACTTAAAAAATTTTCTAATATCCCTTGCTTACTTTTTAATTTTGTGCATATTTTTAAAAATGTGGGTCACTTTCCTTTGATCTTAAGGGATACCTCATAAAATAGTTTACATATAATTCAATTAAATTTCATCCTAAGAACCACTTGAAATTATTCTTCTAATTCGGTGATATATTATGTTTTATAATATGATTTTATATTTTCTATTTTTAGACATTGCTTTTGTTTCCTTTGTTCTATGTTTTTGCATATCACCTGTATAGCCTTGCCTCATCTTTATTACCATTTCAGAAAGTATATCTTGCTTTATGTTCTTCAAAAATGTGCCTTTATAATTTTTAAAGGTTTTTAAATAAAATTTCTGATATCTCCCACGTTTAAAAGAGTGAAAAATGAAGAAATATAAATAATTACATTCCAACTGCCTGAGAAAAGGACCCTTATTCCTTTACTCTTTCCCTCTTCTTCAAAAATATATTCTGGTTATTTATAGATATAATGTTGTTAATATATTATCGCATAATGTTAATATTCTTTTTAATACTGTTTCTTATTTTTATGTTTTTCTTCAGTATTTTGTGGATTGATGAAGAATTTTTTTCTTTTAGATTTCTCTCAATGTTGCCCCATTGTATTACTATGTGATAGGACTTAATTTATTTGCTGGATGGTGTGGAATCTTACTTTATAGTATTCATGTATTTAGTCAGGATGAGTCAAACTGTTAGACTGATATTGTTTGGAATGTTGTGAGCCATTTTAATCTATATATTGAATTTTTCCATCTCAAGGACATTTCTAATTTCCATCTGATTTTTTGTTGTTGTTGTTTTACCTCCTTTGTCACTTTTTCACTACCATCTTTTTCCATATTTGGCTTTCATATACCTTTCTCTTTAACTATCTTCTAGTTGTTCAATATTTTCTACCTTTGTTTACTGATTCTTCCTCATTCAGGCAATCATTTAAAAACTTTTCTTCTGTGTCACTTTACTTTTCAACAGATTATTTAATGTAGAGTTTTTCCTCTTCAATTTGTTCTCTTAAAAATTATTTCTCAAATCCCTTGTATATCTTCTCTCTCTCTCTCTCTCTCTGATCTTCTCTTCTATTTTGTCATCCTTTTGCATTTATTATGGCAACTTACATTCTTATTTGGATATTCTATCCTCTTTGGTACATATCCAGATTAGTTTTACCTTATTATATGAAAAAAATGAATCATTTTGTGAACTGTTGCACTGATCCTTTTCAACATTTTTCAGTTTGCTTTTTTTTTTTTTTTTCCTTTTCTTTGTTTTACTATAATACTTCTTATAGGACTCACATTTTGTTCTTTCTAAAACAAACAAAGAACCATATTTGTTCCAATATGGTGTTTGCAAAAGCACAGGAAACAGGACTATTGTGTCCAGCATTGAGCTTGTAGAATTAACTTCTTAGATCAGCAGCAACTCTAGAAGTTGATTTGAGATGCTTTCAGACTCAGTTCAAAGTTTTAACAGGTGGCCTTTCTCTAATGGTTTATCATCTTCCCCTACCTAGCCTGCCTGTTTATTTTTATTTTTATTTTGGATACTTTATGGTAAGGGAGCATGGAAAAATAACAATTTGTATCTAATGACAAAATATTTCACCATCTGCTAAGGGTTTTTCTTTTGTGGATTGCACCTCCCAGTAAGTACTGCTATTCTCACTATAGGAGGAATTTAAGTCTCTGTAGAGATACTGTGTTTCTTTTCTTTCCTATGATTTTTTTTTTTTTACATTTAGCTTTACTTTTATTTCAAATTTATAAATAGTTTTCTCAAATACTTAGTGTATCATCAACTTTCCCTTTCTTTTATAACACTTTTTTTTCATTTTTATCTCTTTATTTTTCTTCAAGTCTTGTCAGATAGACTCAGTCTTCAATTTTTTTTGTTTGTTTTGAGACAGAATCACACTCTGTCACCCAGGCTGGAGTGCAGTGGTGCAATCTTGGCTCACTGCAACTTCCGACTCCTGGGTTCAAGCAATTCTTGTGCTTCAGCCTCCTGAGTAGCTGGGATTACAGGCACCTGCCACCATGCCTGGCTAATGTTTGTATTTTTTAGTAGAGATGGAGTTTCACCATGTTGGCCAGGCTGGTCTTGAACTTCTTACCTCAAGTGATCCGCCCACTTCAGCCTCCCAAAGTACTGGGATTGCAGACATTAGCCACCATGCCTGGCCAAGTAATTTTTAAAAGAGCAAAACAGGCATAAGGGATATGACTTCTGGATCTTTCTACATATAGATACGTTTCACTGTTCACACTCATAAGTGAGCAAGTCTGAACCCAAAGTTACTTTTAGATGCATACTTCTCCACATCTGGTATTTTGTGTTGCACATATGGAATGTGTTTGAGAATCGCAAATGGAAGAGCTAACTGTCCAGTTTTCTTTGTGTCATGGTTCTCTAATATTAGGTTTTGTAATAACGGGTTTTATCATATTGGTCTGTCCAGCTATAATTCTTGCATGTTGTAAGAGAACATTACTAATTTCTTTAAATACTAAATTATTTAAGCATGTTCCAAGGCTGACTAAAATAATTATTCTTAAGCACTGTGGTCCACATTTTTGAAATAAAGAAAATTCTTAAATATGCATGTTGTTTTAAACGTTGATATGTTTCCTAAAGGAAACATAATTATCAAAAAAGCAAAGTAGTTTATTTTTGTGAACAAAATTATTTTTGGTTATTTCTCCTGTTGATTTGTGTAACCATAATTCAGAGTCTATATTAGAAATTGTTGTTTAAATATTTTGAATATCAGTAGACAGTTCTACAAATCACAGGAAAAGCAGACCGCTAAAAAAGACCAATAAATGGTTGGTAAATTGCACTTCTGCGTAAATGAAAACTTGAAGGACTACCTGTGGACATAACTTATGTGCTATCTGCTACCAAAGGGTAATATTTTCACAGGTTCAGACAGATTATAGTCTTCTGGACAAGAGGCAATTTGAAGGTATCAGAAGTAAACATCATAGAGTAGTACTGAAAAATGAAGATTTACAGAGAGACCATTTGGCCATCATTGTATGTATTACTAATGCATATACCTGTTAGATAAAATGGTAGGTTTTTGGTAATGGTTTATGACATTTTATAGTGTCACAAGTTGATAATTGATTATTAAGGTGACTTACTCTATACCAAATAGTTCAGTGCTTCATGTGAGACTCATTGTAGTACCAGATTCAAATATGGTCAAGACATTGAGTGGATAGGAAATGAGGACTTAAATCAATTTTATTAAATTCTGAAATTGACTAGATCATAGAATTAGAACTTAATTCAAACTGGTTTTACTTTGTACAAAAGAAGAGCTTGTTATAGTCCTTGATAAATCTGCAAATGTATCACTTTAAAATTCCATTAAAGTCTCAACATGTTGCTCTTTCTGTCACGGGATCCTTGGGTGTCACCTTGCCAGGTGAAAAACTTTGTGATCAGTGGTGCCTTTGGCTGAGTTTTGCTGGGGCCCACTGGCTTCATTCCACCCATTCGGCCTGGCAGACCACGGTCTGCTCACGCTACTGGCACTGATCTCATGCCTGCCAAGAGTGAGTCAGGTGTGGAGCAGCGAGGGGTGTGTGAGTGAGTGAGCATGGCGTCCAGCTGCTGCACACAGCCAGTCTTGCCAGCTGTGGCAGGGCAGGCAGCTCCAGGTGCTGGCATGGGCTCTGGGTTCCTGTGAGGCTGTGATTGGACCAAACGTACCACAAGTGGCTTCCAGTGCTGACACTGGGGAATGTGGTGGTGCCTGGAAGCTTGGAGATGCCAGGTACTGCAGAACCCCAAAGAGGGTGTCACAGCCCTAGCTTGGGGAGCTCCTAGGTCTGGGATCCCCAAAGAGCCACAGCTCCTCTCTCCTTCTCTCTTCACTCCTTCTTGTTGCCTGCAACATGGCAAGCAAAGAGTGTGCTTCAGCCCCGTTTTTGTTACAGTTCTTTCAGATCTGCCATTCAGCTGGTCCCAAGTTCTTGTCCCAAGTCCAGGAAGAATGAGGTATGCTGACAACTGGAGGGTGAGTGAGTTGAAGAGGTGCTTTATTGAGCAACAGCATGGGTCTCAGGAGACCCAAAGTGAGTAGGTCCTCTTTGCAGGCAGGTTGTCAGGAGAGCGGGAGTCTGGCTGAGTCCAGGGGTTTTTATGGGCTTCAAAGGGGGGGAAGTGCATGCTGATTGATCCATGGGTGGCCATAGGTAGGCCTGGAAAAAGCACCATACGTTCTCACGCCATTCTGGGGAACTGGCAGCATGGTCCCCAGACTTCAGGCCTTTGGTAACCTGAAGGTGGGGCTTTACTGGGGAACTGCCCCTTTCTGCCCAGGAGCCTGTCTGCCTCCTGCTACTGTCAACCTACCATTCATGGCACCCAGGCTCTTCATGCCGAGGGGCACCTGCAGGCCCACACTCACTCTTGGCTTCTCTCCTGTGCTTGTGGGAAACCAAAGTCCAGAGGAGGCTGAGGTGGGAGGGGGTCGGTGTATCAGCACCACACCAAGTGTGCAAAAACCCAGCTGGATCATGACAGTGCCCAGGTGGCCACAACTTTACTCTGAAATCAGAGTAGGTACTAGGAGTCGGGAGTACCTACAATGGGAGCAGGCACTTTCAAGTCTGCAGAGGCAAGGAGCTTCTTGGACCCCCAAGAGCACAGGGATACACAGGTCCATAGCCAGGGCTGGGTGGCTGCATATGTACCTGGATGGGCAGGGCTTCTACCCCACCAACTCAGAAGCAGGTGGGGCTCCCTCCTGTTCCTGGCTCCTGCTGGCCCTGTGGATCCAGCAGCCCTGGCTACGCCTCTCTCACTGCAGCTGGTGTCTTTGTAGCAGCTGCTCCAGATGGGCTGCTGCTGCCATTATTTCTATTTAATTTTTAAATTTTTGTTAGGAACCATTATATAAGAGAAAGTGAAACACAATCTTTCAATATGATTTAAATTATGTGTAGAAGTAGAAATGTTTAGCTATTTAATTTTGCGTTTTTTCTGCATGCAATGTCTTCTCTGATGGTCATCTTTCATTAAAACAAGAAGAAAACATTTCTAGTATGGATCTGTCATTTTTAGATCTTTATCAGAAGAGTTGGAAATGGGAATATCATCCTTATGTACAAAAAACTGGTATATCTCTTTGTATATTAACCCATTACTTCCTTACAATGCACTTATTTAAAAATATACATAGGCCAGTGATTAATCACACCCTCTGTGTAAGATAGAGTTGCTTAGAGTAATTTTCCTTATATTCTCTCAAATATTTGTTATATTTTACATTCTGTGCATTTATTATATGCTAAATATAACTGGTATGTCCTGTGTTAAAATTTTTTTAATTAATTTTTAAAATTTGGTTCATATTATAATTATTTTTTTCTTAAGAAATATGCCATTATACTAGATATATTCTTGTAATCCATAATCCATAATTATGCCATGTCTTTTCTTAACATGTTTGTAAAGTAAGTATACTATAGTTTCTTATATTACAGTACATTCCAATTGAAAGAATGAATAAGAAAGATACTTTATTTTATTTTTCTAAAACAGACAAATATACAAGAATGGAAGACAAATATACAAAAAAATACAATTTACCAACCCCTCCGCCCTGTTTTTGAGTAAGGAAAGGATAACATATGCAATATTTATTTATTTATTTATTTATTTATTTATTTATTTATTTATTTTTGAGACAGAGTCTCGCTCTGTCACCCGGGCTGGAGTGCAGTGACCGGATCTCAGCTCACTGCAAGCTCCGCCTCCCGGGTTCACGCCATTCTCCTGCCTTAGCCTCCCGAGTAGCTGGGACTACAGGCGCCCGTCACGTCGCCTGGCTAGTTTTTTTGTATTTTTTAGTAGAGACGGGGTTTCACCGTGTTAGCCAGGATGGTCTCGATCTCCTGACCTCGTGATCCGCCCGTCTCGGCCTCCCATAGTGCTGGGATTACAGGCTTGAGCTACCGCGCCCGGCCTAACATATGCAATATTTAAATTTTTTTTCTGAATCCATTAGTTAATATATTGTTAGCTTCCATTAGAACAACTGCCACCCCTATTTATTTCTGATGACAATGCTTTATTGAGTTGGAAAGAAATGGATATTCCAATCAATGTGAAGCAATAACTAATTAAAATAGTCTTTATGGCTTAATTGTAGAAGAAGCATAGATATAGAATAATCACTGGATGTTTATTAAGCTTGTCCCTGGAATGAATGCTAGAGGTTCTAAATTTTATTTTTTGAGGCTGAGCATGGTGAGACACACCTGTAATCCCAGCACTCTGAGAGACTGAGGCAGACAGATTGCTTGAGCGCAGGAGTTGGAGACGAGCCTGGGAAAACATGGTGAAACCCCATCTCCACCAAAAATACAAAAAAAAAAAAAAAAAAAAAAAAAATTAGCTGAGTATGGTGGTGCATGCCTGTAGTCCCAGCTACTTGGAAAGCTGAGGTGGGAGGATCACCTGAGCCCAAGATGTCTAGGTTACAGTGAGTTGTGATCATGCCACTGCACTCCAGCCTGAGCAATGGGAGTGAGATCCTGTTTAAAAATAAATGGTAATAATGTCATCCCCTCCTTTAAAGAAGTGTATGAGAGAAGCTGCCAATCTTCACTTTTGTTTAGTGTTTCCAGGCTGTCTTGTTCAAGAACAAATCCATGTCACAACCCTTATTTGAAAACCTCATTGGTTCCTTTTATTATCCTGGCAACATCCAAACTCCTAACCTCTTTTTAATCTTTACAATCTTATCTAAAGCCTTTTCTCTGGATTCAAATCCTGGTAACCCCATTATACATTTCTTTGCACCATGACCATTGGTCCACAACTGTATAAAAATATCATGTTCTTCTTCAACCTCTGTGTCTTTGTTCATGTTTTCTTTACGTATAGATTGTTTTGTATCCTATTTTATCCACCTGGAAAATCACCAAGATTAAAGATCCAGTTCTAATTTTATCTTCAGTTTTCCCTGTGACTTTGTGATGCCTTCTCATGTTTTCTCAAGGTTTACTTGCTCTCTTTGTCTCTCTCCTCACATTATATGACCCGCTTTTAAAACATTATGCATTTAACATACTATTCTCCATAGTTGAATTTGGGCTCCATGGAGTAAATATCTATATTATATATATATTTTATATCTAGGAGTCTAGTAAATTATCAGACACATGGAAGGTTGTTGAAATAAATTTTAAATGTAAACATAGTTTGTAGAACATGCTAAATGTTGCAAATAACTCATTGAAGAGAAAACAGTTTGGAACTTGAAATAATTACACTAAATATCTAATTCATTAAGCATTTTTTAAACTTGAATTTTCCTAGTCTTTCTGCACAGTTTCAACACCTAGATACTCCTTGGTGCTATTTATTGATAAACATGCTATTAACTTCTGTTTGTGCTTGGGTAAACTTAGGTTCCAGTAATTAAATTCAGTGATTGCAACATTGTTCTTTACTAACTGTTAAAAACAATAAAGGAAATGTGAATTTATCTTTACAAAAGAAAAAAAAACCCTGAAAACTTTTTAAAACTTTTAAGCATTTTTATTTAATCAAATAAAAATAATTTTAAATTAAATTTACATTGCCAGCACCAAATCACTTGTGTGGATGTCTGAAATACGTGTTTTTACCTGATATAACCATAATTACTAATTTAAGCAAATTGTATCCTAATTACTAATGTTCTGGCTCCGGGCAATGCCTTGACCTTGATAAGATCCTTAAAAGGTAAACTATAAAACTAGAAAAAACAGAAACTCCTCATACCGCAGACAAATCTCAAACCTATGGACACCTCTTTGCAGTCTCAAGTCTTGCTCAAAGGTATAATTATTCCTTTAAATACAGACCATTAGTCTTGCAAAAATATATAATTCCCTGATCCAGTATAGTATAATCCATCATAAAAGGGCAGAGAAAGGCTATTAGAGAGACAGAGAAAAAAAGGAGAACATATTAGATATATCAGATACATTAGCATTGGGCTATGAAAACCACTCACGTTATCTACGTAAGAAATCCCCTGTTGCTAGCCCAAGTGCTTAGTCACCCAGTGACCACAAACTCTGACTTGCTATCTCAAACATACACACTGCCTGCCTATGAATGCCAGCATTTGTTTATTGATCAGTATTGTGTGTGTCTAGACACCCTTTAATTAGGCTCAAACCATTAAAATAAATGCAGCTAAATTGCACTTCACTATGCTGTGATCTAATGGTAACACAACAACATATACGCTTTGGGATCTTTGACAAACTTTGTAAGACTGAGTTACTGGTGATGTGAAAACAAAATAAAACATTACCTTGAGATGTTGAGATGAAGTTTCTATACAAGATTGACAGATAGATTCTCTGATACAAAATAATTAATAAATTCAGGCTATTATTGTTAAAGTTAATTACCATTCAAGCTATTACTTGGATGATAAGCTTACTATATACTAACCAAAATTGGTGTTAGTAAAATCTACTAAGTAGACTAAGTTGATTTTTTAATACCAATCCCCCAACATTTTCTTGATCCACATTCATTCAGATTTCAATTCATGCCAGAGGCATTTTTGTTTTTCAGCTACCTAGAGCTTCCACCACAAAGCCAAAACTCCACTCAAAGTCCTCTTCCCTGCTGGGTGTGGTGGCTGACACACTTTGGGAGCCCGAGGCGGGTGGATCACCTGACGTCTGTGGTTGGAGAGCAGCTTAGCCAACATGGTGAAACTCCGTCTCTACTAAAAATACAAAAATTAGCTGAGCGTGATGATGCACATCTGTAATCCCAGCTACTTGGGAGGCTGAGGCAGGAGAATCGCTTGAACCCCGGAAGGCAGAGGTTGTAGTGAGCAGAGATCATGCCGTTGCACTCCAGCCTGGGCAACAGAGAGAGACTCCATCCCCCTCCCCACCAAAAACAGTCCTCTTCTCAGGACTTTGTCACTTTGTGTTCTAAACTTGATTATCTTCCAGATAAATAAAAACAATTTTTGTGCAGTCTTTTAAATATTCATCTATAGTGAAAAACTTACTTACCTTATATAAATTGTTAGATGATGTGTATGCATTGTAAATTAGAACCTAATGGCATTTAACACATTTCAGTGGAATTTGTTTTTATTATTTATTTATTTATTTATTTATTTATTTATTTATTTATTTGAGACAGAGTCTTACTCTGTCTCACAGGCTGGAGTGCAGTGGCACGGTCTTGGCTCACTGCAACATCCGCCACCTGGGTTCAAGCGATTCCTCAACCTGCCTCAACCCCCTGAGTAGCTGGGACTACAGGTGCCCGCCACCACGCCTGTCTCATTTTTGTATTTTAAGTAGAGACAGGGCTTCACCATGTTGGCCAGGTCTTGAACTCCCAACCTTGTGATCTGCCTGCCTCAGCCTCCCAAAGTGCTGGGATTACAGATGTGAGACACTATGCCTGGCCAATAAGGTGGAATTATAGATAAGCTTTTAAAAGATATTTGCAGAGGAACAAAAAAGTTTTATTATTTTCAGTTAATACTAGTTAGCTTGCCTAATAAATGAAATACATTATAAATAAAGGAGTTAAGGACATTTAAAAACTTGCTTTTGATGATAATTATCACCATTATTTGTATTAAAATTACAGATAAAGAAAATATTTTTTCATGTCATCTTGTGTCTAAAAATGTACCAGTCTTCATATTATGTAATGATTTTAAACTTTTAATAAATTTCTTATGTGACAATTCTTTTTCTTTCTGAATCATGACTTCTCTAAAATTTAAATCAAATTTTATTTCCTAATGCATTCCAATAGCATAGAAATTAATCACAGGTCCTTGTGTGTGTGTGTGTGTGTGTGTGTGTGTGTGTGTGTGTGTGTTTAAAAAATATTTCTATGGATGTATTTGTGTTCAAAATGCATTATTTTATGGTAATTTATATTTTTTTTTCTATTTCTCTGCCTCTTCATTTATTTCATGAAGTCTCAAAAATCTCATGTAGGGTATTCAATTTACAATCCAATGCCTTGCAGGAAATCAAATGAGAAGTAAAGGTTCCTCTTGTTCTCTCACAGTTGGAATAAAGATTGGCAAAATCATATTGGAAAAAAGCACCAGCAACTTCAAATTAGTGAGAATCATCTGTGGTCATTCATAACATGCTTCCTTCATCTATTATCTTCTTTTTTAAAAAAATCACTAATTCAAGCTCAGGACAAGCATAGCCATCCACTGACCTGAATATGTAACATTTGATTTGAAATTTCAGAACATTTCTTATTGTCTTCGTCTAGCTGGTTAGAAATCAGAGTTGTACACTAATTTTAGGTTGTAAAAATTGCAACAGAACTTTAAAGCAATCCATGCCTGCTGAGAGAAGTGGTGTATTTCATGCTTGGTGTCAGGTCCCAAAATAACTAGAAGTTAAAAAAAAAGAAAAAGAAAAAGAAAAAAGAAAAAACCTTTCACTCTCTTTTTATGTTAGTCTGTAGTAATGTGAAATAAGTTAACCTAAAGCTGTTGCCTTCATCCTTTGGATAGTCACACATTTTTGGAAAAAGGACTTTCTATTTTATGTATCCACAGATAGAAACTGACAAGGAATATCTGAGACAAATAGTATACAAATCCAGAAAGAATCTCACAGTTTCAAATTAAGAAGCAAAGAACATAGAAGGAGAAATCAAGAGTAGCTTCTGGTGCATGAGAAGACTTAGGGAAGTGGATCTCTGCCCTTGACATTTTTTTTTCCCCTCTGGCTTTATATAGAAGGTAAAGGATGATCAGGCTCCAAAAGTTGGAGAAACCACTATTTTTGGATGGATTTAATTTTATTAAGCCTCTATATTTGAGTCCCTTGTCAAAGGTAGAATACATTTACCCTAATCTGTTCATTCTGCAGTGTGCAATAAGGAGGGGAGAGTAATGTATTGCCTTGCTAAAGCCAGGTATCATTCATTGTTAAGAAGGCAGGATCTCAAACTAGATTGCCGCATTTAAATCTCAGCTCTACCATGTTCTAGATCTGTGATCCTAGGCCAGATACTTACTGAGTCTCAGTTTCCTCCTCTCTAAAATGGAGATAATAATAGGCTCTGCTTCACAGGGTTATGACAAGAATTCCCTGAGCTAACACACGTAACAGTTTACGTTAGAAAAAAAGCTTGCTACAGAAAAGTTATTCTATAAGGTTAGTTAATATTCATGTTGTGTTTTCCTGATAGGTGCCACCAGGTAGGGTCTGGGTGTATACTCCTAGTGGAAGACTTAGGAACATCTAGTTAGGGAATAGGTAAAGGAATGGCAAGTGCTGTATTTCTATGTAGATCATATACAAAAAGTCTTATATCAATTGAAGACTTTGTTACCTGGGGAAGTTTGGGTTGTGTTGGGTAATTCAGAAACTCTTTGTTGCATAATTTGGATGTAGGGTCCAACTTGAAAAAAGAGAAAATCCTGCATGAGAGCTATTTCTCTGTCTCTCTCTCTCTCTCTCTCTCTCTCTCTCTCTCTCTCTCTCTCCTACAACAGCCACACATAGCAAGTTTGTTTTGAATGTCAGAGTGCTGGAGAGTGATGCTGAATGACTCATACGGGTTATTCTTTTTGTTAATTGTGAGATTTTATGCCTGTACTTTCTTTTTTACCTCCTGCTGCTGGTAGTGCTTAATATGCCTGCTTTATTAATAGTGGCAGTGTGGAGTAAGCAGAAAGAAATCTATCTAGGAATTGAAATGATACATTAATTGATTTTCTTGAGCTTCCTTGCCTTCACAATGCTGAATTGAACAAGTGTTCAGTGCACACTCAACATTAACCCTGGCTGATGCAGTTGATGACTTTCCATGGACTGTGCTCTCTTCTCTTTGCATTTCTAACCCATTAAAATCAGAAATATAAACTATTCTTTTGGAAAAATAGAACAAAAATGAGCACAAAGCATTTCTAATGAAGAGTGAATGCCTGTTGAATCAGTAAAAAATAATCTGCTCCCCTGCAATCGTGTTGGAGATATTTTGCAAGGGCTCTGCCAGTCGTCTTCTCTGTAGTTCCTTTTACTTGATCATCTTCTTTTTAAGGTAGAAATTCACAAATGTCAACTTCACCGATTAGTCAGGATTTGCTTAGGTTGATAATTAGAGGCAATGTCGTGTAATGGTAGGAGCATGGGCTGAATCAGACCCTATCTCTCTTTGACATCAAATTTCAATGCTGCCTGGCTGGCCAAGGGCTCTGGCTCTGTGAAGTTCACCTTCCTCCTCTAGATGGTGGTAATATCACCACCACATGCCAAATTAGGCTGAGAGCAATGGTAAAATAAGATCCTAGATAGGAAAATATCGTGTCATATGTAAAGTATTATTTGAAATATATTTTTACCTAGACATTTGACCTTTTCCTATTTCTGTATTATTCAAATATCAGCTGGTTTATAGCTTTTGTGAAAAGATAAAGCATATAATCATTCTAAAGAAGTCTGATGAGCTCTAGAAGAGAAAGAGAGAGAAAAAGAGAGATCGAGATGAGAGAGAGAGAGAGAAGGAAATGTCACAAAGAATTGGCAGGATTCCTTCCCTAACCTCGAGACTGACTGTGGCTCTGGATGACTTACAGGGCAGTCACAAACTGTGTACCTCCCGCAGGTCACATTGCTTTCTCAATCAAAGACACTTGTCTGGTAGTTATCTTTGTTTAGGAGTCTGGAGAGATTAGCATCCTGCTAAGGTGCACACTGTCCAGTAAACCCCGACGACTTGCTTTTTGAAACCTCCAGAGTTTTTACAAAGTGGACTGACTATTTGATCTTTTTTTTTTTTGTCAGATGTACTTTGTTAACAGAAAAATATTCATTTCTGGAGTATCAGACTTCCTATATGGTTTTATAATGGCTGTTACAGAGCCCATTCAGAGACTTGCACATTTACTTTCATATAAAAAATAAATCAGACCTTAGCATTAATGAAAAGGTCAAAAAAAAAAAAAAACTAAATTGCTTAGGGAACAGAAATGTCCTTATATAAAAATACTGAATTACAGCCGGGCGCAGTGGCTTACATCTGTAATCCCAGCATTTTAGGGAGCCGAGGCAGGTGGATCACTTGAGATCAGGAGTTCGAGAACAGCCTGACCAAGATGGTGAAATCCCATCTCTACTAAAAATACAAAAAAATTAGCCAGGCATGGTGGTGCATGCCTGTAATTCCAGCTTCTCAGGAGGTTGAGGCAGGAGAATTACTTGAACCTGGGAGGTGCAGGTTGCAGTGAGACTAGATCACGCCGTTGCACTCCAACCTGGGCAACAGAGTGAGACTCTGTCTCAAAAAAAAGGGAAAGAAAGAAAAAAACAAACTGAATTACAGAAAGTCACTATAGGAGGTGAATCAAGACTAGCGCTTTATTTTTTCTTTTTTAAAAAGACAAAAACTCTGAACACATCTGTGGCAATTATAGCAGACATCATCTTCACATCAAAGACCACTTACAGGTCTAGAAAAGTAAGTGCCTCTGAAATGACATGAACAAATAGAACTTCATTTTATCTAATTGAATCTCTTGAAAACCATATTGTTTTCAAGGAAAGGTGTCAGTGTGTATATAGCAGTGCATGTGTACAAAAGAATATTTCTCAACCAACTGGAGGTTGTGGAAAGTATAAAATTTGCTCTGCACTAAATGAAATGTTTGCAAATATTTATTTCATTAGAAACCCAGAAAAAAGAATAAAATTTTTAAAATGCTAACTGCTGATCTAGGACACAATATATTTATATATAAAAGTTGTCTAGGTAATCTATGAGGATTATAAAAAGAAGAGACTGAGGAGTAAGAAGTTGATATCAATTATGGCTCTCCGTTTTGAAGATTGTGAAACCTGAACTATGTCTTAATATTTGCATAGGTGTAGAGATAAATTACCAATTTTAAAATAACACTTTTATCTTAAATCATGTTTTATAGTAACAACAAAAAGATGATTTTCATAAATAAAATTTGAAATGGTGTGTCCCCATTGTCTCCATAAGAATTCTGATCAACTTAATCTGTGGGATTGAAAAGAAAATAGAGGAAAAGAAAAATACTAAAAAGACAACAAGTAAGAACAGGGACAGCTTTTGATTCTGTAAAACCTTAATTTAAATTTAGCAATTTAGAATGTATGTAGCCTTGAAAAAGATACTGGAAACCTATATGAGCCTGGCTCCTTCATTCATAAAATGAAATTAGCAATAATTGCTTCATGTGGCTTTTTTTTCCCCTTTTCATTTTTTTTTTTTTTTTTTTGAGATGGAGTTTCACTCTTATTACCCAGGCTGGAGTGCAGTGGTGCCATCTCGGCTCACCACAACTTCCACCTCTTGGGTTCTAGGAATTCTCCTGCCTTGGCCTGCTCCTAAGTAGCTGAGATTACAGGCATGTACCACCGCGCCCAGCTAATTAATTTTGTATTTTGTATTTTTTTTTTTTTTTAAGTAGAGACAGGGTTTCTCCATTTGGTCAGGCTGGTCTCAAACTCCCGACCTCAGGTCATCCGTCTGCCTCAGTCTCTCAAAGTGCTGGGGTTATAGGCGTGAGCCACCATGCCTGGCCTCATGTGGCTTTAAAGGGCACAAAGCATTAAATATACTTTCAAATGCTATATGGCAATGACAGATATGCATCTCACAGTAAAATTTATTTTAGAAGGACGATAAATGGAACATAATTTATCTATTTGTGTTTATGGCAGCGTTTAAAATAAAGCTTCAAATCTGAAGAACAAGCTCTTTACCTTGACAAATTTCATCTCAGAATTTCCTTTAGCCAGCATAAGAGTATTTCTGATTAAGTAATGTATTGGTTTTGCCATGGAGCTCTCCATCCATGATATCACTCAAAATTTTTCATGTATACCTCACTCAGTATGTACTTTTACTTTCTATGATGGCTCTTGATCCAACTGTACATTATGCTAATGATTCCATCATGATGGTGTGCGCTCTATATTCATGATGCTAATGAATACATTATATGCTGTACACTATATCTTTCTATCTCTCTCTTGTCCTCTTGCTCTCAGCCTCATTCCTCCTTTTTTTTTTTTTTTCTAGTTCAGGAGAGTGCATTAGAAAACCCAGTGAACAATTCTTTTCACATTTATGGCATAAAAAGTACACACATACACACACACACACACACACACACACACACACCTCTTACAAATTTATTGTTACACATAATTCTGCCTTTAATTTTGCTATTAATAAAAGTAGCTTTTTTTGGGCGGGTGTGGTGGCTCACGTCTGTAATCCCAGCACTTTGGGTGAATCATGAGGTCAGGAGATCGAGACCATCCTGGTTAACACAGTGAAATCCTGTCTCTACTAAAAATACAAAAAAATTAGCCGGGCATGGTGGCGGGCACCTGTAGTCCCAGCCACGTGGGAGGCTGAGGCCGGAGAAAAGCATGAACCTGGGAGGCGGAGTTTGCAGTGAGTCAAGATTGTGCTACTGCACTCTAGCCTTGGTGGCAGAGTGAGACTCCATCTCAAAAAAAAAAAAAAAAAAAAAAAGAATAAAAAGAAAATGTAGCATTTTTCAAAGAGAAATTAATAATGTACTTGATGAAAAATAGAGAATTAATTATAACTTCACTCCTTAAAAAATACCGCCATTTACTTATTTTTTTCTGGTCTAATACTACTACTTTTGCACCAAATATACTGTAGTAAATTGTTAGTTTAGACCATTAATTTGTAAAATTCGGTCCATTACTATAAATAATATTTGTACCTTGCTTTAGCATGACAATTGTTCTTGTCACGAAATATGTCATTAGAACGTTTTTTGGAGATTGTGTTATCTACCATAGTGAAGATTTTCCAAAACAAATTTGGCTTTGAGTTTAGCTTTAACTCCAATTCGTAGTTTCTACTCTTTTCATTATATTCTACGAATTTTCTAAATGGTGCTTTTGGACTTCTTTTTTGATATATGAGTTATTAAAGAGATTATCTCTTTTATATTTCTAATATTTTACAAAAAAATCAATTTATGGCTTTTGTTGTGTTGCAGTCAGATGATTTGACCTGTGTATTTACCAATTTGAATTTCTTATTCAAATCATTATATAGCAATAATAATAATTTTCTGAATATATGAGCATGTGAAAATAAATAATATCCTTAAAGAACTAGAAAGTATTAAGGTAGATGTTTACACAAGTATGATTGGAAGAAGAGTATCAGAGGCATAGCACTTGTAAGAAAAGAAGACACGCTTTTGCATTGAGTCCATTAATGAACTCACATGGTTTATGAATCTTTCACATCTGTAAGCACAATTTCCTGAGCAGTTTTTCTCACTGAGAAAAGACTCTATTGCTTTTATTAAATTTTCCAATATTTCTGCATCAGAAAACATCAGTATTAATCAATAGGGAAATATAATAATTAATTTCTTCTTTGTGTAATGAAACCTTAAACTAAATTATAAGAAAAGAGATAATGTATAGAATGAAGTAATGTAGTTATTTTATTAAATAGAAAAAGTAGGCCTTTAGACAAATTAATCAGTGATAAAATGTCATATGCCTTAAATAAAAATAGGCATAGAATGTAAACAGGCAATCTGAGGGAAAAAAGAAATATAAATTGGTAATATATAAAGAAGTGCCTAAATTCACACATAAATGAAAAGCACATAAAGTATATACTAATTACACCAAAAATTAATTACCTTCTCTTTTTTTTTTTTTTTGGCCAGATTAGTAACTATTTGTAAGTCTAGTATTGGTAAGGAAATAGGACAATGGGAATTTTTATGCATTAGTGAGGGAACATGTCAATCTTTGTAGAAGACAATATAGAAATATAAAATACTTTAAAATATGCATATTATTTAATCTAAAAAGTGTATTTGAGTAACTCACTGAAAGCAATAATAGACCTTTACGTGTGCCTTATCTGTAGAAGAAATTCTATAGAGAAAACAAATTTTATTTGAGATCACTATATATTACTTAAATAAAATACTATGTGCTTATTTAAAATATGTGACATATTTATGAAAAGTATTTTAGACATTGTTTGTCATGATAGTAATGTGATATCTAGCAATATAAAATGAGTTATAAAAATAATGCTGGTTATCTATCTGTATCTATCTGTACAAGGTTGAAAGTTTGAAGTGTTTTTCCCAAAAGGAAACATATGCCCATAAACTTAAAATTTAAATTTATCATGAGCAATAAATTTGTTGCTTATGAATGAACTGAGTTGCAAAAACAATACCACCTGTGCTTCTTTATAGGTGTGAATTGGATTTGCTACCGCTGCAAAACACACTTGGTATATTAGTCAAAAAACAATTTTCTCATCTTTAACATGTTTTGGAGAAAAACATTTTCCCCTCAACATACATTTTCTATCCTGGTCACAATTTTTTCTTGATATCTGTTTATCTGATTTTCAGAAAGTCAGTTGTCTACAATATACTCACTTCCCTCTTTCTCCCACTTTAAAGTTTCTTCACAAAGTGGAGTTTGGACATGTGGATGTCTTCTAGATAAGCAAAATTTTATATTATCATTCTGTGATGCTGCCTGAAAGTCAACAATTAAGTTGTGAAAATATTAAATATATTCATATTATGAAGGCATGTGTTATTTGAACATTTCATCATATTTACCCTTTATTATTTGTAATGAGCACAACATGAATCACTGATCCCACACCCAACATAATTGAATCAAAGGTAATCACTGCTACATCTGCTGCAAACAACTAATTTTGATCCTCAATCAAAACATATTGGATTTAAAGCATTCAAATATAGGTTGATTATAAAGTACAAGGAAGAAATCTAAAGCTCAATGAAAGATTTTTAATTTTCTTTAAACAATTTGGTACCAGAATTCCTATAACACTTATTTGAATTTTGACTAGTCTATTATCTTGATTTAATTTACACAAGTTTTGGTCTCTAATCTATTGTATTGATTCTATTCCAACCTTACTCTTGACATTGCTGTAACCACCTCTATAGAAGTTTACACTGAAATAGGTTTCTGTGGCTATTTTATATACAATAAATAATCTGAGAATTGGCAGTTGGGCTTAGTCAGAAAGCCATATAAATGTTTAAGTCAACAAAGGAAAAAAAGTGGAATTACTAAAAAAAAAAAAATCACCTATATAAATAGCGACAGCCCCAGACAGATACCTTAAAATCTACTGAATGTCTTTTGTTTTCCTCTATCAGCTGTTGTCCTCCTCTTTTGTGCTTTTTCTCTCTCATCTTCCCTCCCTCATTTCTTTTCTTTGTGTTGGACTATGTTAACTTTTAAAGTAATTTTCTTTTGATTTCTTTTTTTCTGAAAATAGAAGAAAAGCACATAAATTTTTTGAATCTCATGATTGACTTTTTCTTTACCTCTGACCCAGAAATAACAAAGAATCATATTTCTGTTTTAGTGTAATAACCAATATGAGACTATATTAAAACAAGAACAAAACTCACATCCACCTGGCTCACATTCTAAATAAGTGAAGTGACAAAGAACACTTGCTAAATTGCCAGGAATAATTGAGCAAATGGTTATTCGTAAGAATGATGTACAAGCAGGCTTGGCTTGACTGTTGCAGAGCTTAGAATTCCACCTGCCAAAGAAAATGGAGAAAATGCACAATGGAATGAAATCTCTTTTTCATTTCTTTATTAGTGTCACATACACTGGTGCCAATGAAGCTGTCAGGCAGATGTTTCGGCTTAAATACCCCTGGCAGTAACTTTATTGAAAATCAACACAAATCATGGTCAACTATCACTTCTTACTCCCCAAAGAAACAATTAAGTCAATGTGACAGCTCAGAAGGCCTCATGAGGCAAAAACTAAAGCTCAAGGTCTGTGAGTGGAAGGTGTTCTGTGTCACAGTTGTCAAGCTGCAACTGGGTCAATGGTCCTTTATTTGATTTTACTTGTGCACCAGCCCCACTCATTTCTAGAAAGGAATAAAAAAAAGGCTAATAGAGCTATCAGGTGAGCACTGTGCATAAAATCAATCCCATTAGCCTGAAGGAAAAGCAAAACTCTCGTGTCTGAGTGATGTTAATTTGTGTGTATGTCTTTGATTTCACATGATTTCTTATTCTAAAAATGAGCTGATTTATCCTAAAACTGCCTCCTTAGGATTTTATTGGTAAACATTTGTTTTAAATATTAGAAAAATGATTAAGATTGCATAATGATTATTCATCATCTCAACAATATATCGTAACATTTAGCCATTTGCAAATTGCTTTTATATTCAATATCCTCCTTGATTACTCGGACAATCCAGGAAGACGGGCAGGGAAGATAATGCTTATATGTATAATAATGCTCCCTAAACTGCAGAAAACAGTAGCCTGAGAGAGGAACAAATTTTATATTTTCTGACTCTAGTTCCTTGATCTTCAATCTACTCTAGGCTGCTTCCAGGTTCAATTTTTGCATGTGTCTATTTAGCATTTTAATGTAGATGTAATAATAGATCTTCATATCACAATTGGTTTAATAACAAGTAATACGAGATTGCTGTGAGCAAAAGATGATTAATTCAGCTTAGAATTGTGTATACCTGATATTGACTTGTTTAATTCATTCATTTATTCCTTCTTTTATTTCATTCACCAACCATATAGTTTATCCACCAACTTCACCTGGAGTGGTTGGGAACTCAAACCAGTACCTTGTTTCACACCTTAGCACTGACAGTTACCATTGTTTGATCTTGAGCAGGTGTTGACCTGCTAGATATATGCTTCTTTAATGTAGAATGCATGCAGTAGCCCCTACAACATTGAATTTTTGGGAAGGTCAATTGATATAATAATGTAGTATTACTACTCGGCACCTGCTACATTCTTAGTATAGGCAAAGCCCTGCTCTTATAGAATCCCCTTCATTTTAGGGAGGACTATAATAATCAAACAAAAAAGAACACATACAGTTGAATCTGATTCATAGTAGTTATGTTCTGTAAGTGTCCATGAACACTGAGTTAGCACGTCCTATCCCATTGGTCCCGGTGTAAATACAGGGTAGGTTCCTGTGAGCCTCTCGTAACAACATTTTTGTCAATCAATCAGTATATAATTTCTTTGCATGTGCTTCTGTTTAAAGACACTTTCTTTATTATATGTTGTTAATTCACTAACTTTGAACTTGCAGCCCGTTGGCGCTATAACTTATTTATGCACGAAGATCATCTAACACACATATTTTCTCTGTCAGGTACATTGCAGTCCTTTCTCACTTAGCAACACTATACCGCACGTCAGCACTACACTTAGGGGCCATTTCAAATAGCAAAATCACCAAGAAAAAGCACAAAATTGTAAAAAGGTGGTATACAATAGACTGCGAAGAGGACACTTGTTTAAATATGAGAGCTGAAAAAAGACAGAGAGTTGCCTTCCTAGACTCTCAGCTGATGCCCTGAAGGTGACACAAATTTTTCACAGCTCGATGCAGGCTTATGAATGACCATAAAAGCACCACAAGGATTAGATTTGGGGTTACAAATGCACTTCAGTAAGTAGGCAACATTGTAAATATAAAATTTACACATAATTAGATAAACTGTATATGTGTGTGCATCTGTAAAACATACCTGGTGGCAAAAAGCATCATTGAGGAAAATAAATCAGGATAAAGGCAGTAGAGAATCCTGCTGCTGGTGATGGTGAATGTGTGTTTTATATCTAAAGTAGTCAGCACAGACCACTGTAATAAGCTGGCATTTGAACAAAGACCTCCAAAAAGAGAAGGTATCAAGTGGATTTCCAGGCAAAAAATATCAAGGGCAAATGATTTGAGACAATATCATAATGGGTTTGTTTGAGGATTAGCAAGGAGACCACATGACTAAAGTGGAGGAGAAGGGGCCAGAGAGGTTGCCAGAGGGCAGACCATGTGAGGCATTAAAAAGGTAATGGCCAATAAGTCAAGTGGGGAAGGGTGTGAGAGTTGAGTGACATAATCAATAAGTTATTTGGGCTTTATGAAGAATAGATGGAAGGGCGCTAAGGATTAAAGTATACATTTAGGAGGCTCTTGTGATTCCAGAGTTTATTATAATAGTTTGGCTGAGAGATGATATTTTGAGCCAGGATGGTTAGTAGTCAGTCAATCTTGGAATTTATTTGGAAAATAGAATTGATAGCATTTGCTGATGGTGTATAAGGTATAGGAATAAATGAGTCCATAGTAACCGTATGATGACTATCTGAGCAGCAAGAAGAACAGAATTGCTTTCAATGACGAGGGGCTGTATACGAAGTAACTAAAGAGGAAAGAACAATCAAGAATCTGATTTTGTGTATGTCAAGTTTTTAGATGCACACTTAAAATGCAAGTGGAAATGTCAAGACTGTGGCAGTCATTGCATCTGGAGTTTAGGGAAAAGGCCTGAACTAGATATAGATACATAGATATATAGACATCAGAAGTCAGCAACATATGGAGGATGTTTAAAGCCAAGACACTAGAGAGAATCACCAAACAAGAAACACTGAAAGAGAAGAGGTCCTAATAGTGAGTCCTGCAAATTAAATTACTAGATGACTTGTGGTCTTAAGTCTTTATACTTATTTTATTGGTATTAATTGAGTCCCACAAAATTTCCTATGGTTTTTGAAAAACTGGCATGCTTCTGCTGTATCCTAATCCATATATTCTAAATGGAAAGGCAATGTTGTCTATTTTAAAAATATTGGGTTTTGTTTTAGAGACTGCAGAGAGTAGTTTTATGTTCTCTCACTACAAAAGCAAAATCTAAAGACGAACGTTATAATGAAAAACTCAGATGAAGCATTAATTCTGATCGGAATTCACTCTGTAGTACCAGGGTACATTTTTACAGGCTGTCAACAATCAAGGTTGTGATTGTACCTAAACCTAAACCTTCTCATAGTACCTGATGTAACATCCTTGGACCTAACGCTTACTTAACTGATTCACCTTTCTGCTCAGTGTTTCTCATTGTAGCAAATGAATGCCTTCTTGTAGTTCAGTATTTTAGTTGTTCTAAAAATACACTCTTATGTCTTCCTTTTCAAAAGTATTTTATGCTCTCAAACACTGGCTTTGTGTTATTTGGTCTCTGTTTTATGTAATTTTCAACGTATTTGGCATCAACTTGGTGTGCCTTCCAAAATTCTTATGTCCATCCATCTGCCTGTCCATATGCCAACAACTAGGATATATGGCTCTTAATCCTTAGCTCTTAAGGGAAAAGCTGGACTATTTGGAATCAAATATTCTACCTTGTCATATGATATGTAATCCTGAACGATAGGCACAGCTTACTTGCCTAGTATTGTGCATTTTTGAAATGGTTTTCCTCACAGCCCAAATATATGCCCCTGCTTTTCAGTATCAGTCCTAAGAAACTATGCCTTATAGAGCTAATACAAATCCTGAGTGACTTTCACTTCTTATCCTCTCTGACCCAACCATGCCTTTCAAAGCAGTTTATAATATTAACTCTCCAGAAATATAAATTCATGGTGATTAACTGCACTTTTATAAATAAGAAGTCTTTGTTTAAATTAACTACCATATTAAAGTCATCATCGCTTAAAAATGGAGACAATTAGATCTGCCTTATCTGCCCTTAAGAGTTGTATAAAAATGTCATCAAGAGTATAAAGTACTATAGAAGAAGAAGGTTTCCCTTGAATATGTATAAATTATAATACCAAGCATAATTATAGCAATATATGTATTCATATATATGTTTTAAATATATATGCTATACAGATATAAAAAAATTCAATCGTCTTCCCTTTCCAGAGTGAGATTGATATCTTTAGTTTGCTGCAATTCATCATCTCGCTTTCTTAAAATCTTTTTATATATTCATCAAAATTAGGGCCTTTATTCTGGAATCAGATGGAAATGAAATAAAGTCTTTGGCTTTCTCATTTGCATAATTGCAAAATTTTGATTTATGTGTTAACCTGGCACTAATTCCCGTCTATTTCTTGGCAGTGTCTTTACTGTTAGCAGCAAGCTTATTTTTTCAGTACATTAGCTCTCTATTACTAAATTTCAGTTCGAATTCTTTGTAGGATTTTTTTCCTGCCCCCTAACACATTCTCTCTTTCTCCATCAAATAGGCTTCTGTTTTCGTAGTTTGTTAGTGGCCTTCTGTGAAATAAAGACGCTTCTGTGTGGGCTGCGGTTGCCCACTGTTCCTGCTTTCAGAGGCAAACCCTTGCTGCTTCCTTTGCCCAGGCATACTCTGTGGTTATTAGAGATCACCACTGCAGTCTGACTACTTTCCCTTAATGTAAATGCTTAGGCAGAAATAAGCTAACCTCTTTACCTCTTGCATTCATTTCCTCAATGTCTTCTATCCTTCCTTTAAAGAAACTAGCTGTAGTTGGGTATTAAAGCACAGTTTCTGTACTTCTTGACTGAGGCTCCATCTGCACCAATGGGGCATCGTTCAGCCATGCCTAAGGGAAGAGCTGGATTCATTTCCAATTTCAGTACAAATGTAGCAAAAACAGACATCATATTAGGTTATTCTAAGACATTAAGATCTCAGTATGGGTCCATTTAGCAGATGTTTTCTGTCATGTCTGCAGTGACTGAAGGTGGAGTCTTTTGCTGCTCAAATGTGAGAAAGGAAAAAAGATCCATTTTGAACTTAGGGATATGGCCTGTGTAGAGGTAGACTTCACATCATGAGAGTTTGGCCAGGACACTGGCACCAGAAGGAGAGCAGGGAGAGAGCCAGGGTAGTATGTGATGCCCTCTAGACTCCTCCAATCAGAATGTGTGTCCCCAAAGCTGGAGTAAGAGCACTAGCATGGCCCCAGAGTGCTCTGTACCAAGGCCTATGCTGGCATTCACCATGCTGCATGGGGATTGCCCCTTGACGTGTCTGTCTTCTCTATTAGCTTCAAAGCACAATGGGGACTTGGTACCTAGATACTTCAGTATTTGAAGATTTCCAATACTTGAAGAATAAATAGGAGAATACTTCAAAAACACTTGAAGCAAACCATGAATTTATAGCATGCTATAACACAATGATCATTTTGCCCATTCTTGTCTTCTACACAAGAAATGTGTATGATGTGCTATAAAATTCTCAATAAATAGTGGTTCTTAGTTCACATGCTGCCCCAAACATAACATACTACCATACTTATATTGAAAAATAAATATTTGTCACATGAGGACACAAATGGAAAAATGAAAAAAAAATTAGCAGTGATACCTAAACATAAAAATAATTAATGTGGTTTTGATGAAGAAGTCATTCTCTGCTACTTTCCTATCCTTTGGTTTCTATTCTTTTGAGAAGAAGTGATGGGAGGGTATAAAATACATACCATATCATCGTCACTGGCAGGATATTCCATGATGGATATTTATAACAGCATGAAAACTTTGGAGAAAAAAAAACTAATGAAATAAACAATATAAAAATAAATAGACAGAAATCCATGTGGCATGACTTCTTTACCCCTTAGCTGACATAGAGAATTATAAAAGTACCTCTTTTTGTAACTCAAAAGTAAACAGTACTGGGAGAAAACAGACAAATCAATAAATAACCTTTATTTATATTTTTTAATATTTTTTTTCAGTGTTGATACTCATTTGATTTTTGGCACACAAAAATGTGTTTCTTCTCTTAAGATCTTGTCATTTTTCGTACCATCCAAACTTAAGATCACTCTGTCATATATTTCACATATTTTTCTTATAAATTTATAATTTTTAAAACAAAATGTAATTTTAAATTGTGTTCAGATCTACTGTTACATTATATATGAACTCAATCTCAGTCTAACTAATAAACTGCTGTGCTTGGGCCTATTTTTATGTTAACATGTATTATTCTTAGCATATGCTTAAAAGATTACTCCTACTATCTTGATGTTTAAGAATACAAGTGTTCAAAGTTACATGTACACATGTGCACTCATAAATGTGTGAGTGAAAATGTGTACTGTTAGGCCATCTGAAGTGGAATTTCATCCAAGCATCTAGACTGTAAAAAAAGTGACTAGATGGCTTTAGTCATCCCTGATAGTCACTAGTGAATAAGAATCCAGAGCAGCAACTGCATGGCCTTTGTCCTTTCTGAGTCCTACATGATAGAGATGTCATGTGTGGAACTGTCCATGGATGGGGCTGAGTCTTGCTGTCACTTGTCAGGTTGGGCATTCCAAACTGATAATCCATGAGTAAATAAAGGAACACTGTGCTGATCACCAGGGCCAAGTGGGAGGGCGAAAAAAAAAAGAGTCAGAGCTGTGGAGGAGACACATCTTTTAACCACATATATTCAACTTCTTCTCCCTAACCAAAATAATCAAAGTGATTACAACAACAACAACAAAACAGCCTGTTTTATTTTTAAAAAGTTACCATGTGAAATTTAATTATTTCATTTCAGTGCCAATACTGAGTTTATCAAACAGAAAACAAAAGTTGCCATAGTTTGGGGCCAGGCACGGTGGCTCACCTTTGCAATCCCAGAACTTGGGAGGCCGAGGCAGGTGGATCACTTGAGGTCAGGAGTTTGAGACCAGCCTGGCCAACATGGTGAAACCTTGTCTCTACTTAAGATACAAAAATTAGCTGGGTGTGGTGGTGGGCGTCTGTAGTCTCAGCTACTTGAGAGGCTGAGGCAGGAGAATCAATTTAACCCAGGAGGTGGAGGTTGCAGTAAGCTGATATCATGCCACTGCATTCCAGCCTTGGCAGCAGTCTCGCTCTGTGTCCAAAAAAAAAAAAAAAAAAAAATTGCTATAGTTTGAAATTTTTTATCATAGCACCAAATATTTTATTGGAGACAGATTCTTTCAGAAACAAATAATTGGAATTTTTTTGGATTGGCATCTTATATACCTGAATTTGTCCATTTTTGACAAAGAAAAACAGTGTATAAGAAGCATCACTTAAATGTTAATAATATAAAATGAAGAGATACCTTAAAAATGGACTAGTAGATGGATGAAATTGTTTATTAAGTGACTCTAGTGGACTGCATCAGCTACCTTTACTTTCTTGAATTAAGGCATCTCTCTCAGAACATTAACCTCATGTTTGAGACTGAAAAACTTGAAAGACTTATACTCAGCTGCCAGATATTCTCATTATTTTATTTTTCTTGCTTAGTGGTAGCCACGATCAATTTAATTCGGACTCCCCTGAAGTAATTAATTTGGGGTCTTTTAGAAATCAGAATTCTGCAGAAACAGAGTTCTTTTCACCTCCATCCAATTAAATTCACAAGCCTTTACTGTCCCCATATGCCCCTTTCTGATAAGCTTTGTTCAGAATTGAAACTCTGCTGAGAACTGATCTGAATTTAATTCTATTGTTTCTAAGAAATGTATCCCATAGTTAAAGACTTGTTGTTTCTCTCTAAAACAAAGATTTTCTCCTTACATAAAAGGAGTCATGGCTGCTTAGGGCCAGAGTTAGACAAGTATTATGCTCTATGAATGGATTATAATCGCTAAGCAAAACAGAAGTGCAAAGGAAAAAAAAGTCCATATTGCGTTTGAGAAGCCTGCTGCTTTTATCATTACCTAGGTGCCAGCTCCCTGTATGTATTTTTCTGTAATAGAAATTTAATCAGTAAAGAGGCCAGGAACACAATATCCATGCAAACCAAAGAAATGTTGCTCAAACTAATAAATAAATCCAAACAGAAACCATAACTTTGTAACCATTGTATTCTGGAAGAAAATGCTTTCCAGGACCACTGATAGGTAAAACCTTTGGCAGAAGCATATGTGTTTCTTACTTATATAATTATTAGTTTGAACCAAGTTTGAGTGGGTAGGAGAATCTTAGGTTCCTCTCTGTATTATAAAATTGTTGGAAATTTTCCTTGACCTCCACCCCTTCCCGTACCATTTTCACAAGGGAGAATAGCAATCGTAGAGCAACCCCCCTTACGGACTAAAGAAGATCTCTTCTGATGTTTGCCTTTAAATGCAAATATCCTTGGGAGAGGGACTAGAACACATTATTAACAGCTGTGATGTTATAAATTCACTTTTCTCCCTACAGCAAAAATGAACAACAGTGGGGAAATATTGTGTCAAATTAAAACCCCATAAGTATAATCAACCTTTATTTCACACCATCTTCTCAGATACATATTATGTTCACTTTGTGAATGAATGAAATTTCAGTTCATATAGTTAACTAACGAGCTAAAGGAAATACTTCATTCATTCATAAGTCAAGTATTTGTTGAACACTTACTATTTTTTCAGTTGCGATTTTAATAGATAGATACTATATATTATATGAATACCAGACATCAATCCTAAAGTTCGTGAAGACTGTATGTTACCGGAGGCAGAAAGACCATTTAAAGAAACTAAATTGCAGTGTGGGACTTTGAGCCTCTGAGACTATGAAAATGATGTATTCCATAATTTTTGTTCTCCAACATGCTTTATCTCTAGGTAAAGAATAATTCGATTCAATTCTACCCAAAATATTAATAGTTTTATGTAGTATATGTCCTTATGTTATTTGTTTATTGGAACAGAATATTTTAAAAGAGTTGTTTTCAATCATTAGTTTATATAACACACATCTGGTTAGCTTGTCAAACAATGCTGATTTTTATTGCCCAACCCAGAGGCTCTGGTTTTGTCATCCTTTGTAGAGGGTTATTTTATTAAATGTCTCATATGATTCTGATGCAGAGGGTTCATTGGCTGCATTTTGAGAGGCAATTCCATCAAGGAATAGATAGTTAATATTACTTATCCAACATGATATCAGACCTCAACGCGAGAGTTCTGAAGAACGAAAAGTTCCTAAGACCAGTTCATAACTGAGAGCTGCTTGTTCCATCCATGTGAATCTGTAGCCCTTGAAATGTGCACAGTCCAAATCAAGATGGGCTGAACATGTAAAAAATGCACTAGATTTTGAAGACTTAGTTTGAAAAAAAGAAAGAAACAGCTCATTAATAATTTTGATATCAGTTACATGCTGAAATAACATGTTAGAAATATTAGATTAAATTAAATATATACATTACTTTTACCTTATTATATTTTAATGTGATTATTAAAAATGTAAAATTATATATGTGATTCACATTAGCTTTCTATTAGACAGTACTGTCTTAAGCCAAATATGAGTCCTTATTTATTTATTTAAAAATCTATAGAAAGTGATTTCATTGTTAACCTAAACTTGCATTCCAGGGTCATGTTACTGTGGCACAGATGGTCTTGCTGATTCTTCACTGTTCTTACCTCATGTGATAACTGTAACTGGCATGTGCTCTCTTCCCTTCCTAGGTTTTGCATCAGCCTGCATCTGGGTCATTTTCTTTGTCTGTCCTTCAAAATTAGAATTTATCTCAATTACCTGATGGTCCTACCAGTCCATCATGCCCAGTCGCAATTTCATCTTCTGTAAGAAACATTCACCATTTACCAGTAGTATTTATTGTATAACTTTGTATTCATCGATTCATCAATTTACTCAAAAAATTGCTAAGTATCTGCTATTTACTAGTAAGCATGGAAGGAGCTGTTGTTAATGGTGCACTGGTAATATTTCTTAACATTCTATACTGTATACTGCCACCCCCCATGTGGTGTACAGAGGAAGTGTACAATTCCCAACTATGCTAACACTATTCAATATATCACTACAGCTGCTGTTGCAGTGCAACTATGATAAAATATGTACATCACTTTCATTACTCATATTCTACTTGTAAAAAGGGGATTGAACTAGAAGGAATGTAACAGGGTCTGTGAATGAGAAAAACACAATCTCAGCATCATTTTTAGAAGTGTAAAATATATAATGACCTATTATTTATAGAAAATATGGTTGCTATTCTCTAGTGGGTTTTTGGAGGATAATTACAATTGTAAAAATGCACTTAGAAACTATAAATATGTTCCATAGAGTTGTGTTGCAATGTGAGTATCTGCAAGCTATTTTGAATTGAATAATTATGAACATGTGGGAAATTTTGATTTATTGATTAAAAAGAATATTTATGTGGAGGTATTATATTTGAGATTTTCAATGTACAGCATATTCATGAAAATACCTTGACATTAAAAGAAAGGGTTTTGTTATTTACAATCATATACCACATAACAATGCTTTCATCAATGATGGGCCACATATACAACTGTGGTCCCATAAGATTATAATACTGTAATTTTAGGTACACAAATACTTACATTATGTTAAAATTGCCTTTGGTGTTTAGTACAGTAACATACTGTACAGTTTTGTAGCCTTGAAGCAATAGGCTATACCATACAGCCTAGGTGTGCAGGTTATATTATCTAGGTTTGTGTAAGTCACTCTATTATGTTCACACAATGACAAAATCACTTAATAATATATTTCTCAGAATGCATTTCCACTGGTAATCAAGGCATACTACAATTACTAAATTGATATAATCAAATAGTTAATCTGGCATTAATAATTCCCCCTAGTTCTTTAGTCATTTCTTCTGTGTAACTTTCATAATATTTGACCCCCACCCCCCTACACACACAGACACACACATGCACACTGTTCTAGTATGCTTCCTTAAAATAAGGAGGTTGCCCTAGTCTCAAAATCTTAAAAGCCATATGTGCATTGATTTCTGCACAGGTAGGCAATTTGTGGTTTTATTTTTCCTTATGCTGATTGCTAATTAGGGTGGATGCAAGACCTACTTTGTTTCCATTTAAAAGCCTTTGCTTGGGAGTATTTCATCATCTGTGAATCCAGCAACAGCATGAATATCAAAAAGAGAGCTGTTGGTAGTTCTTCCTGCCACCTGTTTTTATTTTTTATTTATTTTGTTCCTGGTGAGCCAGTGGTGAATTTCCATATGTTAGGACATTTCCTTTTAAGGTTTCCTTATTTCATAGCAGGAGGTTTATTAACTGATTGGTGAGAGCCAGAAGTGAGATTAGGGCCTGGGTCAGGAAGTGTGAAGAGAATGCTGGTCTCCAAGTAATCCTTGGTTGTTATTTTTTACTGAGCTTGTTCAAATTCCTATTAGAGAGAAATGCTAAGCCACAGTAATTCCTATGTGATGGAAGACTATCCATATATCTGGACTAATTGCCTTTTGTTAGCAACAGTAATAATTCCCTTGAAAGATTTGGTTTTATTTTGATAATGGCTTATTCTTTCTGTCAGATATTTCACCATCTACTAGAAATGAAATCGTGAATACTTCAGAGCTCACATCATGGCTTTCTCAATACTGTGAAACAGACAACAGGAAAATTGACCGTTACAATGGGGCATAGTAAGAGTTTTGTATGGAATATTGTGGGAACAAAGTATATGGGGCATTTAAGTCAGACTTTCCGAAGAAAGTGTCAATTCTGCTGCTAGGTTAAATGAGTAGATAACTAGGATAAAAAAAAAAAAAACACTCTTCAGTTGTTCTCAGTTTGCATTCACAGAGAAGTGAATTCCAGATACCATTTTATTTCAATGCTCAAGTGTTATGGACTGACTAATGTTAATGAATACACACAGAAAGAGCAAAATAACCAGTTTTTGCTAAAAGAAAGCAGACAGAGCCAACAATAGGAGAAAGAAATAGCAGTTCAGTCAGCCTTTTGAGACAATTGATTGAAAATTCTTTCTGTTGGTTGCTCCGTGTAATTCAGTATTCCCAGGGCAAGAGAACAAAATCAGCCAGAGCAGGGCATGCTCAGAAAAAGTCTATAATGTTCCCAAATCCTCAGAATGAATTGAATTAACTGTGAAGAAGTTGCTTAAGTCCACAGCAAAAGAGGAGCATGTGTGTAATTTTCTTCTTTCTGAAAAAAAGCTTGATATTTGTTATTTTGAAAACCTCAAAAATAGTCATTATTGAAAATATGCTATTCCTTATAATTACAGTTTTGTGCTATATTTCTATTTTATTGCATAGAGGTAATTAGAGGTAGGGAATGGGTATTTTAACATTTCAGTCCATATGGCATTGGAAGTTTGTAATCTCTTCCATGGCAGGAAGATGTGTGTATCCAGTGAGAAATCCAAGATATTTAACCAGCACTCAAATGAGCAAAACCACGGAAATTCAAATATTGGGGCTGCTGGCAAGTACTGAGTTTGAATAAATTTCTCTGCATTTGAGGGTATGTACAATAACCAGAAAGCAAAATCCATAGTAGCGATGGCTATCTGCAGGAGATTCATAATCTGTCCCCATATATTTTCATGTTTTATAAAATAAATATATATTTGAGTCAGAGGAAAAGACTTCAAGGTCAGCAGATAGAACTCTCTCTCTGTCTCTCTCTCATTGTGTATGTAAATGTATGTATATAAAAATATACTGACATTTTAAAGAATTTTAAAGAAAATTTAAGTACATCAAAAAGTCAATTTAAAATGATTGCCTCTAGATTAAAATTTTCTGTTAATTACTTATTGTATAATTTTCAAGATCTTTAAAATTCAGTCTATATTTTATTTCTAATGGGGGTAAATGTTAGCTTAAAAAAAGTCAGGCTTGGGGCAACGGGCATGGGTTGCAATTCCCAGTGTCACACCAGATGACTAACATGCAACTGCCTTATTCGAAGTTACTGTTCAGCTGGGGTGAGGGCAATGCAAACTTTTTATGGGGCTTTTATACCGGTCCTTACCTTTTGTTTTAAAACTTAGTAACAGAGAACCAGTAGCTCTAAGAAATGCAAAATGCATCGTCTAACTAGCAAATCAAATACTTAAAATATTATCATTTTCCAAGCAGCATATATTTAAGACAATGCATCATTTCAGAAAAAGTACTTCATAATCAATTAACTTATTATATGTGAATAATTATTTTCATCAATGAACCACAAAGATTATCATTTTAAGTTCATTTTTATGGTTGTCAGGACTTACTAAAATGACCTCAGAAAATAAACTACCTGGGGAAGCTTCTTTATTCTTGCCTGGGCCAAATGAACATGCAAATGTTATTTATTATCTTCTTCTTTAAACCAGTAGCTATAATGACTTCTCTCTTACTGCTAACAGAAATCTCATAGTAGCGAAGTAACTTAACCAAACTTACATAGCCAAGAAGTGTGCAAATTCAGCCTTGTCTTAGTCTGGCAGTCATACTCCTTCCACATAATAAAATGCAGTTAATATGTTTAAAAATAAATCAAAAATAAATTACATTTGTCTCTGGTATGAGAAGCAGCCTAGGTTACTTGAATACATGGGGGATATTCAGGGAGTCAGTACACTAAGCATATTAAACACATACAAAATGTACATTGATCAGCAGCTATCCAGTTATTTAGGCATTCTTTCAGTTTCATATGTGTTTTCTTGTATTCCTCTGGGTATCCGCGGTGAATGCAGACATGGAATTCTTTCAGTTAGTTCACTCAAGTGGAAAGAGAAACGTAGTAATTTGAAGATTATCATTTTTATCATGATCATAGAATAGATTGGGATTTGATGAAATGGCATTGTAATAAGAAGCATGTGTCTAAACATAGTAAGAGGCAGAAGCTCATTGCTAAAAGGCACGATTAGCTCATGAGCATTCAAAACTTCATCAGCATAAATGATTATTCAAAAGCTCCAGTTTGATGGTAAGGTGTTTGTTTGTCTGTATGTTTGCTTTATTGGGGAGATTTTTTTTTTTTTTTTTTTTTTTTTGCTAAAACCAGTTTATACACTAAAAGTATGAAACTTATAATGTGAGTCATGAAAAAATAACTCACTTTTCTGTCTCCTGTTTTACTGAAATTTATTTCGTAGGGGCTTCACCTGGGTTTGACATTAAATATGTTTAACGTAAACTGTTTATATAAGTGTCATGAATTTCATGATATGATGTATTGTAAGGGAGCAACACTTTATAGTACTTACTCTATAGTGGGATCTGTGCAAAGATATAATCAAAAGTCAACTCCTAATTTTTAGAAAAAAACCTAAATTTGTATTTTATTAAGGACTTTTACAATAAGGTTCATGAGAGGACCTACACCCTTAATTGCTGTATATGTCTATGTATATCTATTTAAACACAGAAAATAATTCTTATTTTAATGTGTTGAGTGTCGGGTACACCTGAAATAATCAACTTATCTGACATCCAAAAAAAAATTAAAACAATGCTTCAATTTTACTGCCTCTGAAGTGATCCATAGCTTAACAGCACAATAACAAAAGTTAAGTAAAAACCTGGCACACTTCTCCCAGGAATGAAGTGAAGATAAAGTCAAATTTTTGAGAAGATAAATAATAGTACCTTCAGGCATTTTATAGAGTGGAGCTTTTAGTTTTACTGTTTTTTATTGTTATTATTTTGGACAAAAATGAAGGCTGGAACTTTTTGAATAAATATAAATAACAGATTGTGATGTATTTCAGATTTTTTAAAGTAAGACTTTCCATACAGTTATTATAAACATTTTAAAAATCAGGCCAGGCGCGGTGGCTCAAGCCTGTAATCCCAGCACTTCGGGAGGCCAAGACGGGCGGATCACGAGGTCAGGAGATCGAGACCATCCTGGCTAACACGGTGAAACTCCGTCTCTACTAAAACATACAAAAAACTAGCCGGGCAAGGTGGCGAGCGCCTGTAGTCCCAGCTACTCGGGAGGCTGAGGCAGGAGAATGGCGTAAACCCAGGAGGCGGAGCTTGCAGTGAGCTGAGATGGGGTCACTGCACTCCAGCCTGGGCGACAGAGCGAGACTCCGTCTCAAAAAAAAAAAACCCACAGAGAAGACAATATGGTATCAGAAGCAGAGAAAGAAACAAAGGGCATGATTTCACAAACCTGTGGGTATGGTACTGCAACATTGGTTGCATGTGTATGTAATATGGCAATCAGAGCTCACATATTTAAACTTTCTGCCTCATTTTTGAATTTCCACTGAAATGACAGAAATAATACAATGACAATCCCTAACAATATTAAAATCTAGGATGCCACTCAAATTTGGAAAATATTGACAAATTTCTACAGAATAAACTGTAACAATGGACATGATGAAATGACAGTCAGCCGTCCACTGAACCTTTGCAAGGAAGGAATAAACCTGCCTAGATACAAAGCATGGCAACTGTACTATAAAATCTCACTAACATACTTTATTTTGCACCAGCAGAAGCCGGAGCCAAGGGCAGTTGATGGAAAGTGCAAATGGATTTCATTATTCCCCCAGATTTATACCAAACACTGGAGTCAATTCCATGGGACAACCTGCCACAGTGCTGCTTCCCAGGTTACATTGGCAAGTATGGCTTTTTAAATAAAACAAGGCAGTGCTACAACTGGCTCCAAATGAAGAGAGTGGTGCCAGCTCTAAAGAGTGCCACTGACCCAGCTAATGCCTGCTGCTCTGAGAAATACAAAAAGAAACGACTTGGCAGAAAGGTGAAACACCATGTCTCTGCTCTTTCTGGCTATAGCTCCCTTGTTACTCCATGCTGGCAAGTGAAACTAGAGGAACTCTAAAACTTGTTCTTTATTCTTTTGTCTGATCCTGAAATATTTTAACAGACATTAACATCTAATCTGATAGATCCCACCTCAAATCCCAAACCTGAAAAATAATTATTGATTGTCTGTACTCCGAGGGGTAAAAAAAATATTGAACATATGCAAGAACTAGGTTTTTGAAAAAGGAAGAGTCAATCTACTTATTGAAACCAGTGCTTCCTGTGAGCGATTTGGCAGTACTCACCTGGATAATTTTAACTGCCATCCAATTTGGGCTCCCTGCCTCTAGCCTGACTTCCTTTCTCTAAATCCATTGTCTGCGCTGAAGCCAGAGTGAACTCTCTAAAATAAAACTGTGGCATCAGGGCAGGGTGATCCAGGAAGGCATCTCTTACCAAGTGACCTTTGAGCTGAAGCATGATGATGAGAAGGTGCCAGGTGATGATATTTGGAAGGCTGTTCTAAAGAAAGGAACCAAAAAGGTCAAGGCATTAATTTAGGAGTAAGGTAGGCATGATGGAGGAACAGAACCAAATTGTATAGTTTCAGTGCAGAGGCAAGATAGAAGAGAAGAAAGGTATAAGAGGATGTCAGAGATTTATAAAGTGAACAATAGGAAGATTACATTGTGTTTTATAGTACCAGATATAGCATTACATTTTCTTTTTTGTAAATGGCAGTGGAAAACTATTGGAATGTATTCAAGTAGGAGCGATATATGGTGTAATTTGTGTTTGAAAATATTATTCTGACTGCTGCATGGAAACTAAATGAAGGCAGGAATGTTGATGTGAAAGTTCTCTTGTAGGCCAGCTAAGAAGTGAAGGCAATGGGGTTAGAGTTGTAGATAGAGAATTAAATTATGTACAGATATATACGAGGTCTTGAGGAGTATTTAGGTACACCTGTTTGGAGATGGAGGCAATGAGGGAAAGAAAGCAATCAAGAATGACTTTAAGCCTATCCAACTCTCATTTACTGAGAGATAAAAATCTGAGATAAAAACAGATTTTGTGGTGAGAGGGGGAAATAAAATGTACTGACATGGCTTTGTTAAGTTTAAGATGCCATTATAACTCTGGGGAATGATTAGGATTGGGAACATGGTTTTAAAATTAATGAGCCTATAAATAGTATTTTTAAAAATCACTGAGAAAAAATAATCACCAAGAGAAGAGAAGCAAAGGTTTGTCAAAGAATTCCACCTTGTGATGTATCTGTATATCTATAGATATATATGTAGTTATATATCTATAGATATATATCATAGTTCCAGGTGAAATATATATATATATATAAAGGGGTCAAATATATTGGAAAAAGTTACTGATAACTGATCTTGAGTACTGTTCTCTCGTATTTTGGTTTTGAAATAGACATTGAGGTACTTTAACAAATTAGTATAAAAATCACATTTTATATATATGTATAATAATTGAAATTTATTATATATTATTTATGTTTACTTTATATATACAGAAAGTATTCAAATAAATGTAGGATTGGAAGATGAGAGAAAATGAAGGATGGTGTTACAGAAAATTAGAGAAGGAAGTATTTCAGTAGAAGGCTGTAAATAACTGTGATAAATGTTGAGAATGACAGAATAAGATAGGGTCAGGCTACATACCGTGGATATGGCAAGAAGAGGTGATTGGTGACCTCTTCTTGAAAGCTAAGAATGCTTTCAAGAGTAGAGAGGTGAAAGATGTTCTGAAAGACAGCTGAGAAGCATGCTATTGGAGATGTAAGGCAAAGGTCAACAGAGATTTTAATGTGAGATAAACTACATTAAAATATTAGTAGATGGGAGTAATACAATGGAGAGAGAATGAGGATATTGGAGATAATGAGGATAAATTCAAGAGTGAGGTCAATGAATGAGTCAAAAGGAATAGAAACTGTATTTCAAAGGGACAGGCAGGCTTCAGTTATAAGCATTGACAGTTAGCCTACTTTAGTTTGAGAATGCAAATTATTTGTGGAAAGAAGTCAGAAGAAATATTTGATAAAAGGAAAATAAAACTGATTCTTATTTTAATCATTTTTCTATGAAACATTAGAAAACACTAGTTGAATATACGACTTGGGGGAAAATAGTAAAACTTTCAGAGAATTTTTAGGGTAGCATGGTAAATAGTAAACACTAGACTGCAGCAGGAATTTATGGATTAAATGAGTGTCCATTTGAAATTTATGATAACAAGCATAAACTGACTTTAGTCAGTAGGGATTTGTGATTTTCTGTAGCAATGTCTCACTGATTGGGTAAAATGCATTTTGGAATTTTGATTAAAGAGCTCAAGGTCGGTGACATGGAGGGATTTATGCATGTTGACAAGGAGTGCACTCTAGTTACAGAGAGTCTACATTAATCTAGAAAAGAAGTGGAGTCATGAAACAGGTAATGAATAAGGAAAAATGGATAAAAACCAGAGGATTACTGGCAAAGGAGTTTAGGAGAGAGGCCATAGAAGTTAGTATTCTGGAATGGTGGAGAGTGATATTGGGAGAGTGGGCTGTTCCAAATGAAGATTTTATCAGAAGAGTAACTTTTATTGGAAGATATGGCTATGCATGTAGAAGGCTAATGTGAAGTGATAAAAAAGGAATTTGGGGTGTAGGGGATCTAGGAACTAAGAGGCAGGGTGTTGGACAGATGAAGGATGAGGACAGAACGCAGAGCCACGTAGTAAATAAATGAGAGAGAGTGACCAGTAGCCTAGAGGTAATGGTGAGAGAGGTGCAGGAGGAGGGAGAGAAGAGGTTTGAGAAGAATAGGAAAAGAGAGTATGAAAATAAAATAGAGAGTGAGAGGTATATGTGCCCCTCCTTAGGCTGGAAGTACGTGGTATGTTGGAGGCAAGCTTATTTTAAAGAAGACTGCAAGGAAAACCCTGTCATATGGAGCCACTTGGATTTCAGGTGGATCAACTAGGTTACCATGGCAAAAAGGGGTCAAATATATTGGAAAAAGTTACTGATAACTGATCTTGAGTACTGTTCTCTCATATTTTGATTTTGAAATAGACATTGAGGTGCTTTTACAAATTCGTATAAAAATCACAATATTTGAAAAATATTTTGAAAATAATACGATAGTCTCTATGGTCTCTATGTTCAAGTTTGCATGAAATTTCAGGACATTCATTTAAAAATGTGGCATTTATTTATTTATTTATTTAGAGACAGAGTCTCACTCTGTCATCCAGGGTGGAGTGCAGTGGTACTATCTCAGCTCACTGCAACCTCTGCCTCTCAGGGTCTCAGGGTCAAGAGATTCTCCTGTCTCAGCCTCCTGAGTAGCTGAGATTACAGGTGTGTGCCACCACACCTGGCTAATTTTTGTGGTTTTAGTAGAGACTGAGTTTCACCATGTTGGCCAGGGTGGTCTCAAATGCCTGACATTCAGTGATCTGCCTGCCTCAGCCTCCCTAAGTGCTGAGATTACAGGTGACAGCCACCGCGCCTGGCCAAAAGGAAAAAAAAAAAGGGCAGAGGGCTTTTAGATTAAAAAGAAAGAAGAAAACTCATATTCATCAACACATATTTATTGGGCATCATTTATGTGTTGAATATTTACCTACATGCCAATGATACATTATTGAGTAAAGTTAATAAATGAACTAGTTCGTCTATACTTTCTCAAGTTAAATGACTAGCAAGATATAAAACCAAAAAACAAATGAAAAAAAAAACCTTTTCTTTCTGTGACGTTTACTGGATCATGTCCATAGTACTCTGAACAGTAGCGGTTCATTGATTGTCAGTATCCACCAAGAATGTACACAGCAGCCAGTGGGGATTTATGCTAAACCTGAGTCTGCTGAGTTCGTTTGTAAATCTGTTTCTGTGTTACGGTTGTTTTGTATTGTTGCAATTCAATTAAATACAAAATAAACTTTGAGAAGTGTTTATTCGATGAAAACTAACTTGAATGCTATAAAAAATGCAGTAAAGAAAAGTCACTAACAACCATTGCTATGTAGCATTAGGTGTGACTGTCACAACTTTAAATGATTGGGTAAAAGTACTAAAAAAGCAGATTCTTCTCTCAGATTCCCTGGCTAGGGTGCAGAAGTTCTTGTTCCTCTTTTAGGAATTAAAATATAGGTGTTCATTAAAGAATAAGCAAAACTACATTTTCAGGTTTATGTTAAAATTTTAAAAAAAATATTATTTACATTTCTTTATGAATTTCTGCTTTAGTATATTATAATATATAATTCTAAACTATAATAGGGGCTTTAAAAGAAAGTGTCTGGTGTTACGAGAGGAGGTAGTAAGGTGAGAGGTGGAATCTGTTGTGTGGGGTATTCAAAGAAACTTCGAATTGACATCTGAGAGGTAAGCAGATGCTAACTAGGTGAACCAGAAAAAAAATTGCTCTAGAAAATAGAAATATTACAAAAATTTGGCCAGCATAACAGAAAATGAGGATAAGAAAACAAAACAAGGAAAAACAAAAAATTGAAAACTATCATGTAAGTATAAATTAAAGGCTATGAAAATAAATGTGAATGGATTAAACAATTTATAGTAAGATAATTTAACAATGTGCTTTTTATGAAAGATATACCCAAAAGAAATATCACAGAAATATCAAAAGCAAATAATAAAGAAATATTGACAAGTAAAAAATGGAAAATATAACATTAGATAGAAATAGTATATCAAGAAAAGCAGAATTCAAGGCTAAAATTTATCAAATACCATTGATAATTATGTTATAAGGATCAACTGTGTAATCTTCACTTAAGACATACCACAAATGAATTTTTCCATCCAATGACTTAGAATCAACATTGCAAATAAAATAAAAATTCAAGAAGAAACAGATAAAATCAAAATTACAGTGGAATATATTAAATACCTATCTTTTTGTCATATCAAAAATCACAAAAATATGGACATTAGAATTTAAATAATATCAGTAATAACTTTAGTATTTATATGTTAAACTTTCTACCCTTTATCAAAAAGTTAATTTCAAGTATGCATGGAATATTTTTATATAGGTTTATATATAAGGTCACATGGAAATTAATACATTTGGTTGAGGCAATAAGAAGCAGTCAGTCTTATGGTAGAGAGCACTCAACAAACACTTTAGAAAGTGAAAATTTAGTTCTCAGCTTTTCCAGTGACCTATGGTGTACTGAATCTGAGTTATAAAATCTTGGCTACAAAAACCATCATTTTAGTTACTGTTAACCCATTCTCAAAATTCTCTTTCTATTCTGAGTATGACTCTGTAGCAGGATCAACTACATAATTTGCAGGGCCCTGTGCAAAATGAAAATGCAGGGCCTCTTGTTAAAAAACGTATGAAGAATTTTAAGAAAGTGATGGTAAAGCAATAAACCAAGTGTGGGAACCTTCTGCAGTCAGGGCCCTGTGTCACATGCAGGTTGCACATCTGGTCTCCTTTGATAGCTCATTCCTCTGCCTCCTAACATCATCCATTAAAATAATTTTGCTCTATTTTATTCCTCTAATTTAGCTCATTCTGTCTTGCACTTCCTCTTACATAGACAAAACTCTTCATTTGTTAGAAATGTTATTAAAGTGAGCTCATGACACACTCATTCTTAAAACCCTCAACATTTTCTTTTATCTCTTTTCCTTTACTCCTCACATCCAGTCCATCAGCAAGTCCTGTTGGTTCTACCACCTAAATATATGCTGAGTTTGTCAACTTCTTCACACCTATCTGACTGTCATCCTATTCCATGCTGCGTACTCCACTGCAATAACTTAAAAAATTGTTTCCCTTTATCTGTTTTCATCTTCAGTAAGCTAGTCTCCACAGAATTGTAAAAGTTTTTTTTTTTTTTTTTTTTTTTTTTTTTTTTGGGCCTCGCTCTGTCGTCCAGGCTGGAGTCCAGTGGCGCCGTCTCGGCTCACTGCAAGCTCCGTCTCCTGGGTTCGCGCCATTCTCCTGCCTCAGCTTCCCGTGTAGCTGGGACTACCGGCGCCCGCCACCGCGCCCAGTTCATTTTTTGTATTTTTAGTAGAGGTGGGGTTTCACCGTGTTAGCCAGAATGGTCTCGATCCCCTGACCTCGTGATCCGCCAGCCTCGGCCTCCCAAAGTGCTGGGATTACAGGCGTGAGTCACTGCACTCGGCCTAAAAGTCATTTTTGAAACTATAAACCTGATCATGAGACTCCTCTAACTAAAACCTTTGATGGCTTCCCACGGCATTTAATGTGAAATCTGAACTCCTCTCAGTGGTCTGTAAGGAGAAGCTACATGTTCCCTCTTCCTCCACTGCCAACCTACATCTAGTTCTCCAACTCCCCTCATTACTATTCTTCCTGTAGCCTGTAAATAGTTACCAGAAGCGTTAGTAATTTTCCCTTTAAACACCTCAAACTCATTGGTGACTCAGCCTTTGAACTTTTACAAATCCCTTTGTCTTGAAGTCTCTGCCCAGTCCATGAATAGCTCCTTCTCACTATTTCTATCTCAGCTGTAACTTCAACAGAATTTTTTTTTAACCTGAAATGGCCTCTTCCTTCTCGCCTTTAGTTTCACTGCACCATGCATTCTATTTAAAGTAATTATCACCGTCTGAAATCATCTTATTTATTTATTTGATTAGTAAGTTAGTTCTGTTTTCACCTACTGCAAAGCAAGATCTAGGAAAAGAGTATCTTGTTCACTGACATACTATCAGTGCTTGGAATAGTACCTAGAATTTAAGAGAATTACAAGTATAGTGCAGACCTCATTCTCTAACTCCTGCGAGAAAATTAAGAATTAATAATAAAATAATGAGCAAGCACACAGAATTGTTTTCCACACATCCAAAATGAGACAGAAGTGTACCACATCTAATTCAGTATTCTGAGTCTCACCTCTAATCAAGTCCAGTGAACCTCCATGTTCCATTTTCTAGCTCATCAGAAAGAACAGCACTGATGCTCAGATTGCATCTAAAAATCAATCAACAGATACTTATTGATTGCCTTTTATAGGCATTGAGCAGGATTAGGTGATGTGGGAAAATAAAAAATATATAACATGCAATTTTTATACCCCTTATTAGAGGAAAGTGGATTCTATCTAACAATGAAGTACATAGAATACATTCAAAAAGCTCAATAAATTCATTAGCGAGATTGGGATGGGGGTGATCAAATGTGACTTCAGAAAAAAACTAGTCTTCAGATAATACTTTACATGATGATTTAGGCCTGACTGGAATTGAATAATAAGACTTAAAATGTGGATATGATACTCTCCAAGGGAATTTTATGGGAAACTATATGAACTGTTTTGGTTATTGCGAAAGTTTGCCTTTAGAATTTTTGGAAAATAAGTTGGAAAATTATATTTAGTTAGACTGTGGAACTCCTTGAATGCTAAATACATTTAAAAATTAAAACATAGGCAGTGAAGATTCATAAAGCCTTTTCAGTTGGAAATAATATTGGGGAATGTAATATGTTGGAATTTAATCTACATATATAATATATATATATTATATATATATAAATAGACTGGGTGGTCAAAAACTTGGAACTGAAAATAAATGTTAGAATATTATAATTGGTTAGCTATAAGGTGATAAGTGCTTCAGCTGGAATGTTTATGGTAAAAATTGAACTGGGGAGATGTAAACAGCAAGCCATTACTATATAACAAGATATAGGTTTTTTTTGGAAAATTGGGAACCAAATTCTTGGGTATTGTTTCAACTGTGAAGTCTAGAGACAAAGAGAAGCAACAATAGTAGTTGAAGATTCCTATTAAAACTTGTTTATTTGCTTACATTGACATGTTTCATTTGTTTTCCATTTTGTAAAAGTTCAGCCCAATGACAGTGCTGATTATAGGCACTTAGGTGTAGAATAAATACACCTTATTCAGCTTTATAAACAAAAAGTAGTTAAAAACAGAATCAGGCCGGGCGCGGTGGCTCAAGCCTGTAATCCCAGCACTTTGGGAGGCCGAGACGGGCGGATCACGAGGTCAGGAGATCGAGACCATCCTGGCTAACACGGTGAAACCCCGTCTCTACTAAAAATACAAAAAAAAAAAACTAGCCGGGCGAGGTGGCGGGCGCCTGTAGTCCCAGCTACTCCGGAGGCTGAGGCAGGAGAATGGCATAAACCCGGGAGGCAGAGCTTGCAGTGAGCTGAGATCCGGCCACTGCACTCCAGTCCGGGCGACAGAGCGAGACTCCGCCTCAAAAAAAAAAAAAAAAAAAAAAAAAACAGAATCAAAGACTATATAAAGCTATTTTCTTCCTATGTTATTGGCTAAAGATTGAAATTTAGGTTTAAGTTTGAGACTAATAGATTTCAAGAATATAGCTACTGTTAATAGCATGTGGTAATTTTTATTATGTACCTTGTAACTTTGTACCTGATGAAATATGTGTGTGTGTGTGTGTGTGTGTGTCTGTGTGTGTGTGTCTGTGTGTGAGAGAGAGAGAGAAAGAGAGACAGAGAGAAGAGAGTGAGTTTTAATATTATATAACTCCTAAACTGTTGAATAACATCTCTCTAAAGCAAATATGAAGCTGTACCAGATGTCATATAAATATCATATTAAAAGTGTTTTAAATAATGCTTCAATGAGTAAAAATTTTCATGACTAATAATTTATTTGATATACAGTTGTTTCATGTTTGCCATATGTCACCTGAACTAGGTGCTGGGAATACAACACTAAATAAGCCAAGTGTTTCTGACTTGGAGTTATATGCATAATTACTATAGACTTGGTACTGCTTAAGTATTTAGTATACTGTATCAGTCAAGATTGCTAAAAGCAAGAGAAACTGACTCTGACTGGTTCAGGGAGGAGTGGAATTCATTAACAGCAGCGCTGGAGAGACAGAAATTGAGGTGACATTGCCAGTAGCAACATCCAAATTTATGCCTTTTGGCATAAATTGATCAATTGAAGCAACACTGTGGTCACACTGAGCACCAGGAGCTGTTTTTGGCAGTGCTAACCTCACCAACACAGCACACTAAACAAGATACAGTTGCTGCCAGTGGCTACCTTTTTCAGCAGTGGATTCTATACAGTCCTGGCTATGAACAGCTTCTGATTTAAGGCTGGTGGACGGTGCTTCAGACTGGCAGAGTGGAGGTCACATGATTGAACCCTAGTAATAAGGGAGACTGGGAAATCAGCCTGGTACTTCTAGTTTCTATAACTTTAGGAATGCTTTATCTCATGAGATGGGAGATTCCATAAACTAGAGGAAGCCAGTCGAAATTCTGAAAAGACAAATAAACAAGAAACAAAACTGACACATATCCACCCTTTGCATTATCTACTTTCAGACTTTTCACAATTCTCATATCATTTTATGATTTAAAACATGAGGTAAATGGCATGTAAAGTCCTGTCATTCTAAAGCTTATGCCAATGAACCTGCACTATGAAACTTTTCTAGATTTATATATTTTTTGAATTTCTTAATGTAAAATAAAAGTTTAAAATTATCTTAAACACATATTCATGTTGGTTAAACTAATCAGATTCCTTAAGATTTTAGGTCCTTTGTCAACCTAAAATGTATGTCCAATGACAGAGAATGGATATATAAACTTAAAGATTAATTGATGTTTTTAGACTCAATTCACTGCTATTCCTTATATTAGGAATCGTGATGTGTGTCACATAGACACAAAAGGAATTATAAAAATACTTCTGATTTACCTATGTTCAAGATCATCAAATTTCAAATATGTCAACAGTTGCAAATATATTAAAATGGTTTAAATTGGCCACTTTCCACAAATATTATGTGAATGATTGCCAATTGACATGGTCAGATTTGAAAACAAATCTACTAAACATAAAAAAAAAAAATGCATTCTTCCCTTTTTTAGGTACACTCAAAAATAATATACTGTTCTGATTCTTGTCAAAGAGCATCCATTTAAAAAAGTAAAATATTACAGCAGGGATCACTGTACAACCTGGTATTTCTACTCCTAGAATTATACCTCCAAGAGACTCTCTCTCTCTCATGCTCACACTAATATTTATGGTAGTTTGGTTCATAATCATCCAAACTGAAAATAGCATAAGCATCCGTAAATAGGATATTGGAAAATAGATTTTTTGCCTTCTACAATAGAATACTATAAAGCAGTAAAAATAGATGCCTTATGGCTACATATATCAACCTGAAAGCATCTCAGGAACATAATACAAGGTGAAGAGAGCAAGTTAGAAAGAATATATAGAGCATGATTCAATGTATGTCAAGTTTAAAACCAGGAAAATCCTAATCATATGCCATTTATCCATATATATCGCTAATGATAAAATTATAAAGTAAAATAAGGGAAAATTGATATATAATTAAGTGCAGTGTTGCTTTGGGAAGAAAAGAAAATATATAATCAAAAATTGGTACATAAAGTGTATCTAAAGTACTAGAAATGCTTCACTTTTTAATCTGGGTAGCTTTTGTTTGATGACTACATTTATACAGTAAATACAGGTTTTATATGCTATTGATTACATAATGTAAGTACGTTTAAGAAAAAAAAAAAAGACAGAAAGGTAACACATATGTCTGATTACTTTATGCCAAAATCCACAACCTTGATGACCTTTGCTTCCAGGTGACCGCTGTGGAGAACCATGAATACTAATACAGATACTTCTATGTTGAGTAGTTAGAAAGGAATTTGAATCCTGAACAACTCTTTTCTGTTTCTATTTTTTCTGGCAGCTTTCCTTACCCGTACCTCACATCCTGTCTACCAAGGTATTCATTTATTTTCAGTGTGTTGTATAGGAAGCAATCAGCTAAGAGCAGCATTGCTTATGTTCAATCTTTTTTCTCCATCTCCCATAAAATGTGTTTTATTAACACCTCTCTCTGTTTTAGATTATAAGTGGGATTGGTAAATTCAAGTAGGACACATATGTGCCATTTATTAGCACTATATCATTAATTAATATCATAATTATTACATTAATATTAGATATTTATAGTCCTTTTATTTACAAGGATGATAACTGCTTTTTATAAAAAAATAAGGGAATTAATTCTGGGAACACAGTACTTTATACTTTTTTACCATTTACGATGGAGTGATTTAAATTTGGCTTCAAGAATGTTTTATTAGCAAGCCTGTAACTACCAACTCTGGCACTGGTCTTTATATTCAGCATATACTTCTGCTTAGTCATGATTCACTGGACCATTAGATTCAGAAAGACTTAGAGTAATAGTTACAGCAAATTAATTAGCAACCACGTGGATAACATATGCACACTTCTAAATACACAATAAATTAATTGTGGCCCCTTTTCCTGCAAAACTTCTCATCATCCCATTGGATCACTTCGGTCATACCCACGAGACAGTGGTATTTCTAGGCCTTCAGAGCAGTCACTCATTTTGCTTATCCTAAGCCAATAATCTAATAGTTAACATATAGTAGTATTCAATTTACACAAATTCAAATATTTCAGATTAACCTTTTACAGTATTACTATCTGTAGCGGAAATGAAAAGTAATGGGAATTCTTGTTCTAGCTCTGGCACTAATCACCTATATAATTTTGAACATTTTGCTTTATCACTCAGGGTCTGTTTTTCCTCCAAGTGAATCAGAGGATGCATTCTGCAAAATACGGGCCATAGATGATCAACAGACATGTTTTGTTTGACCAGTTACAGTATTTTGAAATGCTTTTAATTTATTGTCAACATTTGACAATTGTATGACTGCACTTAAATATCAAGCTATCCTAACACATCTCTGTGGATTCTTTCAGTCTGATGCATATATTCCTCCCCAAGCTTGAAATCACCCTGGACCCATTCTCCCATGCAAAACCCATATCCAGAAATTCACAAAATGCTATTTACTATATCTTCAGAGTGCCTTTCAGTTCCATTTCTCCTCTTCACTCCAAAACATTGTTACTGCTTTTGACCTTGCCCTTATTATTGCTTGCCTGCATTATAGGCATAGATCCCTATCAAATTTTCTTTCCTACAATCTCTCCCCATTCCAGTAAAATGTGATAATATTTACCTAAACCACTTTTTGAAAATTGTGTTTTCATTGGATCTAGATAAACCTTAGATCATCATGGCATAGAGGGATAGGAACATTCATTATGTGAACTCAATTCCAAAGCCTCTTCTGCTATCTCATTCTTCCACATGTGACTCCTCTCTTGGGCTCAGCAAACTATTTGCAGCCTTGCAGCTTCCAATTGTGAAAGAATCTCTAGCTTTTGGGGAATATATATATATATATTCATATATATATATATATGAATATTTTCCTAGATGTATTTACAGAATTTCTACTACTTGGTTTCCGTGTCTCTAACATGAAGCTTTCCCTTATCTCTGCTGCAGGGTTAGATTCTCCTCCTCTCTCGTCCTGGAGTAATGCGTTCATTCTTCTTCAATTGCATGGATTATTGACATATTCATTTATTAGTCTAACTACCTAAGCATTTTCTTTCCCTTCGTGGAATACTCAGTTGCAAAGACTATTTTCTTACCATTTCCTGAATATTCAGTAGAGTTACAGACAATTATCTGTTACATCATTTTTTTGTTGTTGTTCAAATGGATCAATGAGCTGAATGCACAGAAAGCACTGGGTTCTTGGATCCAGTGCCAAACCTACTCTACAAAAATTACTGGAAGTGGATCTCTGAATTGTTCAGATCTTAAACAAATACCTCAGGGAATGTGTATACCCATTGAAACTGAAGAACCACTTCCCTAAATGAATATTTGTTGAATAAATGTGTCTGTTCCAATCTATTTAGATATACACTTCAACTTAATTCTGTGTTTGATTTGGCCTTTATCATAGATTGTCCATCTGCTTGATACCACATCTATTTTCTTAAAAATACCATTTTTATCAACCTACATATTGGACTTAAAAATCAACAGCTACAGAACTCAATAAAGTGGTGGGGGAACCTGGAGAGAAAGATTGTGATTGCAAAGTTGACAGTCTCTTAAAGAGCAGATTTCATTCTATGCACTAAAAAGTAAATCTAACCACTTAGAAGACTTCCTTGACTAAGGCTTCATGAATTGATTTTAAGTTATTAAGTGCTATAAAAGTATCATGTGTATGATTAGTTTTGTGCAGGAGCTCTTTTAAACCATTTTGATTTTTTGCTAACACTTTAACTACACAGGCATGTGGCCTGTGTCAATTCCTTAGTGCCACTGTATCAAGTTTATTTCCAATATTCTTCAGATATTTAGAAGTAAAATAAAACTATTTGTGAGTGTCAGTTGATACATTTCAGCTTCTTCCTACTAATTTCTTCATATACTCTCATCCACAGAAAATTATATCAAATCGTTTTTACAATGCCCTGGTGTAATTTTATGACTGAAACCCAAAATATTTCATAATGGTTTAAAAAATAAAAGTTTGACACAATCAGGATGAAATATTTGTCAATCATTAACGATGGGGTTTTAATTCTGTTCAAACACACTATGAACAGTCACAAAGAATGATCTGTCTTCTTCTTTCCTTCCCTTGGGGTTCCCAAAGGAGCCATACACACAACAAAGAATAAAACGGGAGTCGGGGGGTCATTGACAAGCTTCAGTTAAGGTGAAGAGTTCTGGAAAAGGCTGAGTTGGAAGAGGTTACTCAGACTTGAGGTTTATGTAGATATCTTTAATTCTCCGTTTTAAAAATGTTAAAATACCTGTAGTCAGCTGTATCTGTGGTGATTCAGAGATGGCTATGTCAAGTGACTCTTTTAGCAACATGGAACTGGTAAGAAGGAGTGACCATTCCTTGAGCATGTGGGTTGGGTCTGTTGGAGAGGCTGAGTCAAGTTGTCACCTGTGTCTGCCCAGCCATGTAGACTTGGGAGATAAATGGAGAGAAAAGTTAGAGAATCTCATGTTGGAGGAGGGGAAGGAAGGAGGTAGGAGAAAGGGAAATGGAAAAAGGGAAATAGAGAAAGGGCAGGCATGGCTTCTTTTACTTTAAGGCACCTGGTATTCATAATTGTTCAAACAATGTCTAATATTTTTAACTATCTGGTAAACATCATCTCCTCTCTTGAGGAAGAATATAGAAAGAGGGTAGGTGGATGCATGCTTGAGATAGGAAAAGGTGGACATAACTTCCCCTAAATCACATATTCCTTGCTTCCTCTTCCTCCTCCAATTTTCACTTTCTCTTTACCCTTTGGACTTAAGTTACAAGAACAATGAGGCTTTCTTCCCTCTAAAAAGGAGAAATGAAACTATAGGAGAAACCTGGCTTTCTTTTATTTGGGACTATTATTCAAATACTTAACAGTTTTTTTATAGTCTACTGAAAGCTCTGAGAAAGCCAGAACTTTGCCCCAAATCTTCCATATCAAAAATTTTCCCTGATTGTATCTCCCATCTCAAATCATGCAGTTACAACTATCCAACGTGACTCTTCAAAGTTTATACAATTAACTTTTTGTGAGGACATAATTCAAATAACGATGCATGCATTGCAATTGAGAAATATGGAGTCCAAAAATATTCAATAACCCAAAAGATATATTTAAATCCAGGGAAGAACTTTTATTTTTCTCTGTCTTATATAACATCCTAAGGAAATCAAAATCATCAAATCAATAATATCCCTAATTGTGGTAATAAGGAATCCAGCATTACTTCACATTTCTATAACTCAGAATGGCAGCATAGCAAATAGTAAGGAGTATGATCTCTTTGGCAAGTCACTTAACCAATCTGTGTTTCTGCTATGCCACCTCTAAACAATAATAATACTGCAGTGAGAATATAATGACTTAATACATGTGGAATGCTTAGAAAAGTGTCTAGAATATACTTAGTTTTGGCTAGTATTACTCTTAGCCCTGAGATGTCAAATTAGCAAATGCTGCTCTTCCTCCTTTCATGAGACAAAATAAAGGGGAAGTGGATCCAGTATTCTAAGAGAGTGGAGACTGTTTACACTTCACAGCTGCGATATAATTGACTCTGAGCCCTATAATATTTTATTGTTAATAGAAAGGTAGTGCAATTAGTAATAATGTATACAGCTGGTGAGACTGACTTTGTGTACACACACACACATGTATATGTGTATATATATATACACAAAAATATTTTACTTCATCTTTTTTTGATAGGGAAAATGGACCTAAAGAAGGAAGGCGGTAAGAATAAGAATTATGTAAATGAACTTCCCAGTTCTTCTCCCATTATAACCCAATGGTAATTTGAAATTCAGGCTGCAGAGATGATGGTAATTTGAAATTCAGGCTGCAGAGATGAATGAAGATACTTGAAAAAAGAATTTTTTTGATAATACAATTAGAATAATACAGATACAAAACTGCAAACTGTATCCCTCTAGTGTTTTAGTTATTGTTATCGTATGCAAAAGAATAATTTAAGATGAGACTCAGGAAGATACTATGTACATTATGAGTGATAATTTCATCTCTCATGTAAAAGGCTGATCTCTACCCGAAGCTGATATGCACTGGCCTTGCCAATCATCTCATGGTGTCTGCAGTTGAACCACAGTGCTGAACAGGAGGTCAGAACCTACTGAGCTATCCACATCACAACAGCTGATTCTTACCAACAGTGACAAAGGAGCTAATGCCACCTTCTGTGTAATGTGGTACATGTCCTACTTTCTAGCCTCTTGAGAGTGGATAAGAAATTAATTAGAGAATAATTAAGGAAAAGGAACATTTTCATAATTTATTTTCTGTCTTTTGCACCTTTCTCCTGTTTGTCCCCATGGTTCACTCATCTAATCCACTCTTTCAATAAACAATGCCTTCTCTGCTTTCTATGTCAAAAGGGAAATGTGGAAGAAATAAACTGTACTAATGAAATGCTAAAAGTCCCCACATCAACATTCATTACTAACACCTTTGTGTGGAAACAGTGAGCTAAATCCAACAACATGAGGAACGCTTGCCAACATCATTAAACTGCAGTCAGGGTCTGCTATAACATGACATATGCGTTCTGAAAAAACCACTGCGCTCTGCAAAATTGTGCAATACAATTCACAGGGCTTTGGGGAAACAGTTAGGGGCCTGATACTCAAATACTTTGTCAATGACATATGAAAAGACAAACATTGAAAAAAAAAGTCTATCAGTTGTATACATGTTGAATGGTTAAAAATATAGAAATACTGTAATAATTATGGCACATAAACTATCTTGTGGATGCAGATGTTAGAATGGTTGAAGCTTGTAATTATTATAAAGTGACAGAAGGAGGATTATTGAAATTGGACATAGAACACGGATGGGTGTGACTAATAACACATGGTGAATTGAGATACCTGAGTGGTGTGTCAGGTGTGAGTGGAGCCGGATACAGTTTTCTGCATGTGCCTAGTGTTCTTGTGGGCAGAATTGCACATCAGCAAATATATTTATATCTGTACACATATAAATATACCTGTGTCTTTATAGATTTACTTGCTTACAATACACACACACAGAGATACACATAGACACACAGACACACATAAATTTGCCTTGGAAAAGTTTGCATTTTCAAAACAAGTGTTATAGTAGAACTGACTATACTTGAAGTTTTTAAAGCATTGGAGAATCTGATGAAAGATGTTAGGCTTCTCCCGTAAGTATCCACATATATATACATATGTTTATTCACACTGTATATACAATAACGACTCCATTCCTTATAATTTCTGCCTCTGGTAATACATTTAAAAATTGTTTTGCATCACTAGATTTTGTACTGCCTCCACCTTTATTTTGTACTAGTTTTGGATTCATACCTTGTAAACCGTAAAATGACAAACACCTATTTGATTTGTCAAGAAAGTTTCAGATTTATTCTTAAGCATGTTTCCATAATTTTGGATACCTTTGTGAGTCCTCAAAGCCTGAGTTATTATTTACATTACTTTCTCATACTAATAGAGGGTAATGGCAGACTTCACCAAATCTGAGTTTAGAGACGGCCAGAGTAGCCTTGGGGGAGAAAAAATTGCATTTCTTGGGAAGTGCATCATGATTTTACAGTATCCATATTTAAAGTGCTGTCTTCTTATGGCTAAAGTCCAAGCTCTGACTCTTGTTTACATCAATAAAATGAAAGGAAGACAGTGTGGCTGATGTTCAGTCTTAATGAAGCAAAGAAGGTGTGAGTTTATGTTGGAACTCGATCAAATTAGGCCCCACAAAGGGCTAATTATTGCAAATCACTGATGGTACTAAGTTAGTTGTAAGAATAGTCTATTTTTTATTCTCTTAATGTTCAAGATAAGCTATATCTTGTTGTTGAAGATTATGACCCAATACTACATCTTTGCAGATCAATGTAAATCAGTTGTTCTCAACCTAGGGTAATTTTGCACCACCCCCCACAGGTGATAATGGACAATTTATGGAAATATTGTTACAACCCAGTGGGAAGAATGTGCAACATTTCTAGTGGGAAGAGACTAGAGATGCTGCTGTACAGCCTACAATACCCAGAAAAACTCCCTGCAATAATATGAACCAAGATATCAGTAGTGCCAAGGTTGAGAAACATGATACAGAAAAAAAACATATTATTTTATTTATTGAAATAAACAGATTGCCTATTACATGTTGAGTCAAATATTTAGTGAAGCATCGTTCTGTGCTACCTATACAGATTATGTGATGATAATGCTTTTGAAAGTGCTTACATTATATAACTTATCAGTCCCCATCCCTGTCCCAAAGGAACTCAGATTATGCTCCATATTCTTTGCATTATGATTACATCTCACTTAGGAACATAAAGTTAATAGTACTAAAAATATTAATAACTGCCCTTCACTGACTACTTACTATGTGCCAGATTCTGTTTTGACTATTTTTGCAGGTTTTGCTTCATTTAATTCGCACAAATCCCATCAGATAGGTGATATTTTTATCACTTGTTTATAGATGAGAAAATGAGAATTTAAATACCCAAGCCACACAGCTTGCAGTCTTAGAACTAGGAAATGGAAAATGGAAACTATTTATTTGTGAAACCATTTGTATAAATCTTGAAATTAAAGAACCCCAAATTTATTGTAACTGTGGCAAATAGTATTTTGTTTGGAGATGTGGAAATGTACGTTGATATCCTGAGCATGTTAAACTTATTTCCAAATGTGCTTCATTGATGCTTACTAAAGCAGAAAACTCTGCTATGCTACACTTTCACACCCATGTTACAGAGAGACTCAGAAATTATTTGAAGATTAAGCAGAAAGCTTGGAAAAAAGGAGGAAGAAATCGTAAGAAAAGAAAGGGGGGCAAAAGAGGAATAACAAAATATGCTGGGCATTTGGTGTACGAGTGGCAGAAGAGACTTATTCCAGCTTCAAGGATTGAAAAGGAAAATATTTTCCCAGAGGCAGGCAAAATGATTAAAACTGAGACCTACTAGATATCAATCAATCTTCTAAATGTGTCACATGTGTTGACTCAGGTAATTCCCACCGCAACTCTGGGAGGTAAGTATACTATTCTCCCATTTTACAAATGAGGTCACCGAGGTGCAGAGAGATTGGATTGCTTGTCCAGGCCATAGGAATGGCAAGCAACCAAGACAACATTTGAATGTAGGCACTAAGATGCTAGCATCCATTGTCTTTAATCATACACAATTGCCTTATAGAAGATGCCTACGACCCAGAACAATAACAACAAAAATGAGTGGCTAAAATATCTGAACAATATTTCTCAGCAAAAATCACCCAAGAATTTATGCTTTTTAGTTGTGTGTGTGTGTTTTTTTGGCTGATCTTTGTGTGTGTGTGTGTGTGTGTGTGTGTATGTAAAAGAAAGGGGAAAGAGCCTATGTGCATAGGTGCATATATGCTGCATTTCAATATACCTAAAGCTCACTTACAATAAGGTAATGCCGAAAAATGACATGAAAATGTTTTAATATTTAAGACTGATTAGCTTTCTGATATTTTCCAGCAAGTAGAAGTCTGGAGATTGAAGGAACTTATTGAAGAAAGTTATTCAATAACCTGTGAGTTTAATAAACACTCCTGTTTTGAGTTTAGTAATTACCATGTTTGGCTGAAATCAGTATTAAAAGATCTTTATATTTTTAAATTTTACTTTCTTGGTGTTTTTTTTCCCCCAAGTTACAACAGTGATATATGATTAGTGCATGAAGTGAAATACTAAATTCAAGGAGATATACAAGCAAGGAGAACCACATCACATGCCTCTACCATATCTTCTCCTATCTTCTCTTCCCATCCTGGAAATAATCTACTGTGTCAGCCTGTCATGTGTCCTTCCACGTTATTCTTTCATAAAAATAACATAAAGGAAATATCTCCAGTCATAAAAGCAAGGGAATATATCGCTAAAATCAAAGGCTTAACTTCAGAGAGTGTAAATTTTTACTAAAAATATGAAGGTTACTTTTTGTTGAGGGAATGATCTGGAAACTTTGTCACTATGTGACTCGCTCATTGTGTACCCATATGATCCACAGCTCTCATAGGTGGCCAATATATTCAGTGTCTATCCATGAGCACCTAGGTATATCATTCATGTTGTTAGTTTGATTGGGTGTTACATTGATAAGAAATAACTTTATTTCTTAATTATCATCTTCCTAAGAGTTCCTGAATTTTACTATGCCAACCTTCTTGTAGAAGTATACATTAAGCTCTTACTTACCTGTTTAAGAGGCCTTCACAGGGATCTCTTCATTGAATTTAATTCCTTTATTTTTTATTTTATTTTATTTTTTTATTATTATTATTTGAGACGTATTCTCATTCTGTCACCCAGGCTGGAGTGCAGTGGCACGATCTTGGCTCACTTCAAGCTCTGCCTCCCGGGTTCACCCCATTCTCCTGCCTCAGCCTCCCGAGTAGCTGGGACTACAGGCGTCTGCCACCTTGCCTGGCTAATTTTTTGTATTTTTAGTACAGACGGAGTCTCGCCGTGTTAGCCAGGATGGTCTCCATCTCCTGACCTAGTGATCTGCCTACCTCGGCCTTCCAAAGTGCTGGGATTACAGGTGTGAGCCACCGCTCCTGGGAATTTATTTCCTTTAAATAAGGCTCTTATGCCGTGACTAAGATGTGATCAGTATGTTCTATCCCTGTGTCCTTTTTCAAACTTCCATCTTTCTTTTTATTTTTTCTTAAGGTTCAACCTAAGTCAGAGTCTTATTGTTGTTGATGTGTGGCTGCCTATACTGCCATAGATATAAATCAGTTTGGTGAAAACTTTTAACTTAGAAACTAATCAATCAATAGTTTCATATCAACTGTCTATGTTAGGGATGCTGTCATATTTTTATATAAAGTATTAGAAGACTCAGCTGTGGTTCTGAACAATGTTTATATTACATGTTTTTCTTCCATGTTTTTCTTGAACCATGGAATTAAAAATGCTTCATATACTATGTTTTATCACCTCAGTATCTCATTTAGCAGGTGATGCTAGTAATTATAATAGTAATAAGCAGAATTTATTGAGTGTCAGGCATTGATAAAAGCAATAAAACTTATTAAAGCTCAGGTGTATGTTGTTTCTTGGACTAGCATTTTATTTATAACATCCATTTTACTAAAAATGTGTACAACCTATCAGTGTGTATTTTCAAAGTATACTAAAATAATAAAATATTTATTGGCTACCATACAGGTGCTATATTTTCCTTGGTGCCACTGCTTTTTGCTGGAAAAACTATTACCAAAACATCTAAGTGATGAATATGCATCTGGTCTGACATCCTTCCAGTCCCTGTGACTCATTGCTGCAAGTCATCATTTATAAGCTTACATTTGATCAGTTCATTTTCACTTTCTCTTTTTGAAACCTTTTTTAGAATAAAAGAAAAACAGCACAGCTGCAAACCTTGACTGGAATGGCTCCTACCTACATTTGCAACCCATCTTACACAATTTTCCATTTCTTTCCACTTGAGCCACACTGCCTTTCTTTGAGACCCTTTTATCAGCTACAATCTGTCATGACACAGGGCTCCTGGGCATGTTGCTATTTTGCCAATTGTAATGATATTATTAGTAGTACAAATAGATAGCATGTGCCAAATGAGCACCTACAAAATGTACATGGATTGTATCATTTAATCCTCACAATGGCCATTAAGAGGGACACATGAATACTTAAACTAATCTTCCATATCCTCTCCATTGGAGTTAAAATCCTTGGTTCAATAAGACCTCCTTCCAAGTGTCACTTCTTCAAGAATATCTTTCAGCTAATATAATCTCAAAATACTGTGTTGGTCTTCTCCACATAGCCTTGAACACCAAGTGCTATCAGCAAGAAAAGTAGCCTTGTTGCTCACCATTGAATTCTCAGTTTCTCATAGGACCTGAAACATAGACAGTACCAACAAATGGTTGCTTTACCAATAATGTATGTTGGATATATGGGACTTAAAAAAGTGTAGCACATACTAAGATTTTGTTTATGTCTTCAGCCAACGTTGATAGGAGAAGAGTTTGCTACACATGCAGCTTCGAGGGAATTCACGTAGAATGTGATAATGTAATCACCACACCAATTGATAGGTGGTATAAATCATAAATTCTTATTTTGGGAAGGAATATAAGCTTTGAATTGCACTATATAAAATGTATTCTTCCTTTTCTCTAAATACATGAGCTACTACATTTTAGGAAATCTGAAATGCCATCAATTTTAAGACTCACTACTCTTTTATATACTCCTTAGAAAAAGACTGCCAGTGAAAATACATGACGCTTTCTTGTCAGTTTGAATGTTGTCGATTTCACCAATAACATAATATTTTTGCATTCACTTATACAATGATATGTACATTGACAAAAGAAAAACACAGGTGAAATAAATCAGTTAAGCTATTTTAAAAAACCCTTTGCATTTAGCATCCTATTCTTCTGTACTAGATTTCAACCCAGAGTCATCTGTGACCATGTCTTTCCACATTCTACTGTTCTCAGGGATAGCAAAAGCATTGGTACTAAAGAATTTCCGAAAAGAATACTCTACTTCTGTCCTTGCTTTGTTTGCTCCATTGCTCGTATTGTTTTGTTTATCCAAGCTGATGACATCTAATCTGCAAGCTTTCTTGCAGATGTTGATTTACATTCAGCAGAAAATTCAAAAGAAGACTTTTGACCATATCCAGGACTCATACACCCACCTTAAATGTCCTTAAACGGTTTATTGACTAAGATAATGTGAAGTCACAATGTGAAGCTAAGCCAGCAGAAATAACAAGTTTACACATATTCAAGCAAGGTAAACTATGTCTTACTTCTCTTTGGGTTGACTACAACTATAAAATAGAAAAAAAAAAAAAAAAAAAACATGCTTTTATGGTCCATTGAAATAAGATATTTAGTGATTCTATATATCAACTATGTGTCTAGAACTATGATACATCTTTGCAATGTTTATTTCTTCAGTCATTATTTCTCACAACTCAGGCCAGATAAGCTTGTTATCTCCGTTTGACAGGTGAGAACACCGAGAGTCACAGAGAGGAAGAGATTCATCAACTTTCCCAAAATGAAATAATTAGTAAAAGAGTTGACATTTAAGTCCTCTTCTGTAAATATCAAACAGCAGAAGTATAAACTTATTAGGTGATTGTAAGCATTAAATAAGGAAATATACTTAAGGTGCTTGGCACAATACCTGGAAAGTAGTAAGCATCCAATAAATATTAGCCTTTTAACATAATTTATTTGTCCAACAAGTATTTTTTTTTTGAGCATCTTCATAGGATGAGTTATTGTTCTAGGCACTGGGTATACATAATTAAAGACATTTAAATTTTTTAAAAAGCATTCTTTGCTCTACTGAGCATTCATCCTAGGGGATTGTTTGTAATGATGTATCTTTTTTTAATTCTAAGAATTTAGTTTGAAGAAATTATACCAGATCATCTTCAATTCAAGGTATGATAGGAATGTTTCGGCACTAAACAGACTTTCTACCAATTTATTAAAGTATGCATATGTATTAACAAAATCAAATTCTTTTGGCAGACTATTTCAGCAGATTTAGTTCATTGTGAGAATGATTTTTGTAAGAATAAATAATGTAAATAGCTACAACATGTACAATTGCACAATGACAAGATTTCTTCATTGGATTTTGGAGAGTACCTCTTAATTTATAGGTGAAATGACAAATAAAGACTGTTTTATTAAAATATTACACTATTTCCTGCAAAATCAAATTTATGTGGCTGGAGAAGTACATATATCTACATTTTCCTAAGGCATCTGAAATTTTTTAGGGCACAGTTATGTAAAGGAAATTTCTTTATAGGCACAGTTTGATGTTTTGAAAATAATAGGTAATACAAAACACCATCGCTGTCAAGCCTAAAATGTATTTACACTGCCTTTGGAAGAATCATTTCAGTATCCGTTAATTAATTCATTGCTACAGAATTGGTGCTGATTTACAAACTTCAAGTCAGAAGCTACTGAGTTTTCATGTATTTGGCATTAACATTCTAAAAGATCTATGTTCAGAATAAAATTTTCACTGCAAACATTTAATTTTTATAAACACTAGGAAATAAATATATTTCTGGTTTCTTATCCCAGTCGATTTGACTCCTATGTGGTGTTATCTCTCACACACGGTTTTTAATACATTCTTTGGACTACTTGTAGGTTACTCAATTACACTCTTTTCTTTGCCAGTGCTACACGACTGTAATTACTGTCATGTATAATAACTTTTATTATTTGATAGGACAGATATCACTTTGTAAATTTAGGTGTATAATATAATCTTTAAGGACACGGTCTCTGGGGTCTTGTTGCTTGGTTCATTTTGTACTAGCTCTGACATTTAAAACAATGCTTCAATTTCCTCTGTCTCAATTACTTCATCTGTAAAATGACAGTACAATATTGCCTTTTATATGGTTTTGTTCTGAGGATTAAATGAGATAATTTATGAAAAATGGCACAATACTGGCTTCCTGATAGACACAGTATAGTAGCGTCACCTATAATAATAATAATAATAATTATTATTATTATTATTTTGCTGTTTCAAAAAAGTTCGTATGTTTCTCAGCACATTAACACTGTTACCTTTCAAATATAACCCTATTTGAACTCTAATTCTTATTGCATTAAATTTAGAGATTAATAAAATACAGAAAATAGAAAATAAAATTGGGAAAATAGGAATCCTTGCAATAATATTTTCTCACACAATAGGTTTTTTTGTACTGATTTCTTCCTCAGAAATGGTTATTTTTTCCCTAAGTTTCTGAACTGAGTTAATAGTTTCAGCTTTTCTTGTTAGAAAAAAAAAAAACAGTAAAGCATAAATATGTACCTATTTGACTTTTTTAGTAAAGCTATGGATATGTACTTATTTGACTTTTTTGCCTATATTTTACTTTATTTCACAAGATGAAAATAGGATAGAAGAAGGAAGAGAAAGTTAAGGAAAGAGAAAAGGAGGAAAAAAATATGAAAATTTAATATTATAAATCATTTGTAATAAGACCTCTATGAGCTGTACGAGGGAAATTATTTCATTTGATTTAATTTATTTGCTTCTGGTTTTAGTCTTCTTTTATAGGTGCAGAATCTTAGAATTGAAAGTATAAGGTCTTCAGCTTCCCCTTGCTTCAGACTGAATCTGATGGTTTTGAGCTTTACACTGCTCTGTCCTAGTTCCTTACTTTTTAAAGAGCCTATAAGAGACGTTTTGAGTTACTCTTTGTTTGAATAACTTGTGGGAATGTTCCTTAACTTTTTAATTGGCTGGATAGCTTGGTTCACTTTTGTTGTTAAGTATAGTTCAATTGCAGTATGCCCCCATAACAAGGTCTACATATTTGATGCTTTTCAGAACTTTTTGAGATTGTATCCACACTAGAAGTCGGTTTTATTTGGCAAAATGCTTCATGCTTCCTAAAATGAAGCAGTGTTTTTTATGTAATGGGTTCACAATTGGATATGTATTTGCATATACCTATGCTGATAACTAGCTTATTTTCTGAAATTTTAAATTTACATTTTGTAAATTATTATAGGCTGGGCACAGTGGCTCATGCCTGTAATCCCAGCACTTTGGGAGGCCGAGGCGGGCAGATCACGAGGTCAGGAGATGGAGACTATCCCGGCTAACACGGTGAAACCACGTCTCTACTAAAAATACAAAAATTAGCCGGGCATGGTGGCGGACGCCTGTAGTCTCAGCTACTCGGGAGGCTGAGGCATGAGAATGGCATGAATCTGGGAGGCAGAACCTGAAGTGAGCCGAGATCTCGCCACTTCACTCTAGCCTGGGCGACACAGCGAGACTCCATCTCAAAAAAAAAAAAAAAAAAAAAAATATTTCAAGAGTGAAAATGTAGCTTTTAGATTCCAGCCTATTGAGACACACTTACTTCCACCTTCTTCACAAAATATGACGTTCAAAATATATATATATAAACAGTTTTAAATCCATGTTACTACTCTACTAATTTCTGTGTTATACAATCTATATCAAGATTATTTTTGACATTTTAATTCACAGCTGTAACCTGATTCACTGCTTTACTGAAAAACATGAATTTTATTTATGTCATAGTTTGGCAATGCGGTTTGTAAATATTTTTGATATACTTTGTAAATAACATTTTACAGGCTCTGAAATAAGAATATATTCACTACAATTCTGTAATATAGCATCCTTAATCTAAAAGAAATTTAGTACAAGATGCCATTTATAGAATAATTGTGATACCCATTACAAGTTTAAATCTCCATAACAGCTTGATAATAATCTTATGATAGATATGTATAGAAAGGCTATACTTACAATGTATACTGCTAATTGTTGATAATCATCCCTACTCATTACTCCTCACCTCCCACATGGAAAAAACTAAGAGAAAAATGGTGTATTATACACACTCAGCAAATAGGTCTTTATTTATTTTCATCATTCAGGAGATAAAAACATTCAAAAAGGAACTGAGATAATCTTAAACAACCCATAGAAACACAACAACCCTAAACTAGATAGTCATTAAATATTCTGGCCTTACATTTTCTATCAAACATGATTCAATTAATTTTTGGAATGTACTTTTTATGCTATTTTTAATCACTTTTATAACTTTTGCAGAGTAAAGTTAATGTTTTACATTTATCCAGTGAGTTAAATGTTCCTACTAGAAGTATACTTTTATTCCAATTCAATGAGATTTCATTCTTTTATATGAAAAGGTTATGCCCAATTTCCTCAAAGTAACTTGGTTATTTTTAATATATTTCATTTCAGATATAGGGTGTAATACTTCTGACACCATGGCTTAAAAAGTCAGTGGGGTTGAGATAATGCAATTACCTTGTTTTCTTGCATGAGTCAACAAATAGAGTTCATTAGAGGATTGAATCTCTGTATAATATGAAGCTGTTGTGAAATGCAAAGCATATTTAAAATTTCTCATACTTGCCTCCTCAGAATGGTATGTTTAATAAGTTCAAATTTTCATGTTTAAAAATATCAATGATATTTCTGATTCTTTCATACTAAACATCTTGCTTAATCAAAAATTCATAAAAATCATCATATTCAGCTAACTAGAAATGTAACAGGCCAATATTGAAAGGTCATCTTAGTTAAAAGGGCTACTCTTAGCAAATTCACTATACCATGGGCTCTTTTTAATCAGATCACTGTCAAAACAGATAAGCATACTTTTCTTTCTCATCCTACAAACCAGACACATAAGAGTTCTTATAGAACAGTTATTTATATTAATATTTTTGTTTGTATATATATATATGTTATGTGGATGTTCAGTTGATAAAAATATTCCTTATTATAGATGTACTCAGAATGGACTGTGGGTTATATTAAATCTATCTCCTTATACTTTGTTATTTTAGTTGTTTACAGAAAGAGTAACAGAAAAATTTGTCTATACCAATAAAACATTGCCTTTTAGTTTTATATGTTACACACAGAAAATATCTGATCATTATTTATAGTTATAGAACTAATAGCAGAAATTAATGTATTGGTTATGTCTTTACTTCTTTTTTCTTTATTTTAATATATTTCATTATCAAAAGATTATACATTGTGAGTTGTCACCTATTTAAATCATCTAAAGCTTTCTAGAATCTGTTTGTTTAAATGCATGTTATTTCTGACAATAATGGATTCTATAATAAATTAATCTCTTTTCTATTGGTCAAAATTTTCTTTCTCCTAACATCAATCTGTGACTTCTACATTTTATTTAATCTTATTGTGTTATATAAATTATATAATATAAATTATAGCAATTATATATGATTATATCATATATAATTATTTTAATTATACTTGTATTATGATAAGTTAATTAAATTAAATTAATTAAACTTGTATTATGATCAAACAACCTTAGATTACTATTCAAAGACAGATGATTTTCTGTATTTAGGATTCTAGCCATCATCAGCTTAGCATCCCTAGAAGTTCAAGGTATATGTCATGTTTAGTATTGTAACCTCACCACCACGTAACATACTAGACTTGATTTGAATGTGTATAGTTTATTAATGATTTTGTTATTGCTTTAGGCATTTTTTCTCACAGTCCCATAAGAATATGCAGCATGTTGTATAAATATATGATTAAATAATTTTGGTACTTCTTTTAATATGTTTTCTTACAACACTCTATTTTGTTTGAACCTATCAATGTCTCTCCTATTAATATGTATTTCTACATAAATGGAGAGTCAAAATTATCTAGGGATGGATGCTCATATGAATGATATAAATAAATTAAAACTGAATGAAGAAATGAATCAATAATTATCTAATTATGCCATTGATCCTTGATATTTTTTTCCCTTGCAGTATGGTCTAGGTAAAAGTTTTAGAGTCCTGGATTTGCAGGAGCACTTCATGAATGTAAGGAGGGTAAAGATATTGATGAATGAATATATAACTGAAGCTATATGAAGGTTTTGTGTCCACCTCCTAGAGGACCTAGTCATCCAGCTTTAGAGATTCTCAGCCTTGCCACTATTAACATCTTGAGTTGAGCAACGTTTTGGGTTGTCCTGTGTGTTGTTGTTTCTTAACAGATTAAGAGGTATTATTTCACTCTTTATTTCCAAACTTTCATGAATTTTTCTTACTCACATCAAAGCCTATGAAAGGTGGCTGGGTTCTTGGTCACCATTCACCCATATCGGTATGACTTTGCGTGATCTTTAAACAAATGTTGGGTTTATTGTTTAATTTTATCATTATAATAATATTATATAAATTGGATATTGAGAGCTTCATGTAATAAATGAAATAATATGCACAGATAGGATAATTGACCTAAGAACGTTTAGCTGAGCAATACAGCAATTTCTTTAAGGAATAGCTGAGTAATAAAACTTTAAACTATGTCTCATGATGCAATTTCTTTTCATGAATTGTAGATATAGCTTCAATTCCTCTAATTAGTTGGATTCAAGTCTTCAACATCAGTTACGAGATCACAACAAATCTCAAAACCAGAATCATGACATTGGGTAAAGAAAAATGTCTTTGCGTAGCCACTCAGTCACTCTAAATGTAACCTAGTGCTTCTCAACCAGGTGCTCTTTTGCACCCCAGGGAAAATTTTGCAACAGAGATTTTGTTGTCATCACAAGTTGGGGTGGGAGTTCTACTGGCATCTAGTGGGCAGAGGGAGGCTAGGCATGTTGCTAAACATCCTACAGTGCACAGGACAAACAATTGAGAAAAAAAAAATTGTTTGACCCATGATTATCAATAGTGACCACTGAGAATCCCTAAAACTGGATGACTAGGTCCTCTAAAGTAGGAGGTGGAAACACAACCTTCAATATAGCTACAGTTTACAGATAAACTCACCAACATCACTATCTATCTTTATGCTCATAGTTATTTGGTATAATTACTAGGGGTAGGAAAATTGATGTGAATATATTTGAATTTTATTCCTGATTTTACCATCTATTGGCTTGGTAACCTTGGGCAAATCACTATGCTTTACTGACTTTTAAAATGAGAATGCTGTAAAACAATTTCTAAATTATGGGGTTGTTTAGAAGATAAAATAATACATGCAAAGTAATGAACACCAAACCTGGAGAGTAAGTTCTCCATCAATTACAGCTATTATGTTAATTTTATGTACCAATGGTTATTAAGATGTATTAATTGTGGTGTGCAAAATGTGTAACTTTTTTGCAAAACTCTAATTAATTTCTGCCACCAGCTCTTTTAAGACTATTGTTAAAAGAAAATTAGCCATTTGTTAATAAACTCAATCCATTAGTTTTTTTTTTTTTTTTTAACAGATAAGTGTTATTATTTTCTCTGTGTTTCCAAAGTTGCATGTAAGTTTCTGACTCACATCAAAGCCTATGAAAGCTGGCTGGGTTCCTGGTCACTACTGAACTGTTTTGTATCTTTTGCAGCATCTTTATTTTCCTGGTTCCTATTCAGTAAGAGCCATTCTGCTCTGACATGTGGAAAACATATTTTTTTTCCCATCTGGGATCTGATAAAAAGAGTCTACACACATGATTCTTTCTTTTCAACATCCTAACCCTGATGTCGCTGTCTATAGCTCTAAGATCTCCATGGGGATCTTTTGGATATTATCTTAATTTTGTCACTGTGGGAAACTCAGTAGGGCAATGTTACATCTAGACCCAGTGGACAATTATGTCTACTTTATTGCTACAGCAACTTACATGTTGGGAAGTCTAGAATCGCATGGTTTTGTGGGCTCAGATATCCTCTGCTCTCAAATCCCAAAACTTTTCTAGAGATTCTAGAGATTCCATTGTTCCTCTTTACATGAAGCTCAGATGGGTTAAAATGCAAGACAGAAAGCCATCAGAGACCTATTCCTAAACTGAATTAATTTTTCTGATCTTGTTTCTGATGCTTCTCATGCCCCAGCTCAAAGATTGGTGGAGAGAGGTTTATCTACTCATTCTGCACCATCCCAGTGGCTTGTGAATTTTCCTTCCACTCCTGTTTGTGTTAGGACTTCAACCCTTGAAAACTCAAAAGCCAAGAAATCTTTCTTTTTTGTTTTTCAGTATCTGTTATGGCTTCCCTTAATTGGTGGTAAAATGGCCTAAGGTCATATGGCAATGAAGAATGGAAAATGAATAGCTAAACATATCAGAATATTACCTGATAAGTATATCATCTTGCTTTACTACATACTCTACTTCATAATTAGCAAACTTTATAGGTATAGTGTTTGACTTTTAAAGATCTAGTCATTTTTCAGTTTGTTAATTTTGGTGCAAGGTTGAGATGGAAGATAAACTTTCTCTGAGCTTGGCAATCCATATAGGTTTTAAAGTGCTATTGTTAATTCTGTTTGATCTTTCCCACTTCTTTTTTCTCAAAATATAATATTATAGCCTCCCTATACATCCTATCTTCCTCATACTGCCCTCATAACTTTCTGTTCATCTAATCCCTCCTATTTTCATCTTTAAGGAATTAAATGGGCAGTTCTGCTCTAGTTCTTCAGGGCAGCAGCCTTCAAATAACTGAATGTTTTTATCTGTTGGTACAGTAAGAAGGTTTGGGGTTACAAGGGAATGTATAATTTTAAGAAATTTAATTTACAGATCCACATGTGCTATTTCTTAAAACTAACCTACCTGAAAACTGTCTAAAAGCTGTAGATTGTCTTTTTTTGCCTTGTCTTTCACAATTGCCCTTCTCCCATTTCAGAGAAGAAAGGCACAATGCTCACCCAGCCATCATCTTTTCACTGGCAGAAGATGTAAAGATCTTCAGGGAATCAAACAAAGAGACAGTTTGGAGAGTGCTTTGTAAAGTAGACTCCAAAAAGCAAAGCAAAGAAAGTCTTAGTCAGAAGTATTGAGAGGAGAAGTCTTACTTTATCCTGTTTACGTATCTCTTGTTTACATATCTGTTTCAGCTAGTCTGAAACAGGACTCTGACTCTTTTTTTTTTTTTTTTTTTTTTTTTTTTTTTGAGACGGATTCTCACTCTGTTGCCGGGGCTGGAGTGCAGTGGCCGGATCTCAGCTCACTGCAAGCTTCACTTCCCGGGTTTACGCCATTCTCCTGCCTCAGCCTCCGGAGTAGCTGGGATTACAGGCGCCGCCACCTCGCCCGGCTAGATTTTTGTATTTTTCAGTAGATACGGGGTTTCACCGTGTTAGCCAGGATGGTCTCGATCTCCTGACCTCGTGATCCACCCGTCTCGGCCTCCCAAAGTGCTGGGATTACAGGCTTGAGCCACCGCGCCCGGCCTGACTCTTTTTACCAAAGCTTTCTTGGGGTATACATGTGTTTGGGTGTTTGCACATACCTATATCTATATACACACATATGACATATACACACATATGTGTCTGTAATCTCTTTTGCTATCTCTAGCTCTCTAAATATGTATACATGTATGCATACTTAAATGCATACTTATCTCTTAGCCTTTCTATCTCTTTAACTGTGTAATTAGAATTCAGTAGTGAGACTGTTGTATCCCATATGTAAATGGCTGGCTTTTGCCAATGCAGACATTTTCTCTAAATTGAATGAATGAGATAAACCTGTTTTTCTAAAGTTTAATAAACAATATATATTTAGAGGATTTATCATATAAAATTTGCCAAAAAATGCATTTCCACAATTATTTGACATAATCATAGCTACTGCTTTGGTCTGAATGTTTGTGTTGCCTAAATTAATATGTTGAAAGCTAATCGACGATGTAAGTGTCAAGAGGTGAGGAATCCTGAGGGATTACACAGGAGTGAATCCTTAACCATGAGAGCTGCTGCGTGCGTTGCACCCAGGAAAGCCCAGGGCTATGTGGAGCTTTGGGAACACAAGCCAGTGTATCCTGAAGGCAAGAAATTGAGTCAAAGATTATTCTCAGGCTTTAAGATATAATGTTGTCTGCCCTGTTGGACTTGGGTTTTGAACTTACTTGATACCAATGTTACCCATTTCTTTCTTTTTTTTTTTTTTTTGAGACAGAGTCTCACTCTGTTGCCTGGTTGGAGTGCAGTGGCGCTATGTCGGCTCACTGCAACCTCTGCCTCCTGGGTTCAAGCGATTCTCCTGCCTCAGCCTCCCAAGTAGCTGGGACTACAGGCACATGCCACCATGCCCGGCTAATTTTTGTATTTTTAGTAGAGATGGGGTTTCCCCACGTTGGCCATGATGGTCTCGATCTCTTGACCTCGTGATCCACCCTCCTCAGCCTCCCAAAGTGCTGGGTTTACAGGCATGAGCCACCGCATCTGACCCCAATTATCAATTTCTTAGTTCTGATTTCTGCATTTTAGAATTGAGAAATATCTACCCTCCGCCTCCCCCACCATCATATTTTGGAAGCATGTAAGTTATTTGATTTCACAGATTCCCAGGTAGAAAGCAATTAGCCTCAGAATAAATCACACCCCAAGTGTCATCCATATCTGACTTAGATAGTTAGATGAGACTCTGAACTTTAGACTTTTGAGTTGATGCTGGAGTGAGTTATAACATTTGGACCTATTGGGATGCAGTGGATGCATTTTGCATGTGAGAATGTTGGGGAGCTAGGGGCAGAATTCTATGGTCTGAATGTTTGTGTTCTCCCAAAATTGTATTTTGAAACCTCATCCTGAATGTGATAGTATTAAGAAGTTGAGTTTTGTGGGATGTGATTAGGTTTGAGCATGGAGCCCCCATGAATGGGATTAGTGACTTTATAACAGAGGCTTTGGGGAGCTTGTTCACCTTTTCTTGATTTTGTACTTTCCAACTTCCAGAACTGTGAGCAAAAAAATATTTATATTATATATGGAAATTTATTTCTATATTAGTCAGGGTTCTATAGAAAAATCAAAAGCATGCATAGATAGAGATTGACAAGAAGATTTATTAGGGAAATTGGCTCATGCAGTTATGGAGGTCGAGAAGTCTCACTATGGCTGTCGTCAAGCCGAAGAACCAGGGGAAACCAATGTTGCAACTCTCAATCCTAGACAGAAGATCTGAGGTGCTAGAGGGCTGTTCATTGCAAGTTCCAGAGTCCAAAGGCCAGAAAACCTAGAGTTCAGATGTCCAATGGCTGGAGAAAGAAAAGGTGTCCCGGATCCAGAAAATATAGTAAATTGGCCTTTCCTCTGACTTTTTGTTTTTTCTGGGCCGCCATCTGATTGGATGGTGCCTGCCCCCACTGAGAGCAGATCTTCCCCCACTCAGTCCCCTGAAATGACAATATCCTCTGGAAACACCTTCACAATATCCTCTGGAAACTCCTCAAAACGATGCTTTACAGCTATCTAGGTATCTCTCAATCCAGTCAAGTTTTTTATTTTATTTTATTTTATTTTATTTTATTTTATTTTATTTTATTTTATTTTATTTTATT
>NC_045448.1:78046307-78099602 GCF_002776525.5 Piliocolobus tephrosceles | reverse complement strand
TTTTATTTTATTTTATTTTATTTTATTTTATTTTATTTTATTTTATTATTTTATTTTATTTTATTTTTTTGAGACAGAGTTTCACTGTTGCTGCCCAGGCTGGAGTGCAATGGCACGATCTCAGCTCACCACAACCTTTCTCCTGGGTTCAAGCGATTCTCCTGCCTCAGCCTCCTGAGTAGCTGGGATTACAGGCATGTGCCAACACACCCAGCTAATTTAGTATTTTTAGTAGAGACAGGGTTTCTCCATGTTGGTCAGGCTGGTCTCGAACTCCTGATGTCAGGTGATCCTCCCGCCTCGGCCTCCCAAAGTGCTAGGATTACAGGCGTGAGCCACTGCACCCGGCCCAATCCAGTCAAGATAATTCTAAAATTAATCATCGCATACTGCCTTGTTATATCTTATTATAATGTCTTATTATAAGCTAGAATGGAATAAGAAAGAGATTAATTTTAAAAGGTTAAGAGGCTACCTAGTTTTTAAATGATTATATGGGATATAAGGCCATTTTTTAATTGACAGATAAAAATATATGTATTTATTGTGTACAACATAATGTTTAAAAGTATGTATACATTGTGGAATAACTAAAGCTAGCTAATAAACATATGCATCAGTTCACATTGTAATTATTTTTGTGGTGAAAACAAGATCCACTCTTGCATGTTTCAAGAATACAATATATTATTATTAACTCTAGTCACCATGTTTTAAAGCAGCGGATTTTTTTGTTTTTGTTTTTGTTTTTGTTTTAGACACAGCCTTACTCTGCTGCCCAGGCTGCTGGAATGCAGTGGCAGAATCACAGCTCACTGCAACCTCTGCCTCCTGAATCCCCGATTCAGCCTCCCGAGTATTTGGAATTACAAGCATGTACCATCACGCCTGGCTAATTTTTTATTTTTAGTAGAGATAGGGCTTCACCATGTTGGTCAGGCTAGTCTCGAACTCCTGACCTAAAGCGATCCACTTGCCTCGGCCTCCCAAAGTGCTGCAATTATAGGCATGAGCCACCCCACCCTGCAGATTTCTTGAATTAACTCCTCCTATCGTGATAGAAATTTTATATCCTTTGGTCAATATCTCCCCTACCCCTTCTTTCTGTCCCAGCTCCTGATAACCACCATTCCATTCTCTATTACTATGAGTTCAACTTTTTCTGATTCCACATACACATAAAGTGAAATCATGTGGTATTTGTCTTTGTATGCCTGGCTTATTTCATTTAAAGTGATGTTCTCCAGGTTTATCTATGTTGATGTAAATGACAGGATTTTTTTTTCTTTTTTAAGGCTGAGTAGTATTCCACTGTGTATGTGTACCACATTTCCTTTGTCCACTCATCTGTTGATGGACACTTAGGTTGATTCTGTGTCTTGGCTATGGTGAATAATGCTGCAAAATCATGGGAGCGCAGGAGTCTCTTAAACATACCAATTTCTTTTTCTTTGGATATATATTTAGGAGTGAGATTGCTTTCTGAGTGAAAGAGCATATTGTAATTCTTAGATAATTTTCCTGGGTCATAAATGATACCTTATAATCTATTATTCCATATCTTGAGTTGTTCTTTAAATGCTTTATTTCACACTTGCTCACACTGGAGCTCAACTGCCATTTGTCTTACCCTACACAGCTCCATGAGTTCTTCCTGCACTTTACTCCCACTGATTCAGCATTCCTTTGCTTAGAATAGCTTGGATAATTTACTGTGTACTCCCACTTTTAGGTTATTTATAAAAATCTTTAAATAAAATTACTGTCAAACCCAGGGAATGACATTGTTAAACTTTCCCACCCAGTAAAGGATTAATTTAGCTCTGTTCTTTTTCTTCTAATTGTGTCTACTCCTTATTGACAGTGATCAATAGGTATTTGTTAAGCAGCACACTATGTGCTTAAAAGTATACCAGAGTCTTGGGACACACCGATGAATTCAAAGACATTAAAAGGATTCTACTTAATCACAAGGCAATTAAACTTTATTTGCTTTTTTAACAGTCTCAATAATGAAAATTTACTTAAGAGCATGCAATAGTTATATTCACCATTTACTGTTCTTATTCTTCCATTAATGAATGGCCTTATCTGTGTTTTCTATTGACAATACACAGGCAAACTTCAACTTTTCTTCTAAGTTTTAAACAGTTGTCCAATTGATACTAAAATTATTTAGAGCCTATATCTAAAAAATATGAACTTTAAAAAATATTACTGAGAATGGGAAAAGGCAATATTCTACTGTAGGCTAAGAGTTCTTCTCACATTAAATGAGTGATTCTTAAATATAAAATTATGGAACAGGGGCAGTCTCCTGATGGCAGTTTTGCCAGGTCAAAGTGAAATAATAAAAATGAGAACATTAACCACAGTTTAACAAAAAGTTACATTTACGTAATTGCCATGTCTATCCTAATGTCCTTCTGATTTGTGTGTGTGTTAATATATCCTGTTTCTACTGATGATGTGGTTATTGGACAAGGAATGTGGGCATTTTTAATGTCCGTAGTTGGCGTGTCAGTCCATTCTCATGCTTCTACAAAGAACTGCCCAAGACTGGGTAATTTATAAAGGAAAGAGGTTTAATTGACTCATAGTTCCTCATGACTGAAGAGGCCTCAGAAAACTGATAGTCATAACAGAAAGGGAAGGAAACACATCCTTCTTCACATGGTGGCAGGAAGGAGAAGTGTCAAGCAAAAGTGGGGAAAACCCCTTATAAAACCATCAGATCTTGTGAGAACTCACTCACTCTCACAAGAACAGTTGCATGGAGGTAACCACCCCCATGATTCAATTACCTCACACTGGGCCCCTCCCAGGACGTGAAATTTATGGGAACTACCATTCAAGATGAGATTTGGGTGGGGACACAGCCAAACCGTGTCAGTTGGTAAATGGGAAAGCTGGCAAATTTGTGCTACTCTTCCTCACTTCTTTAAATGTTATATGGTATGTTGGATTCTAAATATTAGTAATATTGATGTATATATCAATAAGCAAAGAATTTTAACTCTTCAGTAGAGCCTTGGCTACAAGATCTAAGTAAAGATTGTGTGTCCCCAAATCCCACAGTGTTCTCCCATATTCTTTCTCTATGGCCAGCTGATGGCCAAATCATATACTTTGAGGTGAAAATATATGTTAAATCAACAACTCAACTACATACCTGCTTCACATAGAAGTTTAATTTGCAAAACTCATATTGCTCTAAAACTTTTGGCTTCAGACTCTCAATAAATGAGAGTTTTCTCTGTGCTGATAAATCATTGTTACATGCATTTGTGTACATTCAAATCTACACTCCTTTTCACTTAGCAAACATGTCCTTATAGGGGAAAATACTTTAACTTGGTAAAAGATAAATATATACGTGAAAGTAGAATTAATGTAGTGATACATAACTCCACTGTGGGCTGAGTCCTTATTTGTTATTTTTTCAACAATTTTTTCTCAGATATTAACTAGGTCCCAAGCACTTTGCTATATTCTAGAAAAGAATAAAGCTAGACTGGGTGCGGTGGCTCACGCCTGTAATCCCAGCACTTTGGGAGGCTGAGGTGGGCTGATCATGAGGTCAAGAGATCAAGATCATCCTGGCCAACATGATTAAACCCCATTTCCACTAAAAATACAAAAATTAGCTGGCCGTGGTGGCGCATGCCTGTAATCCCAGCTACTCTGGAATCTGAGGCAAGAGAATCACTTGAACCTGGGAGACCGAGGTTGCAGTGAGTGGAGATTGCACCACTGTACTCTAGTCTAGCAAAAGAGCAAGACTCTATCAAATAAATAAATAAATAAATAAATAAATAAATAAATAAATAAATAAATAAAGCCAGACATAGTCACAACTCTAGCTTAAAGAATAAAGGGGAATACAGGTAGCCATCCATAGCCTTATAAGAAAATACACATTTGTCACTGTGGAGAGATTTCTTTATCTCTCTCTCTCTCTCTTTATTTCTCTCTCTCTCTCTGTGTGCGTGTGTGTATATGTGTGTGCATACAGCTTCTCTGTGTGTGTACATATTATGTACTCACATACACAGGGAGAGAGAGAAAAAGAGAGACAGAGAGCATGCAGAAATCTGAAGAATAAGTGAAAGTTAATAAAAAGGGATTTCAAAGTAGGGGAGGAAAAGATGGCCCTGAGGCTACAGGGAAACAGGTAAGGATGAGGGGCCAAGTGAAGGCAGAAATGAAAGGTAAGCAGGGGTGATTCAATGTTTCTAAAAGGAAAGGAAAGCCTGTAGGTGTTTTGCTCAGGGAATATCAATATCTGATCAATGTGACGGAATCATAGCTCTAGCTGAATGCAGAGAATGGACTGCAGGGAAGCCGGGGGGTACATGCACGTAGATGATTTAGGTTCCTATTGTAGATATTAAGGGAAAAGGTAAAATCGCAGCTGAACTAAGAAAATTTGTGTTAGTGAAAGATACTAAGAATTAAATGAGCCTGAGTAGCATTTAGCAAGTAGATTCAAGATAATTTTTGATTAATTGGACAGGGGAAATAGGGAGATGGATATCAGTGATGACTTTTTTTTCTTTTTTAAAGACAGTTTCACTCTGTTGCCCAGGTTGGAGTGGTCTAGTGGCACAATCTCAGCTCACTGCAACTCGGCCTCCCAGGTTCAAGTGATTCTCCTGCCTCAGTCTCCTGAGTAGCTGGGACTGCAGGCATGCACCACCACACCCAGCTAATTTTTTGGTTTTTATTTGGTAGAGACAAGGTTTCACCACGTTGACCAGGCTGGTCTCAAATTCCTGGCCTCAAGTGATCCACCTGCCTTGGCCTTTCTGAAATGCTAGGATTACTGGTGTGAGCTCCCATGCCTGGCCAGGATTGACTTTTAATCACTGACTTAGAAGCTGGATTCATACAGGTTCTATTACATGAGGAGCCAAGGTTTAAAGGGAGATCTGGATATAGACCATGCAGAGATTTGAGATATCCAAAAGACTTTGTCAAGGAGGCAGCCGGTATACATATCTGGGGCTAAAAGTAAGATCTGGCCTTAAGATATAAATTTCTTGTTTATCCACTTATAGGTGTCAATTGCTACATATATGATTATCTAGGGAAACATTATAGGATGAAAAGAAGACAATCTTTAGAGGCAGCCTTGAGGAATTCAAATCAGTAGAGAAGGTAAGATTCCAAATGAGGCAGAAAATGGATTGCCTAACATAAGACAAGAAACACAAAAGGTACATGACAAGGAAGCTAAGGTAAATACAGGTCCAGGCTAACAAAAGTAAATGCTACTTAGGAGCCAAGTATTATGATGGTTGGAAAATATCCAGTGGATTTAGAAAAATGTGTTTGGTGATAATCATGAGACATTTGGAAGTAGAATAATAGATTAAATTAATGACTAGGCTGAGAAATGTGTAAAAAGTTAGAAAATTCAGAGAATAACTACAGAGAGCTCTTAGAAGAAACTTGTCTCTGAAACTGGAAAGTCTCTAAATTGGTCCTTAATTTTCAGATGTTAGGTTTACTTTGAACGAATAAAATATAGAAGTAAAACTTAAGGAATATAAATTAAAATCTTTAAAGATTGTTAAATACCAAATTCCTCACTCCATGAGTGCAGTTTTATTTAGCACAGGTCTTTTTGTAATTGGAATAGTTTTTTAATAGACACCATGCTTAATCATCCTCAAGAATCTGCCACTGTGATTCAAAGATGTTTCATATTCCACTTAAAACATCAAGCATCTAAAATAAAAAGAATATATTAGTTCACCTCCTGGAGCTTTGAGATATTTTAATAAAAACAACTAACACTAATAATGGACTCATTAACACTTCCCTCTGTCAAGTATAAGTATCCCTGGGTCTATAGCCAAATATAGTATAACCTCCGGCAGGAGTGTATATGTGATTAAGACTGGAATTTCCTCAAGTTTGAAGCAAATCTTCAAAATACTTGTTTGTTCTGATTCATTTTTAGTTAAATACCCTCAAGAAGTTCATATGAACTGCGACGGCAAATTGTACAATCATCACTAAAGTGTTGCTTGATGGTTTCTGGAAATTGTCCTTTGCTAAAATAGTTCATCCATCAGAAAGTTGCTAACAAAGACATCAAATTGCAAAATATGTATTCCATTGGAATAAGGAAGTGGTTTTGGTTAAAAATCAAACTATTCTACAGGAGAATGATGATACTTCGTGTCTATTATTAACACTTTAAAACTGAAGAGTTTACCCGGTATTTTCTGAGCTCATCAATTCACTGTATAATGGAGTATATTATGAAAAACTCGCAAATGCCAAAAAGCAGGAAAATATATCCAGAGCTAAACTTCTTTCCATGGAGGATGAATAGAAAACATTATTTTGAAGACTTTTTTTTTCTAAAAATTCAGTTTTCTAGTGATTGCTTCTTGTGTCAAAAACAACAAAAATAACAATAAACTAAAATGTACAGAACACTTGCTATATGCCCAGGAGTATGCCAAGTTTGCATGATTGCTAAGAACTTGAGCATTAACAAAAAAACAGACAACTTAGTTTCAGATTCTGACCTCTCAGTCCTCTAAGCACGGTAACATCTGCCACCCATAAAGTTGTTGATATAAGTGGTTTAAAAATTACCCACTTAGGTAATAACAAAACACATGTATAGGTAATTTAGAAAATAAATGATAAAATGAATAAAGATAAAAAATTATAATTGGCAGCTTAATGAATACAGCTGAAAAACAATATGGCCTTTTATATGTAATTAAGTGGAATGTGAAGGACTGTACAAAAGACTTGTTGTCATTTGCACTTTGGGATTCCTGAACCCCAGCTCACGTACTGTGAATTGGCTCACTCAGGATCCATTTTCATCTACCTTATCTTTTTTATGCAGATTAGAAAATGAAACTCATATTTTCCTACATACTTTCTAGTCAGGCATGACTTTGCAACACAATTCTGAGTGTTGAAAAGTTGGAAGTCTTTTAGGAATTAGCTGCCTATCTACATAGAAAGATAATGCTTGGAAATAAAGTTTTGCCCCTTCCATCCTATTCCTTAGATATGGTGCTTCAGCAACCAATCATGACCATCGGTAGCGTTAGAGATGGCAGAAAGGATAGAAGGGACTTGTTACTGATGACACCATGGTGCCATGATACTATCCCTGAGCTTTTCATTATGTAAGATAAACAAAGCACTCCTTGTTTAGGTAACTGTTACAGAAGGTTTAATGTTTTGTTACCAAATGCATTTTTCATATCTACGGATAGTGATTTGTCTTCATGTATCAATAATATTCAGAATGATGAGACCTTATATTCAGTTATTTAAATTCTGGGAATTATTCCAAAGAGATGGATTTATAAAACACCCGTGTGTCCTAAAATAAATGAGTTTGGTTAAAAAAATTACGTGCAAAAAGTATTTATTTCGATATTATTTATAACACTGAAAAGTAGAAAAAAATGTAATGGTAAGTAGGCGATGAAAAGTAAATTAAACAAGTTATACTTGTTTTATGGGCCATTATCTAGCAATAAAATGACTCTTAAAATGAGTAATGCTAAAAAAAATTCAATCTAAAGAGAACATTAAAAAATTAATATTTAAAATGACATACAATATGATTAAAATTCCACATTAAAGCAAGTAATCCTAAGGTTTGTGTCAAGTTGATATATGTTACGGAATATTTTGTTGCTATTTCATTATATGTTTTTTCCCTTAATATGACTACAGTAGGGGTTAAATAGAAACTTGTAAACTTTAAAAACTTTTATTATGCCAAATTTTGAAAACATACAATAAAGAGAATGCCATATGATAAATTCCAATTGTTTCACATATATTCTATACTTTCTTCTTTTTTCACTCTAGATTATTTTGAACCAGCTACCAACATCATACCACATTCCTGCAACAATTTTAGTCTGTATCTTAGAAACAGGAGAATGCTTTTAAAAAAATAAACAGTAAATAAACACTATATCATCATCAGGCCTAGAAGATTCTAAATAATTTCATAATATCATAATCAAATATTCTAGTTTTTCACATTTCTATGGTTTCATAAATTGTTTTCTGCTTATTATATCAATAAGAAAGCAAATGCATTCCATCTCTTGCAGATGGTTGATGTGTCACATTTCCTCATATTACTTCTTTGCAATTTATTTCTTGAAGAAACTGTGACATCTTTCCAGTAGAGTATCTTAAAGTATGGATTTAACAAATTGCAACTTGTTGGTACCATTTATTACATTTCTCAATCAGATATGTATGCCATTTATCAACAAGAATATGATGTATATGGTGTTTTGCTCTTTCATGTTTATGTGGTATTAACAGTCATAATAATCAATGCCAAAATCCACCTTTTATAGAGCTTACAAAAAGTGGTATTTTACTTTAAATATTTCTAGTTTTATTAACTGGAATACTTGCACAAAGAACAACTTTATCTCTTCAACTATAGTCATGCATTGCGTAACAATGAGGATCCATTCTGAGAAATGCATCAATAGATGATTTTGTCTTTGTTCAAACACCATAAAATATATACTTACATAAACCTAGATGGCACAGACTACCTCATGCATAGGCTCTATGGTATAACAGGCGATACGATATAGGTTACAAACCTGCCCAGCACGTTACTCTACTGAACACTAGACAATTATAACACAATGATAAGTATTTTTGTATCTAAACATACCTAAACATAGAATAGTTACAGTAAAAACACAGTATTATAGACTTATAAGACCCCTGTTGTATATGTGTCCATTGTTGACCAAAATATCATTATTCATTGCATGATTGTATTTGGTTATCTCAAGCTTTCTCAACCCTGGTGCTATTGACGATTTTGGACTAGATAATTCTTTGTCATGAGGAATTGTTCTGTGCATTGTAGGATATTCAGTCATGTGTCTGGACTCTTCCTTCTAGATGGCAATAATGCATTTCCCTAGATTTGACAACCAAAAAGGTCTCTAAGACATTGCCAATGACCCCTGGGGGCAAAGATAAAAAAATCCAGTTGAGAACCACTGGGTTATCTTAGGATGTATATATGAAAAGCAGGATATGTTTCTTTTCCTTTATTTATCAGTTTCCCAAATGACCAGTTAGTTCTCAAGCTTTCCTTAGAGGAGACATAATAACTCATAATTTTAAATGTGATTTAAGTCTTTGTATTCACCGTAGCTACTAGTTCTATTTATGCTCATATTTTCTTATTTTTAATCTGTGAAAGCCTTTTCTATTTGGTTTCTAAATTTCTTTGATACATCTAGTGGCCTTGTTTCCTGCTATACTAAGTTCTTTCAAGCTAATTTTATGTATTTTTGTGTAAAATTTGTGTATTTTCTGCACAGGCCTGGAGCCCACTATTTCTCCAAGGAGTCTTGTCTTTTTTTTACTAGGAAATATAATTTAGAAAATACAATCTGGATGTTTGAGGTGCTCATTAGTCTCAAGGCCCTTTCAGTGGACAAAAGTGGGAATACATATGTATATATATGAGACATATATATATATATATCACACATACACACACACACACAAACACACGCAGAGTCATATTTCCAATTCCATTTCAGTATGCATAGCTTTTTTTCTTATTCTTTAACCTTATACCTGTATCTCCGTTCTTCACTGCTGCAAACTTTAATACCCAATGATACTAACATAGTCACTCATTTGCTTTATACTTGTGGTGGGCAGACAGTAAAGCTGCCCTTAAATTTCTTACCTCCTACTAATTAAACCCTAGTGTAATCTCATACGCTTGAGTGTGGGCTGGACACAGTGACTCAATTCTTTTTTTTTTTTTTTTTTAATCCTGCCACAATATTTTTAATTACATACAAAGGTCTGACATGTCACCCAGGGACCCATTTCACCCACTGCTCTGTTTGGCCGCCAGTCTTTTGTCTCTCTCTTCAGCAATGGTGAGGCGGATACCTTTTCCTCAGGGAAGGGAAATCCATGGTTTGCTGCCCTTGCCAATAACAAAAATGTTGGAAAGTCGAGTGGCAAAGCTGTTGCCATTGGCATCTTTCACGTGAACCACGTCAAAAGATGCAAGGTGCCTCTCTCTGTTGGTGATCACACCAATTCTTCCCAGGTTGGCACCTCCAGTCACCATACACAGGTTACCAGTGTCGAACTTGATGAAATCAGTAATCTTGCCAGTCTCCAAATCAATCTGAATATCATTCACCTTGATGAGGGGATCAGGCTAGCGGATGGTGCGGACATCATGAGTCACCAGATGAGGGATTCCTTTTGTGCCCACAAAGATCTTTCTCACTTTGCATAACTTGTACTTGGCCTCCTCTGGTGTAATACGATGTACAGCAAAGCAACCCTTGGTGTCATAGATCAGACGGAAATTCTCTCCCATCTTGTCAATGCTGATGACATTCATGAATCCAGCAGGGTAGGTTATATCAGTTCGGACCTTGCCATCAATCTTAATGAACCGCTGCATGCAAATCTCCTTTACTTCATCTCCTGTCAGGGCATATTTAAGTTTGTTCCTTAGGAAAATGATGAGGGGGAGACACTCTCAACTTGTGGGGACCGGTGGATGCATGAGGAGCAAACACACCGGTCAATTTATCCAGCATCCAATCCTTTGGAGCTGCTACCTGCTTCAGATGCTTCTTGGGACCACGAGCCATGGCTGCGTTAGGCAAGGAAAGAGACAGTGACTCAATTCTAATGAATAGAATTTGACAAAAGTGATTGAATGTCACTTCCTAGGTTACATTACCAAAAGAGCATAACTTCTGTCTTGCTGGTTTTATGTAGTTCTTTTCTGGTTTGCTTTGAGGTAATCCATGTGTTCTGTTATAAACTGCTCTATGGAGAGGTCCACATGGCAAGAAACTGAGGAAGACCTCCCGGCAAGAGCTAGAGAGGATCTGAGGTCCTCAGATGAACAGCCCACAAACAATTGAATCCTGCCAACACCAATGTGAGTGAGCTAGGAAGCAGATCCTTTCACAGCTGACCCTTGGATTGATTCTAATGACAGAAACACCAGCCAACACCTTCATCCCAGTCTTTGGAGAAAAGTCAAGTGCAGACACTCAGTTAAGCTGCACCGAGATTCCCACCTTCAGAAACTGTCCCCAGGTGCGGAATAGGGCTACAGTACAAGCGCGGCTTTCTATGTTTACTGATCGTATTTCTTCTATGTTTACACAATCGTTTCTTTCCTTTGTAATTCTGGAAGGCATCTGGGCAAGCGTGATTAATCCTAGTTTTTCTTTTCTTTTTTTTTTCTTGAAGCTTCCTTGTAAAATCTTACATGCTTTTATTTGAAACCCACACAACTTTATTATGTAATGTCCATACTAGGTACTGTGGAAAATGGAAATTCATAAATTAGTAATAACCCCAAACAAAATACAGTCAGCCCTCTGTATGTATCTGTGATTTTTTACATCATAGATTCAACTAACTGTGGATCGAAATTATTCAAAAATAAATTGCAGCTCTATTGAACATGTACAGACTTTTTTCTTGTCGTTGTTTCCTAAGCAATACAGTATAACAACTAGCATTTATTTACATAGCACTTACATTGTGTTAAGTATTATAAGTAAGCTAGAGATGATTAAAAGTATTTGAGAATATTTGTGTGGGCTGTATGCAAATACTATGCTGTTTTGTATAAGGGACTTGAACATCCATGGATTTTAGTATCGGTGAGAAGTTCTGGAACCAATCCCTCATAGATACTGAGGGACAACTGTATGTAACACATGCCAAACTGTGGAACCTTCTATTGACACAGCATTAATGTTTCTTAGCCATTAATTTCCTTAACCAAGAACATGAGTCTTGGAATTAACTTTGGCCTCAAGTGTTTGTAATCACAGCATAGGCAGTAAGCCAAAGAAAATAAATAGATAAATCCACTGAAGGGACAGACAAAAATAATGTATTTATGTGTTCACTCACATGACAAATATTTACTGTGTCTACTATGTATTGGGTACTTAGAATAGTACTATTAGAATATAATAATAGTAAATATTTGGGTACTATTCTAAGTACCCAATATATATGAGTAAATAAAGAAGACTTAAAAATGCCTTTGTGAAACTTATAATCTAGCAGAAATATATAAGCAATAAACATGAAGAATAAGTGAACATCACGAGGCAGGGATCCTAGGACCACCTTGAAAGTCTGTTAGCCACAGTACGTAAGTGCCATTATATAGTGGAAGCTGGAAAATGCTATGGAGATAAATAAAGTTGGTCAGAGGAGAAGGAGTACACAGATGGGGCTTGGTTTAAATCGAAACAAGATAGATAGTGAAGATCTTTTTAAGAAAGTGACTTTGTGCAAAGTCATATGTATGACTCAGGAGAAAACAACTCAGGCTGGAAGAACAGCAAGTCCAAATATTTGAGTGTGCCTGCTATGGTCTAGTAACAGCAAGGGAGTCATGTTGCTGGGATAGAATGAAGAAAAGTAGAAAGTGAAAAAGACATTGAGGGGTCACTGGCTTTTGAAGGGCCAAATAGGCATAAGAGGATTTTGCCTTTTCCTCTGCAAATAATGGAGAATCACTGGAAATTTTTGAGCACAGAATTATTAGTAAATTAGGACAACCCACGTCTTATTTCAGTCTCTGTGATTCAAAATAAATCAAGAGCATATGCTCAGTGATGGAGCACCGTGTAATAATTTTATAACCTGACCCTAAATTTGTACATATCTTTGATATACAAACATATTATTTTTCTCAGTTTAATGTCTGTATAAACTCTTCAAAAATTGAAATGGACGAAAGTATACCAACTAATCAGATCATGTCACATAGTATTTTTAGAAGTCATCAGGAATACTATGTGTAACACGGCTATTGTTCCTACCTCACAGAATCACTTTGGAGAATTCCACAAGTCCTCATTATCTGCGCTAAAAAAAAAAAAAAATATCAAAAATGTAGTTAGGGTCTACGCTAAGAACCCCTGACACAAAAATAACACAGTTATGTGCTGTTTACATCTTCTTAATGCACAAGGGCTTCCCTAATGAAAGTTTGCATTTGTTTGCTTCAAAAATCATCCTATGCCATTAAACTAACTTTCAAAGACTAGTCATCTAATTAATATGATTTTGTTCTCTCTTTAGTCCTATCTCTCTTTTGGGAACTATTATTATTCAAACAGTAGGTAGAGCGGTATATTTTTTCTTGTTTCGTAAGCTTTCATTTTTCTTGTTTCTTAAGCTTTCATTTATTATTATTTCCCATTATTTTAAAAAATGTTCTGTGTTCATCTTAGTTTGGGCTTGCATAACAAAATATCATAGACTGGGTGGCTTAAATAACAAAAACTAATTTTTGCGCAGTTCTAGAGGCTGGAAGTTCAAGATCAGGGTGCCAGCATGGTCAATTTCCAGCAGGGTTCAGTTTCCGATGAAGGCTCTCTCCTTGACTTGCTGACAGCCATCAAAGTAAGACTCCACTCATATGAGCTCATTTTACCTTAATTACCTCCTAAAAACCATATCTCTAAACAGAATCACATTGGGAGTTAGAGCTTCAACTCCCAAATTCAAATTCATATGAATGTTGTGAAGACACAATTCAGTCTTGCATGCATGTATATATACATGTATATACACAGATATACTTGTACCATATTCATACATATGCATAAATTGTATGTGCATACATAAATATGCATACTATGTGTGCGTGTAAAATATAGACAAATATATATCTATACACATATACATACATATATACTTCCCATTTCATTTCCTATTAATAGCTTCTTTAGTTCTCTTAAGAATTTAAAATTTAAATTTGTTTTTCTTCGATTCTAAAATTCTCTCCCATTACATCTTCTTCATAGTAAATCACCTATTGGAATTTGTCAGTTTCATCGCTTATTTTCCAAACCACTGGGTTCCTTAAACAAATAGTAAATTCTCTTTGTCTATTCATACTGTCCCACTCATATTAGACAAACCTGCACCTTGAGTGAATGTTTATCTTCAGATTGAATTCAGGCACTAGGAAGTTGTCACTTAACAGGCAGTAGGAAGAAGTTTTCCTTTCACTGTGAGCTGAAAGTAAATGAGTTTCAGAGGAGAGTCCTTTCCTGAAATGTGCAAGAAAGCTCCTAGTTCCGTCTTTGACAAGAGAAATAGAAGTGGGTCTTTCTTGGTTGCATGATAGAGAAATAATTTCACTTTTGAGTAGAGCTCCCAGAGGGCAGCCAGGGTAGCAAAATCAGCAAGATTTTTCCAGATATGAGTTTAAGATGTGAGTTGAAGCAATTCATCCCCTAATGTTGGAGAAACATCCTAGACCCAACAGGTACATTTATCTAGTTCATACATGCAAGGATGCCTGGGAACCAAGAATTGACATGTGTGGCACCCCTTTAGAAAACATTTCCCTCTTTTTCTCCTCCCCATCATTTCTATCAGTGTTTGCTATTTATATTAGTTGAGTCATTTCAATAGAATATATCAGAGTAAAGATAAAGTCCTCCTATGCCTGTTGAGCCATGTAAGATCCAGGACTCCAACACCCTTTGACTTTATCTTTTCTGTTATGGAAATCAGGTTTCATCTCAGTTTTTAAAACTTTGTTTCATGCATCTTGTGTTATTGCTATATTCTCTTAAGAAAAGAAAATTTAACAAGGTAATAAATGTTAACTTAGCAAAATTTTCTGTCTTGGTGTTTATGCAATTTTGTATTAGGCATGTGCTATGTAGTTATGTTTTACTATGTAGTTAACATAGTATGTTATGTTTACTATGTAGTTAGAATTTCATAAATACCTAATGTAGATGATGGGTTGATGAGTGCAACAAACCACCATGGCACGTGTATACCTATGTAACAAACCTGCACATTCTGCACATGTATCCCAAAACTAAAAAAAAATAAGTTCAGGCATGATTAATTAAACAGAGATAATTACAGTAAGCCTGGGATAACCTCCTTGCCAACTCTGATATAAATTCCAATGGAAATACAAAATAATGGAGCTCAGAATGAATTCAGGGTTCATTAAGAGATACATTGGAAATATCTTGAAATGGTTTTAAAGGAAATCATGGGTGTGAGTGGGTGGAAATTTTACCTGGCCCATGCCAAAAATAAGCAAATGTGAGAATAAATGAAGTTGCAAGAATCACTAGAGGATTCTCAAGTAAGGAAAGTTCAGAGATAGCCTAGGTGATAGGCTTTAAAAATACATTAGATTGGATTTAGCATCTATACATTTTTTTCCATTTAGTAAACAATTTGCAGTTGACACAATACATCTCAAGATTATTTCATATGTGCTAAACAATCTAGTGTCAATAATAATTATCAGGTTTCTACAATATGATTAATTGTGTCATGGGAAAATAAGTGTGTCAAAGAATAGTATTCTCTAATTTCATCACTTGTCAGCATTGAAATGGCCAAAGATTCCAAATAAATCCACACCTTTTCCTTCGATCCAGACTCAGATAAAATTGAAATGGATCTTGAAAAGGAAGGATTTTCATAGCAATGTAATATCGAATTTGTGTAGGAAATATTCTGAAACATAGAAGTGATGCAAAGGACATAGAGTATAAGCTAAGAGTCTCAGTGGATGTCTGACAGAAACTAGTTTTGTCTAATATATACATACACTGCTGATGACTTCCTCCAGTAAACCATGACTAGGAGAGAGAGAGAAAAAAAAAATTGAAAAGAATGATTGCTTTCTCGTGATTCTTTTTGCTACTGATTTAGAAACTCTTTTGTGTTCTTAGCATTTGTAGTCCCAATAAAATAAGAAAATAATATTAAAATAGGTAAACTATAGAAATGCAATTTCCAAAACAGGTTCTCAAGGTGGTTCCCTTTGGTATATGAACTATTCATCTGATAATCTCATCTAGCTTTACAATGTATATACATATATACATATGTATGTGTGGCATATATGCATATACATGCATATATACAGATATATTTGTTCCATATTCATGTATATACATACATAGTATACATAAATATGCATGCTATATATATGTACAATATAGACAAAAATATGTATCTATACACATATACATACATATATACGTCCCAGATCATTTCTTTTTAATAGCTTCTTTCTTTCCCTTAAGAATTTAAATCTTAGATTTGTTTTTCTTTGATCCTAAAATTCTTTCCTGTTACATCTTCTTCATAGTAAATCACTGTTGGAATTTGTAAGTTTGATTGCTTATTTTTCAAACCACTTTCAAAAGATGTGGGCTGCATATCATACATGTGAAATGACTTATAAAGGGACTTTAAATAAGAACACACATTCTTTAAATCACATGATTTCAAAAGTCAGATTATTTGAGTTTCACCCCCAAATGACAATTTAATAAATTATTTTGCAATGTTTATTTTACATGTAAACAAATAAACAACAGTGTAATTGTTCATGCACTCATATGTCTAAAGTAAAAAAAAAATATTAAAATGTTTCCTAGAAGATCAAGGTACTGCTGTATGATTTTTTTAATGGATGACTTTTTATCATGTTTTCCAAATTCTATGCTTACCAATTTAGCAACATTTTTTCTTAGTGACCCTTTAGTGAATTAAAGCATAAGCAGGCTACATATAAATGAAATTTGATACAAATACTTTTCTAAGTAAAATTGAAATTTAAAATTTTTTCAAATATCGAATTTTAAAAAATATATTATGTATAGATTTCAGAAAATATTTTTGAACTTGCTTTTTAAGTAATGCAAAACCATTTAGGTTGTTTAAAGGGAAAATTTTATTTTATACATTTAATATAATTTATTACAGCATGAGAAAATATATTTGATATTAGTTACTGACCTACTTCCTTCAAAGTTCTGTGTCCTGTGGTGAAAATCATAGAAATATAATAATTTAGTGTGTAATGTACCAGTTGACTTTACAAATATTACCGTAGCATTTAATAAGCAAGAATCCACTTTCCTTGCATTTATATTGTATCAGGTGTTCTCTAAATAAATATTCAATACTTCTCACTTTAAAAATCTATTTTAATATATTAATTAATTAAAAAATTCGTAGACACAAAATGGTTTTTGATTGATGAATTAGTCCTTCAGGGAAGAAGTAGATGTGGCAGTTTCTGGTTTTATCAGTTTTGTTCACTCATCTACCTCTAGCACCCACAGCCATGATTGACACAGAGGAGGCACTCAAAAGATATATGTCAAATGAATGACGATTGAATGAATAGCTACTATAAGCTTGTGCATTTGTTTTTTAATTATTAGGGAAGGAGATATGATAGCTAATGAACTCACATTTTAGAAGGCTTCTGAAGTATGTTTTATAAATAGATCTAAAGAAAAATAAAATATTACAGTATTTTACTGGACCTCTTTAGTTTAAAGACCCATTTATGCAGTTATCATATTAACTTCTTTATATATTATTTTTTTCTTTGACACAGAATCTTCAGTTTTTCTGTAAGAAAGAAGCCCTTTTTATTAAACAGAGGATGCCTATTTCTGGTGGTTTTGTCTGAAGTGGTATGATTTGGCTAAGATTCCATTAATAAACACCATAGTAAGAGATACCTTTTGACAATAGTAATTTCCTGTGTTTATTTTTATGGAGGGCCAGAACTATCTGATTTTTTAAATTGAGAATGAATTTGTAGCCATTTTAATGTTGGGCAATTATCAATCTTTCTAACAGTAGCATATGTTCATGAACAAACTCTAAGCATGAAACAAAACCTCTTACAAGCAAATGTTTCGGTACTTACCATGAGTTATATATTTATTTCAGAAAAAATTTACGGATGGACTGAACAATCTATGAGTAGCCACAGAATAATATTTGTTGCAAAATGCCCAAAAGTGTAATAACATCAGGCTTGTTTATTTGTAGGCTCCTTATGAGCCTACAAAATAATGTTGTGGATTTTTATTAGTTACTGTTTATTAGTTACTGTCACTAATTTTGCAGTAATTATTTGAAAGTCCACAAGACTTACAGGGCAAAATTAAGGAAATATTATTCTATCCCATAGTAAAGCAGGTTGAATAAATGGAGTCATCAAACAAAAGAAAAGGTGCAAAACATATTTTATTTTAAAGAAAAAGAGATGTGACATGAACTATGAAAAGAAAATAATTGTATATCTTCCCACTACATCTTGATTCTATACTACAAATTAAGGAAAATATTATCCAATTACATATATCTACTACATAGGATTTTGGTCACCATCTAGTAACCAAAAATAAATCCATCATGTTTGGATTTGGTAAGTTAGCTAGCATGTAATCAATGACATTCATTTGTGTTTTATTTATTTATGCATGTGACAAATATCTAAGGAATATCTATTATATACCAACACTGTGCTAAGGTCTGTAATACAAAACCTGCTTCTGCTCTCAAGGAATTAAGCCCAGTCGAGTACAAACAAATAAATAGGCAATCATAGTACAAAATATAGAGACGAGAGAAAGGTACTAGGAAACATTTTTAGGAAGTAACCTGTAAAACGAATTCAAGAGGAGACTCCTGGAAAAAATAGTACTTCTAAGGAAGCTACATGCTGAAAGGAAATTCAACAGGCAAATAGATGGGAGCAATAGAATGTTCCAGGCAAAATGAACAGTATGTGCAAAAGTTTCCATAGAGAGTCCAGAGAACATGATGTTTTAGAAGAACTAAATATACTTTTAAATAATGGAATTGATCCATGGAATTTAATAAGGCTAGATGAGTAAGTTTCGAGTTCAGTAAGAAATCTTGATAGTTACAAAACTGACAAAGAATAAAATTGAGGAATTAATATGTTCTTGCACCTTGAGGAGTAGAAAGCAACTTTCAACTGGAAGATATATTATACAGTACAGCCTGTAATACAGTTAAAATGAATAATTATTAGCATGAAGAAATGTATTTCTCTAAGAGAAGTCTGTTACATGTAATTAAGACATAATCATTCTTCCATTATCAGAATTGTATGCAGAAGTATTATTTTCCTAAAAATATTCCTTCAGAAAAAAATGTGTATATAATATTTGGATAAACTGAACAAACTTATGTCTTCTTAGGTAATTTTTCAGTGAATATGATTTGTAGTACACTGGAGTGCAAACATAGCAGTACAATTTAGAATTATAATCAATATTTACTCCTTCCTAAATCACTACAATCTAATCTTTCAAAAGCCTATTTTGGAATGATTAGATTTCAATAGGACATTAGAGACTATCTTCTCTACCTTCTTTGTATTCTGTGTGGAAACTCAAAAGCAATGAAAAAAAGGCATTGGAAAGTGTCAAAGTCTATCTTCAATTTTAGTTTTGACGCCTGATTTTCCAGCCAGGCAGCTCAGACACCGAAAGTGGATTATTGATGCTGCCTGTGTGTGAGGGAAGATGGTATAAAGCGGGGCAGGAGGCACAGGAATATTTGCTCATTGATCACATAAACTAAAGCACAAATTCCTTGCATGAACAGTATACTACTGCCTTCACTTTTGGTGCTCCCCAACAGGCATTGTTTCCAAAGAAAGTATGATTGGGTAAGAACAATCCGCCATCACTATGAGAAACTGTAGGAAAAAGCACATCCCTATGGCAAACTGTACTTAAAATTCTATCTAATTACTTCTGTTGCTGGTAGTTGTCTGGGGTTGACAAATAATTGAAGAGCCAAAATACTCTGAGATAAACAGAAGTATGAACAAGACTTATTGGGGACACAGAAGAAGATCACTATCATTATCAATACAAGGTTTGGGGAGAGGGCAGGGGAACAGAGGAAGGATGGTTAACACTAGTAAATAAACTGTTCACATAGTACTAAGTATTTCGCTCTTTTTTTTTTTTTTTTTTTTGTAGTATGTACCAGACTAAATTATAACTCTCTGTGTACTTGTTTGTCTTGCCTTGAAGCCAAAGATCTGGCTTACTCATCTTTGTTTTCTCAGCTCTTAATATAAAGCCTACCACTTAAGAAGCCTTCAATGTCTGTCTGTTGAATGAAAGGAAGGTTAAAAAAAGTGAAAAGAAAGATATATACAGGAAGAAAATAAGTAAAGAGAGAGAGAGACAGGAAGAAAGGAAATAAAAGGTAAAAGAAACCTGACATAATCATGTGGGATTAGAAGCATTTTAATTTGAAGTAACAGTATAACCTCAAGTGCCTTGTCAGTTAGGAGTATTACAAGTATCTCCTCACTTTCCCAGTGTAATGAATCGGATTTGTAGTGAACTCTGCTTTCAGGAAAGTCTCATTGATGTTTGAAGGACCACAGCTATCCACACAGTCCAGAAGATCTCTAAGGGAATTAACATAACCTTAACATATGGATATATGGGGTTTGTGTGTGTGTGTGTGTGTCTTTGTATAATATATGTATATAAACTAGATGGAAATATTATCAATGTTTGCCTATTACTCTGCTTATGAATCTTATGTCCATATGTATAAGTATAGTTTCATTCCATTAGATGATAGTGTGCATTTTTTCCTGATTGGGGGAGAGAGGAGAGGAGAGAAGAGGAACTCTATTGTGGTTATTTGTGTTTTGCTTCTCAACATCAATTCTCCCCCTTCTGGTAACATCTTCCCATATGTGCTGTGCGAAATCACCCTTCTAATTATTACATTTAAGTAAAATTTTTTCCATCATTAATTGTGTTGGCTTAAGCCAGCTGGACTGTCCATTCCACAAGTAACAATGTTTGGTCCAGAATAGGGCAAATACTACATTCAGAACAAGAAGATCAAAAGAAAGATCTCCTGTGGCTTCTGAAAAAGAAAGCTTTTCACTGTTTGCAATGCGTAGGATGAGTTTAGGAGGCTGGGACTGCTACAGCCAATTGGTTACATGAAAGGAGGCAGCTTGATGATGAAACCGACACCCAGAGGAAAGGGCCCTGAGACATGGATCTCAGTGACCCGGTTTGAGCCTTCACAGCAACTAAAGCCAGATCTACTCATGTTCATTTTAGGTCTATGAAGCAACAAATTTCCTTTTAGTTCAAGCCAATTTGAGTTAGGATTTCTGCTAATTACAAGCAAAAGAACCCTTAATGATGCAAGTGCTGGACTGGGAATAATAACACCAATAGTTGAGTCAATGGTCTTGCCATTAACCAACTGCACGTGGGAGCAAATCACCTCTATAGTAGAGAAACCTGTCTCCAAAAAAGGAGAAGTCTTTCCTTCCTACTTCAAAAATGTATTCAGAGCCTCAGTAGAGAAGATGTACACAAAAACGCTTTTTAAGTAGTAAATTGCTAAACAACTATAAGAGAGTATTATTGAAACTTCAGAGATGTAGAGTAGAATAAGCATCATTTTTTCCCTCTTACTACTAAAAAAACTGAGGCACAAAAATTAGATAGTAGAAACTTAAATTAAGATATTTAAATTTACTATCCAATATGTCAGCCATTCCATGCTGCTTATTTTATTTTAATTTTTATATATGTCAACAGAATAGTTCTCACTTGCTAGTGAAGTGTGGAATAATATTGAAAATTATGTTTTATTAGTGACAGTAATTTCTGATTAGTTTTTGTACACACTTTCCCTCTTAATACTCTTGTGGCCAGGGTTACACTTACAGATTGTGATTGCACAGACACGGCCGTGTGTTTCAATGTTGTAATATCTTCAGTCACAGACAGACATGATTCCAAGCAGCCACATTTCCTTTTTACAAGGATTAATTCACATTTAGGCTGTTTGAATTACTCTTGGGGTTAGCATATGAAGAAGGCATTATCCCAAGATTAAACACTGGTAGCTGCTTGCAAAACGCTTGCAAATACAGAATATTTGCTAGATGGCTGAACAGATGCAATTGTGGTATGCTAGAGATTTAGGGAACTCTTAGGAGTGGAACATATTAAGAGAGGATACTTTTTTTCTACCGTCTGCTAGTCTTTGCTCAGAGATAAGTTTATTTATTTCAAATGGCATCCTTCTAGAATCTTTATTGTACTGTGAACTAAAATGTCGCCCCTACATGTTTTACCTATGTCTAGTGTCCTTGCTCAATCCACTTACCTACCTTTCATTCCTGGCACTGAGGAGATATTTATGTTGATGGGTGTTGGAGGCCCTTATGAATAATACAAAACAAAGGTAGAACTCAGCCTGTGGAATGCAGGGACAAGTGGTCCATCCTTAAATAACTCGTGTAAAGACTATAGTCGTACTTATGGGGGACTGGTGTTGAGACAGGGCTGATGCCACAGCAGCTCATTCCTAAAATCAAGTGAGAGAAGGAAGAGGAAATCATGACCCCTAAAACCAAGATCTCACTGACAGTAGTTCACATGCTCTTCAAAGATAAAGATGAGATTGTATGTATTCTTGTCTTTCAGAGCAAGCAAACTGCCTTTTTAAAATAGTCTAAATGAACACATTGGTGTGTTGATCAGATGAGAGCTAGGTTAGAAATCCAAGACCCTGGGGGCCGGTCGCAGTGACTCATGCCTGTAATCCCAGCACTTTGGGAGGCCAAGGTGGGAGGATCATGAGGTCAGGAGATCGAGACCATCCTGGCTAACACGGTGGAACCCCGTCTCTATTAAAAAATACAAAAAAAAAAAAAAATTAGCTGGGCATGGTGGCGGGGGCCTGTTGTCCCAGCTTCTCAGAAGGCTGAGGTGGGAGAATGGTGTGAACCCGGGAGGCAGAGCTTGCAGTGAGCCTAGCCGAGATCGCGCCACTGCACTCCAGCCTTGGCGACAGTGAGACTCTATAAAAAAAAAAAAAAAAAAAAAAAAGGAAAGAAAGAAAGAAAGAAATCCAAGACCCTGGGATCCAATACTTGGTTAGCCTATCCTGAGACAAGATGTAAGAAAGAGTAACTTGAATCATGTTTTGCTGAGCGTATTTATTGTAAAGTTTAGCAGAGCTTAGAACACAAAGAAGATTAAGGCTATAAGGTAGACTGCCAATGGACTCTTCTGTGAGGGACCAGGGGAAGGTAGGGGAAATGAAGATGGAGCCTGAATCTGTGCTCCAGGAAGCCTTTCCTGAATGTTCCCTTCAAAAGTACACTACCCCTCTACATTTTATTTGTAGCATTTTATAATGCTTAGCAGATTATGCCTGTGTTTCTAATGCTCAGGATTTATTGCTCCGGGTAGGTTATAATCTTCTTGAAAATAAGATTCTTGTTGAGTCCATCTGCTACATTCATATTACCTGAACATTGTGCCTTCTATGTAGAAAGTTTCCAACAAACGTTTGGCAAATGGAATTGAGCCCAAGATAGTTAACTTGCTTGCTTTTTATGGCAATGGTGTATATAACAGAATCACCTTGAGAGGTTTAAAGAAATATTCTATTCACCAGAGACTGATGTGCTCAGTCAGTTTTAGAGCTTAGGATATGATTTTAATAACCCTCCCTTCACCAGATGATTTTGATATACATCCCTGGTTATAATCACGATGGAATGAGTAGAAAAGAAAATAGTGTGGATTCCCAATACATGTGTCCCTAGGATAAATTTCAATTAGACCACATTTTCTTTAGCATCCTGCCTTCTCAATCAGTATGCCTCTCCCCTTTTTAAGCACCCCATACTCAATGTACTTTCCCATAGGATCTATTTCATTTAATTAGCTGTCTGCCAGATTGGAAAGTAATCCCTGATCAGGTGTTAGCTAGTGCTTCCTATGGTGTTACATCCTGTAAAGCAATTTCAATTTAATAGGGAAATGTGAGGACCAAAGTCTTTAGGGCTTAAGATATCTAATAGGGGTTTCAAGTACCAGTGTGGGAGCTATTTCAGGGCAGGGAGGTCTTTAAAATATTCCTTAAAAGTCACAACAGAACTAGTTCCCTACTCAGGTGGTTGGTCCTATTTTCCCAAATATCAGACTCTAGTTACACCTGACATGGTAAAGTTTCTGGTGGTTCTCTTTCTATTGAATTATGAAGCCCTGATGTTAGAAAATATTTATTTGTAGATTTCTCTTCTTTATATTTTATTTAAGAGCCTATAAGACTTGTTTATTTTTTCTTCTCAAATATACAGATAAATATAGATGTAGATACGGATATAGGTGTGAATATATAGATGATATTGACATAGTTATATATATAAAGAAAAGTCATCCTTCCAGAATCTCAGTGAAATCATGACTTCTGTAAAAGTTTGGTGATGACAGGTTTATTAAGCTGGGCTGTCTCTATTTAGGAATTAGGTTAAGGTTTATTTCTTGGGAGATATTTTCTACTTTCCCCATCATGATGTTAAGTGGGGCAAGAAGGGGGCAGAATTGCCACCAGAGGAGAAGAACTGCACCAGAAGGTTGCAAATACTTCCTATTTTCGATTCTGGGTTGATGAGCATTGCTCCTTAAACTTCTTCAGTCAAGCCCAATTTCCACTTAAGGCCAGCAAAAGTAAAAATAAACTATTTTACTTAAAAAACACCCTGGTAAGTGAATGTCATGGTATATTTTCTAGAAGGGTAAAGGTTGAAGAAGTCATATTTCTTATTAAAGAAACTTAGGCAGTTATTTGTACTTCAAAAGGAAAAAAAGTCTTAAAGTGAAACAAACACACACAGAGAAACAAGAGCAAAAATTATTGAACCTAAAAGGCTGCTATGGCTTGAATACATCCCCATCAAAATTCAGTATTAAAAGATGGGGCCTTTAAGAGGTAACTAGGCCATGAAGGCTCTTCCCTTGTGAATGGAATTAAGGCTATAGTAAAGAAGGTTTTATGTAGGGTTCACCTAGCTTGTCCTTCTGACTTCTGCCATGTTGGAACACATAAAGAAGGCCCTCACAAGATGCTGGTGACTTGGCATTGGAATTTCCACCCTCTAGAACCATAAGAAAATAGATTTCTCTTCTGTATGCATTACCCAAACTTAGGTATTCTGTTAGAGCAGCACAGATGGATTAAGACAAAGACAAACAAAAAAGACTTCCAGTTGAATAAATGATGTTGTATGTCAGACACCTTACACATATTATTATATTTAGTTCTAATATTAATCCTGTGGAGAAAAACTATTATTATCTAGATTTTCTTTCTCCAATTAACTATTGTGATGAAAATCTCATTTAGCAGGATTCAACGTTCATTAAAACACACACACACACACACACACACACTTTCAGTGGAAGAATGTTACTTTTATAATGGGATGCAAACAGCAATATTTTTCCCTACAGTAGTTGGCTGAATTATGATATAGTCTCAATAAGTGCAAAGTATCAGTCTTAGCAGATAGTAGAACATGCATATGTGATTTATGATACATTCTTTTGATTGTTTAATTGATATTCATTTATAATTTGAAACATATTTATGAAACAGATATTATAATACCTGTATTAGATGCTGGGGGATTGAATGCAGGCATAATTTCTTCTTTTGATAAAATTTAGTCTAATGGGGATACAGAGAAGTAAACAGACAATTATAATACAGAGCACAAGGGCCACAGTGGGAAATCAGAACTTGACAGAGGAGAAGCACCTTCTTTCCTGGGGGGATTCAGAGGCATGCAGGGCTAACTGGTAATGTGGATGAACAAAGGAGTCAGTGGTCCAGTTGCTGTAACTACTAAGGTTTATGAGGAAACACAAAATGAAAGTTATTTGTGAACAGAATTTCCACAAGTTAAGAATTGATTTTATATTTCTTAAGGAGTTAAATTCTACACTTAACAGATAGGTGAAAGTCCTAATTAGAAGCAGCATCTTTTAATGACTTCCTTTAAATCGGGATTTATGACCTGATTAAAAATTCACTTTTGTCTCTAAAAATTATGTCCAGATAAATATCTTAAACCATGATAAATATTGAGCTGTTAAGAAAGAATTACTAAATTAGATAGCAGATATGACAGCAAAGATTACAAAGCCATGGAGTTGGGAGCACCATGGCAGGATATCACAAATATGGCAGAGGCCACACACTTAAAAAACAAATGCAAACAGGAAAAATCACTCCCCCTGGGGCCAGGATTAAAGGATAGAAATGGAAAGTATCTGTGCCAAAAACTGATTTTTAAAATGGAAAATACTGAAGAGAAAATATTTTCTTATAAAACTGGTTATATTTTCTGAATGTGGAGATAGAGATTCCTGTATATGTGTGACTATAGACTTTGATTTGCAAATTTCCTTCTGAAACGTATCAAGGTTAAGAAGACAGGTTATTGGTTTGAATCAAAGAAACAAGTGATTAGACATTTGTGATTTGTTTCCTCTGTTGCCAGGTTATTTGGTAATCACTATATCTTCAAAAGCTACATTCAGATCAAAGAGAAAAAGTTCAAACATGATCTGAGCAAGACTGTTGACAGACAGTTGGAAATATTGACATAGCCCTGAGACTGGTAGGTGGGGCTCCTTGAAGTCTTTCAAATGCATATATATAATATTATATTATATTATATACAATAAAATATATAATCTAATATATTATATATAATAATATATGACATATATTATATATTATTATAATTATATATACACATATAATATATACATATATTATTACATATATGTCATAATATGTTATATATTATAATATATTATTACATATTATGTTATATATTATAATATGTTATAATATATTATGTTATATAACATTATATATACTAATATATTATATTATATGTAATATAATATTATATTATGTGTGTATGCTATTTACCATAGCTTTTTCTGTCAAGATTTATCATACCTTCAACTGCCAAAACAAACAAAAAACCCACAAAAGTATAAACCAACAATAAGCCCCAAATTAAACCTAACAGAACATGCGCTCAAAACTAGATGTTCTTTTTTTCAAAGGTAAAGCTTTACTCCCCATAGTATGTGTCAATCTGGAATCAGTAACTCTCAAAATTTTAATGCAGGAATATTACATCTCATACATATAAAAATATTTCAGGGCACATTCTGAAAATAATATAAAGGTAAATTTACTTGGTTTATATAACTTTGGTTTTCTTCTAATCAAATACTATTTCACTTGTCCCTTTTTCAAATTGTTTTCAAATGAGCACATGGAAGATCAGCATATACGTGTGAATTCATCTGACCTGATGAATACCAGAAAGCAAACGGGCAGATACCAATTCTTTGTAAGTTTCCTTGGTAGGATTTACTTTTAATTATAAGTGAGTTCGATAATCTCATCGTAAGGAATAAATTCTTCCTTTACAATTAGAAATTATCTATTTAAAAGATTGGCTTTATTGACCAACTTTACAGTAGTTAACTTTGTAGCATATGCATCAGCAGCCTCCTGAAAGAGAATTAAATTCTCCCTGGGCACTGGGCAGTATATTTCCCCAGTTATTTCCCACTATAATGGAAAGACATATTTTTTTTTGTGGTCATATTTTTTTAAGAGAGAAGATTACTGTATTCCAATATTTTCTTGTTATTTGAAAATTTAGAGCAGGAAAATAAATGTTTTCTACTTCAGTCTTTATATAAAATGAAAGCACTCTGTCATCACACTAAGGGAACGTATTTAAGCTAAATCCATGCACTGTGCAAAGTTGTGTGTGACTATCAATGATAGTAACACCTATAGTACTGATACAATATTAAATGATTTTCATTCTACTAACTTTAATATTACCAAAAGAGATCATGTCAGGCTGGGTACGGTGGCTCACACCTATAATCCTGCACTTTGGGAAGCCGAAGTTGGAGGATTACTTGAACCCAGGAGTTCAAGACCAGTCTGAGCAACATAGTGAGACCTTGTCTCTAAAAAAAAAGGAAAACAAAACATTAGTGGGGCCACCTACTCAGGAGATTGAGGTAGGAGGATCACTGGAGCCCAGGAGTTAGAAGCTGTAAGTCATGATCACATTACTGAATTCCAACCTGGGCAATGGAATGAGACCCTGTCTCTAATAATACTAATACTAATAATAATAATAACTATTATTATTACATGTTAATTGGTTGGTTACTTTCATAGTTGATTAATAAATTGTGTCAATTTGATTATTTGTCCAGACTCTAGTCAACAGTTTTCAGTTATATCTTTTTTTCTCATTTTCCTGTTTTGTCATCTGCCACCCTCCTCCCCCAGCCCACTACCAACACTGAAAGAAGACAGGACACTATAGAAAATATCCATCTATAAAAATATGACTCAGGATGTAGGTTTGACATGGGGATTTTGTTCGTTTATTTTCTCTTTCACTTCTTGATCTAATTTTTCCTGGAAATGGACCAAGAGTTAAGCTTCATTATAGAACTAAGATAAAGAAGACATAGTTCTGTTCCTAGGAAGCTCACTGTTTAGTGTAAAAGTCAGACATGTGAACACAGAAACATGGCACAGAGAAATAGACATTTTGAAAACCAATAGAGGAACACCTTACTTGACTGAGAAGAGTATAAGGACACGGCCGCCTTTCTTAGTACAGAGAGTCAGAGATAATCCAAGGTATTTAATACAAAAGATAGACATGCAATGGCTGGACCTGAGACCTGATTCTCGGCTCTCAAGTTTCCCTTTAAGATTACTTATCAATTATAGCCATCAACACTTTTTTTGTTGTTGTTGTTTCAGGAATAGTTCTTTTACTAAATTCATTGCAGATGATTAGAAGAGGATAACTGGAAAGTGATCTTTGAACCAAGTATCAAACACAAATAGATGTTAGCTAGGTAAAGTGTGAGAGACAAAAAAATGGAGGAAGTAACATTGGGGAAGAGGAACAGCTTAGAAAAAGAACCATCTTGTTGTTTTATGCTAACATTCAAAGTCTGAGAGGTATATCACATTTAAGGAAGTGCATTTTGTTCCATAAAACAGAAACCAGGTTTTAAAGGGTTAGGATGGTAAGCAGTGGGCTGGTTCCTGGATATGTCTTCCCTCTACCATGTTCTCGTGTGAACCCCACCCCCACTTCAGTTTTGGTGGGTGAAAAAGTAACACTACTATTGGGCTTTGTGTAATTCTCAGAAGGGCAGACAAGTCAAAATTAGCATTTTGCCCATAAATCAAAATGAATAGTATTAATTTGGTTGCAATTAGAGTGAGACTGATAAGTGGAAGCTTTCAACTCAAACATCTGTGGAAGGTGACTTTTTTTTATATTAGACTTTTAAAATTATATTATAAGAGTAATTTAAATCATGGCTTACACCTGCTATTTAGTAAAACTGATTGCAGATTGTTTCATAAGTTTATAAGTTTCTCTTAAGTGACATTATCACATTTACCTATAATGTAAAAGTTCAATGATTTAAAAAGGAGGAAAGGGGGAATTCATGAAAAACATTAGAAACATTAAATGCCAGATGCCCAATAATTCCTGTTGCTTAACTAAATGCTATTTTTTAAAAAGTTTTTACTCCATACAGCTACTTACTGTATTTAGAAGTTCCCTGTGGCCATTTTTAAGTAGCTTTCCCATCACTCCTGTGATATAGGCGGATAGAATAATGTGTTGTGTTAACTGAATCTGGCTATGGCTTAACACTTGTTTTCATAGAAATTCAAGGGTTATGATGATATTGAAAGAAACTTCAAATATCTTGATTCCACTTGCTACTTCAGTAAGTTGAGGTAGTGAGAGGTCAAACTATAATTATGATGTATATGTTAAGCCACTGTATATCCAGTATATCTAGCCACAAAATTATTCCAGCATTTTCCCGTCATTCGACGAGCCTCTTTTGCCACGTTAAGTTTGCGTAAAGGCAAATGTTTTTTCTTTTTCCTAAAAGATTTAAGTGTGTCATTTTCTGAAGTGTAGTGCACAACAGAGAAAGACTTAATATTAAAAAAATTAAAGATCACAAAATTACTATAGTAAAATGCTGAGCATCAAATTGAATGAAACTCTGCCTGTACTGTATTTTGTAGTAGCCAGCTGAAGAAAAAAGATGATGGGAAAATTAGAGATAGTGACAACTGAAGAGTGTGCCATTTCCCTAGGATACAATTACAATAATTTCAAATTTTCTTTTTATTCTATAAATGAGTTATGTGACTATATTATAAACTGGAGTGACTTGCTAAATCAGAAACTGGAATATAGTCTGTGGCATTCCTGTAATAAAAACTAATCTAAGGATTACTCTTGTATATGAAACAATGAACTACAATAGAAATGATATTGTCATATTTATCCAGGCAAAACAAGTTATGATTCCAAAGGAGTTGTGTTAAATGTCAAGATGGATTATTTAAAGCTATAATAATAAAGTACATTTTACTGCATTTATAAGACATTTAAAATTTTCAAATGATTCTTTAAACGGTCATATATATTTTTCTTCCATTTAGTGAATAAAAAGAAAAAGTCTCTCAAAGAAATTGCCTTTCCTAAAATATATATTTCTCATTTAAGTGGGGGAATAAAGACATAATGGCCTATTAAGAAAACCCAAACCAACAATTAGTCACATTTACTATTGGCCATTACAGGTTAGAGTCAGGGCCAGGGTCAGATTAAGTTCAAAGACGATGGTATCAAAATGTGACACAAATCCAAGAGTGGATAGAGAGCAAGGTTTCAAAGGAGGAGTTTTCTAAGACCTGCCCCAATTAGCTAAGACCTGCCACGTCACAACCCCAATGCCAAGAAGTTAGAAAACATTCATTAAATATTTATTCAGTAGAACAGAAGATGAAGAAATCAAAAATCAATATATTTGATGGTGAACTTAATTTTAAATATATGTTTATAAACATATTATATATATTTAATGTTCTCAATTTCCATTACTTCTCATTTGTCTTTCATTCATTCTCTCTTTATTCAACTATTAAGCACGTACTTCACTTCCAGCACTGTACTAAGTCCTGGAAATACAACTGAAATAATGAATAGCTTCTGGCCTCAAAGAAGTTTCCCTCATATGAAAAAGACATGACATAAAATTTGTTCAGTAAGATTGGAGCCCTGAAACCAAATGGCATTGAAATAGTTTGGATTTTTCTGGGTGGGTCCAGGGGCGGTGATGGCAGTGGGAAAAAAATAGGTATTAAAAAGTCAGTGTTGAAGGCAAATTGGTTATAAAGAGTTTTTTTTTCCCAATCAGATCAGGTATTTTACGCTTTACCTGACATTAACTGGAAGACATTTTTTAGGAGGTTTCCAGCACAAAAAATGGCGTAATTAGGTTTGTATTTCAGAAGAATTTTTATGGTTCAGTGTTGAGAATAGCTTAACAGAGATAAAACATGAAAATACTTACAGCGATCTTAAAAAATGATGTTAATCACAATTAAGATAGTGAGAAATAGAAATGTATGCATCTTTATGAGAGAAAGGTCTGAGTTTTTCTTATCTACCACCATAATGCAGAGCCATACGGTGGCAGATTTTCAAGTATAGATATCCATGAATGGAGTAAAGCAAGGATTTTAGAAAATTCTAGTTTGGGGATGTAAATTGAAAATGAAGTGTTAACCAAAGGTGACCAAGATCATGTAGTAATTGAGGGGTTGAGGATGGGGGATCTGAATCAAGCAGGGTCATATGAGATGAGATAAAGTCACTGCCCAGTTGTGAATATATGTGAAAACAGAGTAAGAAGTGAAAAACAACAACAACAACAACAAAACGTAAAGGAACAACTTTGATAGCCAAGAGAACAAAGACCAGATTATGATCCAGAATGGATGAAAGAAAACATTCAGGTAACGTTGAGGACGGAAATAACTACGTACAAGTCAACATTACTAGATTCTGATGTTCAACGCCAGAGCGTGCATGACAGCTGAAAGCAGTAATGTTTGATTGGAAAGTTGGTTTAGGAAGATAATAGTTTTGAGTCATCCAGGAGCAGTGGCTAAGAACTGTAATCTCAGAACTTTGGGAGACTGAGGTAAGAAAATTGCTTAAGCCCAGGAGTTTGAGACCAACCTGGACAACATAATGAGACCCCTATCTCTACAAAAATTTTAAAAAAACCAACCAGGTGTGGTGGCACACACCTGTAGTACTAGCCACTCAGGAGGTTCATGTGGAGGGATCTTTTGAGTCCGGAGTTTGAAGCTGCAGGGACCTGTGATCACACCACTACACTCCAGCTGGGTGACATAGCAAGACCCTGTCTCATACATTTTTAGAATAAAAATTAAAGAATTTAGAGTCAATCCCTGATCAACAGATGATTTTGTTGAAATGCATAATGTTTTTCTTTAGAATTATCATGAGATTAAAATTATCTCATTTTATGCACGTCTATGTACAATACATTTATATGTACAAAGTAAATGTTTAAGTAACCTCTTTATAAGCAATCCTAAAGCATTGCCTAAGCATTCTAAAATAATCGTTATTTCAAACACATAACAAAATAATGGAATCCACCAGAGATTCTCAGCCTGTGAGCATTTTGGTTATATTCTAGCATTACAGCTCAAATTCTTGAATTCTCAGTCTAATCATAGAAGATATAAGTTAAAGGCTTTTACAAGTATTTGAAGATAGACTTACGCTGCTTCTGTGTACAAAAATAGATAATTTATTTACAAAGTCAGAAACTAGAAAGATGATTTTCCTTTTACTCCTATGGCAAAATAGAAGAAGGCAAATTATTACACTTAGAGCTGGCGGTAGCTATTTAGAGTAACATTAATTTAAAAATACAATATTTAAATATTTATTCATCCACTTATTTGTTAACAAAATTTAGGGCCTCTTATCTATCAGGTACTGTTCTATGTGCTAGGAATTCAATAGTGAACAAGATAAAGTCTATGGCTTATATTCTAGAGAGGATAAGAAGAAAATAAAATAAGCAAAATTATATTTACTATAATGTTACATAGTGATTTATGATATGGAGGAAAATGAAGAGCAGAGAAAAAAAGAAAACAGGCATTCAATTTTAAATAGCATAGTCAAGAAATAGTTCACCAAGGAGCTGGATTACCTGCATGGTAAGAGATTAACCATTTAAGTATTCTATAACATTGATTCTCAAATGTTAGTCTGCATCAGAATCCCTTGGAGGTTTTAATAAGGTGTGATTGCTGGGCCTTACCCCAGCACTTCTGATTTAGCAAGTATTCAGAGGGACCGAAAAATTAGCACCTTTAACAAGTTTCCGGGTGATGCTGATAGCGGCAACCACACTTTGAGAACTCTTCTAGACCATGCACCCAGCAAACTTTTTCCATAAATACCTGGATAGTAAATACTGAGACTTTGTGAACCATATAGTCGCTGTTGCAATTACTCATCTCTACTGCTGTAGTGCAAAAGTAGCATGGAAAATATGTAAACAAATGAGCAAATAAAATTTTATAGACACTGAAGTTTGAATTTTGTATAATTTTCACGTCAGGAAATACTATTCTTTTGATTTTCTCCAATCATTAAAAAATCTTAATATCATTTTTATTTCATGGGCGCTACAACAACAGATATGGGTTAGGTATTCAGGAAATAAACAGGAAGATAAAAAGTCCCAGAGGCAGGATTTTATTTGCCGTGTTCTAGGATCAGGAAGAAAGACGTTGTGTTAAGAGGAGGGAGCAAAGAGATGAAAGAGGCTGCCGAACTGGAGCCCCTATTCAGGGCTAGATCATATAAGCCCGAATGAGTACATAATTCACTGAATTTCTGGCAGAGAAATGGTATGATCTGTTACATTTTTGAAGTCCCTCTCTGGCTGCTCTATATTATCATGAGACTAATCTGTGGAGAAATGGAGCAAGAGAAGAAGCAAGGAGACTTGTCAGCATCCTCCCTTGGTTATCCAGGTAAATACTTTGGGTTCGAACTCAGACCATGTTATAGAGGTGGTAGAAGGTTTTTTGAGCTATAAACCACTTACATGAGCTGATATATGAGCTCTGAGATGAAAGAGAAATAAAGAAATCAATGACAGTTCTGAGTGTTGGAACCTGAGCGAATTGTAGGGCCAATTACTCAGCTGTAGTCATTAGAGCAAATTGTAGAGCCAATTACTCAGCTGTAGGCAATAGAGCAAAAATCAAAAATCGTGAAAAAGAGGCACAGTTATTTAGAATGGAGAGAAAAAAAGAATACGGTATCATGTTACCAAGTTAAGAAAGCATTACAAGAGGAAAATAAGCTGGGCACAGACAGTGATATACCACATTATAAATATGCGGAATCTAAAATGTCAATCTCATAGGAGTGAGTAGAATGGTGGTTTCCAGAGAATAAGGTGGTGAGGTGGAGGGGAGCATCAGATGACATTATCTCATTTAGTCATTTTAACACTATAATATAGGGACTGCTAGCCAGCCGTTTCATAAATTAGCCATTAGGTAGTTTAAAGTGCCTTACACAAATTTTCTGAGATAGCTTTCAAGCCCAGATATCTGACTTCATGGTCTGTCCTTTTAACCACTTCTAAGTGGACGAAGTGCGGAGGGAGCCAAAAGATTTTTCCAATTTCAATGCACACCTTTTCCAATTTCCCTTTCAAAGTTAGTGTGTGTTATGTTTAACGGAAAGGATGATGATTTTGTCCTTGTTCTCAGCAACTTGCTGTGTGACTTTGGTCAGGTGGCCAAAATGTTTTAGGTGTTTAATTCCTCCTGATTTGTATGAAGATGGCAAAAGAACCTAATTCATCAGATTACTGTGAAAATATAATGAGCACTCACTAAATGGTCTTTGGTGGTTACTGAAGATCCACATTGTTATGAACTATAGTCACCATCACCATATTGTACAGTAGATCTCTTGAACTTATTCCTCCTGTGTAACTGGAATTGTGTAACCTCTGACAACTCCGCAACAGCTCACCCAGGTCCTAGTAACCAACATTTTACTCTCTATTTTTATGAGTTAAATGTTTTTAGATTCCACATGCAAGAGAGATCATGTGGTATATGTGCCAATTTTTGAAAATTGTGGAGAGTAGGTTTTAAGTGTTCTCACCACAAAAAATGATATGTGTGTGAGATAATGCATAGGTGAATTAGCTCAATTTAGCCATTCTAAAGTGTATACATATTTCAAAACAACATGAACATAATAAATATACATATAATCTTTGTCAATTAAAAGTAATTAATTTAAAAATATTTTTTAAATAAAAAAAGACCTAGTGTTGTTCTGGAACCCTATTGACTTCAATAGGAATGACATCATGTTTGAGAGGCAGAGGGAGACCCAGAGCCAGAGAACAAGACAGAGTTTATTGAGGGGACTTACATAAAGGGCAGTGTGGTCGTGGCAGGATGGACAGGAGAACCACTACCATTTGTAAAATACATGCAGTTTATACAGCATTTTCAGTTAGTATCTACCTTCCCCCTAGCAACCTCCACCTGTCAACCTTCATTCAACCCCAAACAAAACACTTCTTTCCCCTGTATGTCATTCCATGGAATGGGCCATGAATCCAATGCTCCTCATAGATAAGGAATGAGTCTCTGGATTGTCCACTTCTAGATTCTTTAGCTCAGAACTCCAAACACACATTATTTTTAGACCATAAGGTTATTCTCAGGATATGTTTAAATTATTGCTGTCAGGTACCTCTGCCATACAGGTTCATTCTCAGTGTATGCTTAATGTAACTTACTGCTGTAAGGTGGATCATATACCCAGCATACTTCAATTAAAAATGAATAAATTAATACTTTAAATAAAAAAGACTGTTCTAAAATAATAAGTTCACAATACATTATTCCCAATTCTGATATATGACCATTCTGAAAACTGAAAGTTGTTTTGTAATTCATCATCAAAACTCAACCTAAACCTACATATGGCTCTTTTTCACTTTCATGTGTCTCCTATATTGTATATATTCATATATTTATCTGAAAAAAAAAACTGTGTTTGATTGCAAGATGCAGCTCAGACTCCTCTAAGATGTAATATACAATATGCATATTATGTGCTTTATTGCTTCTTTAAAATTCAAACTATTCTGAAATCCTAAACATATCTGGTCCCACAGGTTTCAGTGAATATGTTCTATATCTGCTTTAGCATTATTACTTATTATCCTTTATGAAGATGTATTTTAAATTGATGTGATTATGTGAAATAAACCAGTTCCCTTTCAAGAAAACTATTTTTTAAGTCATAATACAGTTAGAGGAACATGATTTGCATTTGACAGAATTATTTGCACTGGAATAATTATACAGAGAGAGAAGAATTAGGAGTTCAAAGTAGGGCACAATGAAATGGAAGGTTCTTTTGGGTCAGGCTAGTCACCTGGCTTTCTTAAAGCCTAAATGGGTAGATGACATATAGAAATTTGTTGTATTCCAGAGTCTGGCCTTAAGCCTTGGAAACTTTGAAATCTGTCAGCACCTCTTCATGAATGGGTGCATCATCTGGAGTTTGACTCACCTAATGAAGGCTAAAGTGTAATGCCAGCCTGGTAATTTTTAATGGGAACCATCACTACCAATGGAATCATATATACTTGGTGCAGAGTCTCCCCATTGTCAAGGGGTGTGGAAAATCGAATTATACTCAAGGTATCACTTTTTAAATTTACTGACAAGAGGACAGTACATTCAGTCCAGCACATGGGAAGAAAACCATATGCATAACTCTATTTATTTAGCATAGAATCAGGACAAAATAATGGAGATAACAGCTATGAGTAATCATACTGGAGACAGAGGAGGCAAATCACATTCTTGGGCCAGGGCACCTCACAGCTCTGCGCAACTCTGTAATGAGCACATTCTTTTGTGTGTGCCTCCTTTGTAGTCTATGCCCTGTAAACTACTATGAGATTGAAGAATTACTTTTTAGAGATTATAAATAATTGATCAGGTTTGTCCTGTGGGCGATCAAGTCTCTTTAAAATGTCTCTTCACTGATTCACTATCTGCTGTTACCTATGTTTAATTAGCAGTAATTAGTCTTAGAGAATGTCCCTCCTCCTCTCCTTTTTATGATACTTTCAAGATACTCCCTTTTCCTAGAAAGGACTGAAATACCTGAAAATATAATGGCTATGAAACATGTAATTAGAAAACCTGAGTTCCAGTCTCAATTTTATAAATTATTCTAGCATGGGAGTCATTACTGCAAATTTCTATTATGCAAATAGAAATATTTTGATCCTGGTATCATATACTTGTTTTGATAATCAACTAGGCAATGCATGTAAAAAGAAACGTGAGAAACACAAAATTCTGTTTAAATTGCATATATTGTCATTAGTTCCCAGCATGCAATGCATCCTCTTTACACTTAGTAAACATCTGTTGAATGAAAAAGTAAATCAATGAGTTGAGCCATCTGTTAATCATGTCTTGCTGCATTTGAAGTCACAGGTCAGGAGTTCCTACACATGTGATTTACTCATGGGGAAAATAAAGAATCACAGTAAGAGAAGATGGTAGCAATGTCCACTCTTCAAATATAGATTCTTTTAAGAAACATATATTCAAACATTGATCTCAATTGACCTTGTTGCTCAACACTCTATCTTCAACAATGCTGTTTAATCACTTTACTGCTCTCTGTGTTATTCAGAAAAACAACTATTGTGCATATTGCCTGGTTTCACCAATATATTGCCTAGTTCCACCAATAAATAGCCTCTTTGCTCTCTACTACGTGCTTGAAATATACCTCTGACACTGCTTTTTATTAAATTGTCATAATCAAATATGCATTCATATCAGTGAAAAGCAAAAGTTTGAGGGAAAGCTTTTTAGACTAAATTTACTGCATTTGGATTTAAAAAATTCGTAGACTCAAGAGTCAAATAAGCCAAATTTACTTTCTTCTGTCATTCGTCTAACAACATTTAACAAGTTCTCACAGTATGCAAAGCTGTCTGTAGGCACTGTGGGAGATATAAAGATGAATTAAACACACTTCCTACCTGTAAAAACCTTACAGAGATAAAAAATATGCATAAATTGCTAGAATACAAGCTGGAAAATGATGAATGCCTTAAGGGGAGCATAAACAATGTTGAGTTCAGTGGTGGTGGAGATTACTTTCTTGCTGAAGGTAAATATAGAATACATATGCAAATATAGAATACATGTGCGTAAACACACATATACATACATGATTAAGGGGGTTGTTATATGCTAATCAGTCTTTAAAATGTTAATCAGCTTGTAAAATGAACCAATCTTTTCAGTGGTTCCAATTAAAAAAACAACAAAATTAAACATATCCTAATGATAGCACCTAAGTGATTCAGAATAAGATCCTGCTTTAAATGTTCAAAGAAATGTTTCTGTGCAAATATTCATTATAAGCCTGAAAACTATAAAATATAATAATGAGCAAAATTAACTTCCTGGCAAATGTCATAGAATCACATTCATTTACATGTAATTATTTAAAAGCTGGAAAAAATTATGAAGAAAACTGGACCACTTAAGAATGAAAATCAAAGGACAATAGCTGATGTAATACTGAAATGAATATTAGTGAATGTAAAAGCATCAAAATATTCTCTAAGTGTTTTAAATAATTTGAAACAAGGCCTTGGTCCAATGGACTTAAAGCATGGATATTTCAAAAATGACTCTGGCCAGCTAGTCTCATTTTTCTCAGTGTATAGATTGCAAAATCAATTTAGGTCTAGTAAGAGGAGGTCAAGTTAGATATTATAAATTTTCTTAAAACAACCTAAATATGAAGAAAGCATCAGAGCAACTTATTAAGAACTGTCAACTTATAAAATTCTCTAAATTGGCTAAAGAGGATTGAGATAAGTTATAGATTAGGTGGTCTCTTCAAGAGAATTTATATGACGGCACAACCAAAACTAGCTAAATTCAAGCACTAGCTACTTTGGGGCCTAGTTCTGTGTTTTCAAGAAAATTCTGTAATCTTCCTGAACCACCTTCAGAAAGTAGGTATCTTAAATCTCAGGCTACATTAATACCTACCTCATTAATTTTTAAAAAAAATTAAATGAGTTCATACACATAAAGTAAGACTAAAATTAAAATCCTAAGCCTTTCAACTGACTGAACAGACTCTCTTTTGGCTAAGGAGACCACAGCAAAACCTTATCAACAAAAGTTCCTGGCCATGACAGGATGAAAGGTCAGATATACCTCTTATATTGGCTTCCTTTGTGGTTTAGACACAATTGACCAGCAATAATGTTAAATTAGAGATCATAAGACTGATAGAACAGACTCTTTGTGGCCCAATAAGATGCCAAATTATAAACAGGACCAAAGACCATGCCAGGCAAGGGTTAAGTCACACACCCTTACACTTAAAGAATAAGTTCTAGCTGCCACAAGCTTTTTCTATCTAGCAGCTAAATGAGCACTGGCCTTGAGATAAGCAAATTAAGACAACTGCAGTTCAATGCCAGAATCTGACCCTCCACCCCCTGTTCCACAGGCCATAACTACAGCTTTGATGGGACAAGAGATAGATTTCACTCACTTTCTTCTGATAAGAGACCACCAACCCTGACCTGTTTCTGGCTGGTTTACAAAGACTGCACCCTTGAATGCCTTCATGTTCATGCTTTACCTTTTGACATATGGGGCCTAACTGTAATATAATTAAACATTAAGTCTCTATCCCAAAGTGAATATGAGTTGTACGTAAACTGCATGTTCATTCGGTATGCAAGTGTTAGGACGCCCTTCATGAATATTCACGGCTCCTCCTGTAACTTGTTGTATATGTGTACTTGGCCTACTTGTTTGGTGTAAATCCCTGTTTCATCCTCACATCTCTTGAAGTGCCTGCTTCTGGGCTCTGCTAGAGGCTTCTTTTCCTAGCCTGTCAGAATGGCCATCTTGCAGGCTGTTATCCTTTATGAGAAATAAAATCTCCTCTCCAACTTTATAGCTCTCATGATTTTTTACTTGACAGAAGTTCAAGAATAGTATCATCTCAGAAATTAACTCTCAGTAACTATCTTTTCCAAAAGTGAAAATACAATCTTGACAGTAAGGGAAGGAAGAGGAAAACACTGACATGGGAAAATTTACTGTCACTAATGCTATAACGATTATTCCTTTTCCTGCATTAAAATCTGAGTGGAAGCCAGAGGCATTACAACAGAATAAGTACATTAAATTTTTAATTTAAATTTATTTTCTTTTTACACAATTTTCACTTTTTTTTTACCAGTTGTTTATAGTCCTTAATTTGCTTATTCTTTGATTCTTGATGTAAAATTTTGAGTTGCATAAATAAACCTATAGCTACATTACAATATAGAGGGATTCCTGAATGTTGCAAAAATGAAGGTATTACATCCAATACTTCATTGCAGTATGGTTGCCAGGTTAAATATAGGACACATGGTTAACTAGAAATTTCTGATAAACAAGAAAAACTTTTTTCCAAATAAATGTTAATACTAACAAATTATTTTCTATTTGTCTTTAAAATTCAAATTAATGAGTACATCCTGTATTTTTATTTGTAAATCTGCAACCCTGGACTGTAGGAAATACACTAATCTCCAATGTACTAAACCAAAAACAAATCAATTAACAAGTAGCTCCGTCCCTTTGTCGTGGTCCCTGCCTCCACCTCCTTTATTTAGACTATAATCATTCTCTCCCTAATAATTTCAGTAGCCTCCTAATTGCCTCAGATTTTACATGCTCCCTCTTCCAATCTGTTCTCCACACTGTAGTAAAGTGATTGTTCCAATAAACAAACCCGATCACAGTGACTTGTCTGCTAAAAGCTTGCCAATATTTCTCCAGAGCCTTCAGGATAAAACATAAGCTCTTTAGTAAATAATGCAGAGTCCTAGGTAGTCTATGTCAGCCTTCTTCCCCAGTTTGGTGAAAACTAAACCCCTACAATGAACTTCATCCTGTCCTAATTTTTTTTGCCTGGAAGGATCTTCTCAACCCCACTTTTCCCCCTGATGAGACTCTTGCTTGCCAATCTGAATTATGTACCTTTTCTCTTATGTTTTCCCATAGTGTTCCTGTTCCAATTTTAGTACTTTATAACAATTGTCAGATAAGACTGCAATTGTCTTTTCCACTCTCTCGTCTCCCTGGTAGACTCTATGCCATGGAAGGGTTAAATACAGGACACATGGTTAATTATAACCATGTGTTTTTGTTTTTCTAATTTGTTTTTCTAATCTTTAATATACACTATTTGACAGTTCTTTTAAGTGTGTTGAATGAAGAAAGAGATTTCTAGTTAAACAATATATTAGGATAGCAAGGTAAGATGAAAAAAGAGAATTATGAAAAACTGTAATATCAAAAATAAGATACAATTTTTAGTGTGTTCTTATGTTTTGTCCACCTTTATTTATTGGTGGCATAGTTCTTTTTTTATCTGAAAAGTAAAAACTATATATATTTATGGCATATATGCTGTTTCACTATATGTATATGCTGTCTAATGGCTAAATCAAGCTATTTAACATATGATAACCCATACTTATAATTTTTGTGGGTGATGAGAACACTTAAAATCTACTATCTTAACAGTTTTCAATGCAAAGTACTATTATTAGCTATGCTATTAGTTACCATGATATAGAGTAGTTCTCTTGAACATATTCCTCCTGTGTAACTGACATTTTGTGTCTGATTTGTTTTTTCTAAGACCAGCCGAGAGCGGGCACAAAAGAACCAGCGGGTAGGCAAGTGTAGGAGCAAAACTGCAAGTTTATTTTTGATCACCTAAGGTGTGCGGGAGAAGTCTGTCGGCCTCCGGCAAAGGAGGCTGGCAGAGTCCCCCGGTGGGGCTCTAGGACGGACTTCCCACAGTCCTGACATCCCGACAGGAGTGGGGCTGTAAGAAGGCCGAGTGGGACCCTGACCGACAGCGGCTTTTCTAGGAGTGGGAGGGCAATAGGCGGGGCACGGGCGTGTAGGGGGCGTTCTGCAGGTGCGACCAGGTAAATCTTGGTCTCTTCGGATTGACGTCACCTGGCGCATGCCCAGTTGGTCTGCACCTTCCCGGGTTGCCGGCTGCATTTTCACGCGCCCGGGAAGAGCTGGTGGTGAAGAAGAACCCGGAAGTGCACCATCTTGCCTCCCTTCGTCCAAACAGTGTCCTTTGAGGAGTATCTTCTCAATATCTGCAGCCCACAGCCTCTGGTAACCAATATTTTACTCTCTGTTTCTATGAGCTCAAACTTTTTACATTTCCCTTGTAAGTGAGATCATGTGGTGTTTGTTTTTCTGATCCTGGCTTATTTCCCTTGCCGTAATGTCATTCAGGTTCATCTGTGTTGCACAAATGACAGGATTTACTTCTGTCTGGCTTCTTTTGTAAGGCTAAATTATATTCCATTGTGTATATATACTACATTGTCTTTATCCATTCATCCATTGATGGTGTAAACCAAAAAGTATCTGAGACAGGTCTCAGTGAATTTAGAATTTATTTTGCCAAGGTTAAGGGTCATAGCTTATGACAAGGCTTCAGGAGATCCTGAGAATATGTGCTGAAGGTGGTTGGGCTACAGTTTAGTTTTGTACATTTTCTTGGGAAATTTCAAAGTGGGATGGGTCAGGGGCAGGGCTTCCAGGTCATAGGTGGATTTAAAGATTTTCTTATTGGCAGTTGGTTGCAAGGAATAAGCTCTGCCTGAAGAGTTGAAAACAGCTTGAGTTAAGATATAGGGTTGGAGACTGTGGAAGCAAGGTTCTTCTCATGTAGGTGAAGCCTCCAGGTAACAAACTTCAGAGAGAATAGATGAAAATGTATTTTATCAAAGATGTCAGACTCTTTGGAGGGACCTAGTAAGGGAAGGAGATTCTCCAAAGAATGTAGTCTCCCCAAGAGATAGCTTTGCAGTGTCATTTCAAAATATGTCAAGCAGTATGTTATGGGGTAAACTACTTTATCTCCTTTTAGGGTCTGTTATCTGTTATACAGTGCTGTACCAGAGTCAGGCTGGGGTTGGTATCCTATTGCTACAGTCCGTTCTGTCACTCTTAGAATCTCTGTTTTAATGTAAATGCCAGTTAATTGTGCCTGAACTCCAAAAGGAGAAGAGTATAATGAGGCATGTCTGACCTCCCCATTCCAGTAATATCATGGCCTGAACTAGTTTTTCAGGTTTGATGGGGTCCCCTTGGCTGAGAGGGGTGGTCCATTCGGTCAGTGGAAGGAATTAGAAATTTGCAGTGGACGTTTGGGTTGATTCCATATCTTGGCTATAGCGAATGATTTCTTTCCATGAACATGGATGTGCAGGTTGTACACTTCTTGGCATACGAGGTAAATAACTGCCAATTATTTGTTTAAAAACTGAAAGGATTTATAAGTAACAATATCTCATTTTTATAATCATTGAAGACAGATGTGAACTGAATAACATGAACAGAGAAAGAATTCCTTAACTTCTAACCAGGATATTTTAAAACTTGACATAAAACAAGGCATTTTTAATGAATAACTTATACACAGTGTTTAAAAAGTACAGAAAGCACCCTGTCCTGCTCACCCAGCCATTGACTGCCTGTCCTAGAGATAACCATCTGCAGAGTTCCCCAAGTGCCCTTCCAGAGACTATTTGTGCAAATGTAAGCAAATATATGCAAATAGAAGCACATATACATTTCCATTGTTTCTAAGGGTAATTAAATCTTCAACCAATAAAGAATATAAAGTTATAAAGCTTTCAACTGACCTATTCAAGCAGTCGATTTCATAAGAATAATTATTTTTTACTTGGTTTCACTGTTTCAATCAGTAATTAAGTAATTAAATATTCATTAATAAAGAATTTGTAATGTCCTGATTGCAAATTTTAAGTGGGTCATGCTCCCAAAAAATAAGCTCCTTTTCATTGTCTGAAGTTCTTAATAATTTAAGCAGACAGCCTCTCTAAAAAATATATATTTTCCTTTTTTCAGTTTTTTCTTCTCTATGTTGCATTTTTGAACTTTTTATTTCTCCAACAATCTTTGCATTCATTTTCAATGCTCAAAAAGATTAAAAATTAAAGTATAGTTGTTTACAAAGTATATGAAATGTACTTTCATCAAAAATGTTTGTGAAAATAAAGTATTAACTTATGAAATTAAGTTATTTTTCTTGTAAAATATTTAATATTGTATTTTACAATTTGTTTTAGCCTCTTAATTTTAATTTTGAAAATAATAATCATCATACATAATATTGACATTTTAAAGATAAATTAAATTTATAACATATTTAATAATAATAAAGGTATTTATAATTTTACCTTACTAGAATATAAAGAACACTTTGGTTGTCATTGTTAAGGACAGAAATGATGCTTCACATATTATGTGGTAAATATGTATATATACATCTTCATATATACATATTTACCAAGGGACATTTATAATTTACCAGGAATTTATAATTCAAGATGTTTCTTGACTGCCATGTGCAATTTGTATGAAAGTTGCATGAGTGTTTCCGTACTTTTGGAAACAAAATAAAATAAGATAAAACAAATAGATGTTCCCCAATTTTGAGAAATGATATTTTGTTATGCTAGAATCCATTGCCTTCAAGGGAACTTTACTCGTAAATATGTATGCCTTTTTTCCTACCTAAGCCCATCCACTGCTCTATTCTCTCCGTAGTGTTTAAATGTTGTTTATCTTCCAATAAAGTATAGCACACACATTTTTTTCAGCACTCAGATACACTTAACTTTGTTTTAAAATGAGTAGGACAAATGTTGAAAAGTGTTTCCTGGGGTCTGAGCAGTGTTAATATGAAAGGAAACATTTAAGCATTGTCTTATGCTGCGCTTGAATGTAAGATTCTGAGTGACAGGGTGGCCATATGTTCTTTAGTACATGTCCTGAATGTGTTCTTTGTAAAAGGTCAAGTATTCTTTAAGGTAATGGACCCAGGACAGGGATGCTTCTTACCCAAGTTTACGGGTAGCACTGATGTGATCATCAGATTGTCTGTTTTTCCTGGGTACGATTCCCATAAATGCTCTCCATTAGATTCACATAACCTAGCACTGTCTGGCACATAATAGGTGCTCAAGAAATACAAAGAAGAAAGGAAGGGAAGGAAGGAGGAAAAAAGAGGATGAAGGGAGAAAGGGAGGTTGGCTCTTATATTAACTTCTCCTGCTTGTGGGGTGATGGGGTGGGAGGAGACTCTTAGATCATTTGGCAGTGCTTTCTTGAAATAGGTATTTTAAGCTCTTCTTGATAGGAGATAATTTTTAATATAGGGAAGTCTCAGTGTCTTTGAGATAATCAACTAGGAAATATATTTGAATTATCAATCCAGTCTGCTAAATGGATAACATTTAACAATTCACAAATAACACAGACTTTATAGTCTTTTTGTTTTCTATCTAAATAAAGAGCTTATTAGTAAATAATCACCTTATAATCACCTGTCTGAAATCACTCACCTACTAGTTACTTTTGTCTTTTTTTAGCACGGTTTAATGGTTCTACCTTATCAAAAAACTTATTTAGCTTTATCTTTGGTGCTAGCTCTGAGAAAGACTTCAATGCCTTTTTGGCAGGTAGAATTTAACATCTAATTAAGTTCCTCAGACTTTACGAATTTCCTTTTGAAACAAAATCAAGCAGTTTTCAGTCCTTTTAATTCTCTATCCTGTTGTTCAGTAGTTATATTAAAGTATAGGTATAATAAAAATACAGTTAATTAGGTTTGGATTGGCAGTATGTTTGGCAGGCATTAAAGCAGTGATACATTTCAAAGTGAGATTGTAAACTTTTCTCTCAGCACTTTTCAACGCCTAATAACACGATTTTCATAAAACTTAAAATACTTGTGGATACACTAATATTTTGTTGGACATTATGGAAAATCCTCCATTGTTTAGAATCTAACTCTTTCTGAATCTAGACTATCCTTAGAACTTCTCAATAAGTCATAACTTTAGTGAAATGGTTATATTATATTGATAGATATTTGGATCACCACATTACTGTTTACAGAATACTTGTATTTTATATGAAACTTTAAAGTAAAATATATATCCAAGAATATATATATTTATGTGAAATAACATGTATAAACACATACAGATATTTTATATATATATAATATATATATAATATATATATTATATATATATATATATATATAAATTTCAGTGAATGACAATTAATGGCATAAAACAGATTCACCAGCATGACTGTGTTGGAAAAGATTGACAAGACTTATAGAAAACATCCAGTTAAGATTAAAATGTCAAATATAGTATACACCAAACTGAATCAGTACTATTTAATTAATAGGACTGTGAATGATTTGATACATATAAATAATGGTAATCAAAATAGATACTTCATAAACTATCCTAAAAGAAAAAAAATTATAAATTTCAAAAACACTTACATTTAACTGCAACACAATTGCATGGAAAAAATAATTTAATGACCGCACTGAAGTGAAGAAAAAATACAATGAATGAAAGTGAGACGGTCTCTCAGATTTATTTCCTCCAAGTCCATGTAGCTGTGACTCCAGACTCCTTTTGTATTGCTGTCACAGTTTTGAATGTCTGCTCAGAGAAATAATATGCTGGTCTTGTAGTTATGAGATCTTTTCCACCAACTGCATGGTGTGACCTTAAAGGGATTTAGACTAGATGATATTTATATCTAATCTAATCCTTTCTGTGACGATTCATTTTGTTCACTTCTGTACAAATAGAACCTAAATAACTGTTTGCTTTGAGGAACCCTTACTTTTTTTTTTTTTTTTAAGATTGAAGTAACTAACCTGACTTTTCCTTCTCTGAAGATGGTCATGTTCCTCAGTCCCCCATCACACTCTCAGGCAAATCAATTTACCATGCAATGACAACAAGACTTTCCTCTAGTCCATACCATGAAACCTGCATCAAAGGAGTGATTTGAGCAGAAACAGAAAAAGAACCTGATGTTATCCCATCATGTGAAAATGTGAAGTAGAGAATATTTAAATATCCTGATCAATATTATTTTTTACTATCAATGAAGTGGAATGTCATAAAAATTTGAGGACATTTTAATAGTATGATCTTTATTCAAAAAACATAATATGGTGAAGAAACCTCATTAACTATTAGCTGTACGCTTTCCAACTCATTACCATTTTCCTCCTTTTTAAGTAATTTTCCTCATCAGGTAGAATGAATTGCCTTTAGGTAAGCTAGTCCTTGTCAAGAACTGTGAAGGGCCTGAGATGTTAGCCTGCATGCAAGCTGACAAGTTATCCTGACTAACTTTCATAGAAACTGGCAGAGGACACACGAAGAGTCAAGGCAAAGCAGGCAGCATGAATTGTGTGTTCACGTGGGCTCCCCTTGCCCATCCCTGATTCCCTAAAGTAATGCAAAGTAGGCCAGCTTAATGTTGTGCATGTACTGGCTTTGTGTGACAACTGAGAAACCTTGAGTGTAAGAAACCCCAGCCTTGTAAAGAGGGCTGCTAGCAACCCTGCCAAAACTTTGCCCCAGAGGGAGACATACTGGTTAGCAAGCAACCTGCCCTTCGCTCAGAAGACATATAGGAACATGAGAAATCCATGGTGGATTACCTCCCACTATCTGTGGAAGATAGTGTGGTGACTCCTCAAAGATCTAGAACAAGAAATGCCATTTGACCCAGTAATCCCATTACTTTCTACATATGGCTTTCTATATATGGCTAGCAAGTTTTCACAGCACCATTTATTAGATAGGGAATCCTTTCCCCATTTCTTGTTTTTGTCAGGTTTGCCAAAGACCAGATGGTTGTAGATGTGTGGTATTATTTCTGAGGGCTTTGTTCTGTTCCATTGTTCTATACGTCTGTTTTGGTACCAGTTCCATGCTGTTTTGGTTCCTGTAGCCTTGCAATATAGTTTGAAGTTAGGTAGCATGATGCCTCCAGCTTTGTTCTATTTTCCAAAGCCAACAATAGCTAAGAGGATTTCTTCTTACCAATGAATCTGCTCGGCAAATCTCTTTGGAAGCACAGTAAACACAATTGTTTTCTCTTGCCTATTGTTAATGTAGTTGTTAGTTGACTTAATATTGGCTGAGCCCTAAGGACAAAAGGTTCAGAAATGTACAGTTAAAATTATTAATGGAACTTATAAAATCAAATGATTCATTAGAGTGCAATCTACTGCAGATCCCTTTTAAAAAATTCTATTTTCTATTATCTTGTGATCTGTTTCTCAGGCACAAGTTTTAGCCTACAGATATTCACTGTGATTGGTGATCGTTACTTTTAAAAATATGTTACAATAACAATGTTATTATTTACCTTTCTAACAGTATTTTCATTCTTCCCTTTATGTTTTCTTTTAATACAATTTTAGCTTGGTATGGCATTTAGAGAATTAAAATAATTCCGGTTATAACTAGTAAATAATTGGTTCTCTGTAAATACCTACTGCTTGAATATTATAATATTTGCGGGTTTGCTATAGCATATTTGTATAACATGAAATTTGTCTTTGGTAGAGGTGGATTTTAGTTTATAGCAAGATAAAGTTCACATATGCTAACTTTAAATCTGAACTTGATCCATTTTCACCTACTTTCCTTTACAGATTTGTTATTCCATCAACAACAGTTTATTTACTTTCCCGGAAATATTATTTCAGATTTATCTTTTTACCAATTCCTTTTCCTTTTGCCAGAGAGAGATAAAAAGAGATAAAAGCCAATTTGAGTTCTATCTTTTCTTTAATCTTTTCCTTAAACATCCAAGTTTTCAATGATCTTTCAGTTTCAACTTCTAAATGCCATTTTTTTCATTTCATTTGGTCATGAGGATCTTAGTGTAAACCTGTCTATTGCTAGTAGTAATACTATTACTAATGGTAACAGTAACAGTAGTAGGCAAAGTAGTGATAAGTAATTAATATTTATTAAGAGTTTAATGTATGTAATACATTGTACAAAACACACATTTTCTTATTTCTTATAATATTCTAACACATTGAGTTCTTTAAGAAAGACTGAGATACTGAGTTTTTCAATAGTCACATAACTTGGGTAACATCACACAGCTTATCAATACTGAAATTCAAATTCAAACTTTTTTTATTTCAAGACTTCACATTCTACACTATCAAACTATATGTTGTGTTTAGTGAATTTGTAAAAAATATCTTTATCTACCTAATATAATGCAAGTTTTTTGAGGGAAATGACAATGTCTGATATATTTCTGGCTCCATCATAGGACTTAATTTCCTGTATACTAAAAATCCATAAGGAATATGAAGTCATTAATTGAACAACTGATATAGTTAGTTATAAAACTCATTTTTAACAAAAGGCAAATATTAAGAGTGATACTAAAATAATCTGTTAGCCTTACTTATTCAAACTTTTTCTTTGTCATGCATGTGTATCCAGCTCTGTATTAAATGAAGCACTGAAAGAGTACAGCCTGGTGTAGTGGTTCTCTTACCTGAACTTGCATCAGAATTCTCTTCAAGTCTTAATGAATCAGATTACTGGGCCCTACCACTGAAGTAGATTTGAGGTCTTTAAGGTCTCATTCAACAGATTTGAGGTCTTTGAGAACTACTTGTCAGTGCTTCCAGAATCAGAAAGTTTGAGCTAGAATCCTAGCTGTGTCATTTATAAGCTTTCTGAATTTGAACAAGTGATAAATATCTCTGGGCCTTAGTTTTTTTCACCTATGTGAAGGGTATATTAGAATTTTTGTGTGTATTAAATGACACAACATATGCAAATTGCTTTAAGCAGAACCTGGGACATATATAATAAGCACTTAATAATTATTAACCATATTTATTTTGTATTAACTATAATTATTAATTGCAAACATATTACCAACTCCTTATTAGACTGCCTTTTGTGTCATAGTGGGAAAATCAAAGCTCTGAGAAATAAATGCTGAGGTGTGATTTTCAGAATAGAGGAGAAGAAAAGGATCACGTTTAAGAAAGTTATGAGAAAGGCCTTAGTAGAAGAAAGATCATTCAGATATTCAGATCCAAAACAATTGTACAAAGGACACAGAAAACCCCACAGGAAGAAAGTGTCTGTAAGAAGAAGGAGAAAACAGAATGATTTAAAATGAAACAGAGCAGAGGTCAAGAAAATTTTAGTTAACATGGTACCCAATCTGAAAGGTACACAATTCAAGATGAATTCTTCTAACCATAAAATTATTACTACTTTATAAATAGTAACATAATGTTAGTTTACTCAACCATTTTACTTTAGAGTATGAAACATGACATTGGTGTAATTTCTGTACTTAATTTGAGGTATCAAACTATACCAAATATTCTCAATATCCTCTGAATATGTTGTCTATAAAATGAGAGACTAGGGGAATTTTTGCAATTTACCACTCCAAATGGAAAACACCAGCAACTCTGAATCTGCATATTTTCTTAGCAACAGAATAGATTATATCAGGGCTCCACTCAAGTCAGTTTTTTTAAATAGCAAATGCTTAAGAGATGAAGGATGTAGATTTTGGTATGGCTAGTCCTTCACCAACTGGCCCATTTTCAGGTTAGATCTCATGTACTCTTAGATTTCAATTTAATTAAAAAATTTAAAAAGATGAAAATTATTTCCTTCAGTTTTTAACAAGATCAATTTATTCTAATCTAAAATAACCTGAGCAGAAAACGCAGCAGGGGCGTAATTTCCCACTAAACAGTTTTAGGTAAAAGGTCATTTTATGGTCACTGTTGTGACCATAAATATCTAATTGTTTTTGCATATGTCATGAAGCAGACAATAGGGAAATAAAAGCAGAGTAACATTGCCAAGACTTAAGGAAAGAACTATCACTTCCACTAGTTTTCTTCAGAATGTAGTCTCTGGGTGTCTACCCCAGAATTACATAAGAGGTTTGTGAGAAATGTTGGGGACATCTCTAAGGCCCACTGACTTACAATTTCTTGGGTATAGACTCATAAATTGTTGCTTTAGGGATTCCACAGATAATTCCCTTTATCCAGAGCCTGTAGCTATCTGATGTTGACAAGCACAGGGTTTCTGGGAGAAATTATGTGGTTAAAAGCAAATTACATTTTCTTTCTTTAGGTTAAAGTGTGCAAATAAATTAAACGCACCATCAGTGATAATATATTTGCTGAGAGAACAAAGCACAAGGTAAACAATGCTTTACTTCATATTTAGCAGACCTGCCATATTTTTATGTATGCCATAGATTCAGTGTAGAAAAGTATTCAGAGAGTATGATAAGCCTAGATACTTGAGCCTTGACCATAGTTTAGAAGACAAGAACACCATTTTAGGAAAATGTTCTCCTCATGCAAACGTTTTTATCTGGAAAATATCTAAATAGATATCCATATCACATGATAACAATGCAGATGAAAATGCATCATATAGCTTATTAATATTCCAATTGAAAAGCTGAAATGTCTCATATATTTACTATTTATTATATACCATATTATAAATGGCATGTAAATAAGTTCCTTCTTTTCCAAAAGAAGGGAGACAACAATAAAAATACATTATCTTGTCATAGGAATATAAGATTAGTGTCACATACTTTTTATCCACATAAAATGTGTATGTATAGCTGTAGAATAAATATCTAGAAGTGGGTTTAATGGATATTATTTTTCAAAATGTCACTACATCATCTACTAAAAAGCTTATGACAACTTGAACTTTCATCAAAACATTAAGATAATCAATTATTTTTCCAAATTCTCATTATCCATAATAGGTATTAATACTTTTTAAAATCTTTATCATATGAAGATAAATGTTACGTATTTATTACAATTTTATTTCTTTATGGCTGAGATTACAGATTTTGTATGCCTATTCACTATTTCTATAGTTATTGACCAATTCTGCTACTACTCTGTATGACTCTTACTGATTTGTAAAGTCTTTTAGCGTTAAAGCAATTTGCTCCCTTGCTGTTATATGGCTGCTCCTTTTTCTTGTTTGTCATTTGTCATTTGGCTTGATTAATGGTATTATCTATACAAGAGATTTAAACTTTTGTGTAATCAAATTCAGTAATATTTTATTTTCTGCTTTTCGTACATGTAACATTTGTAGAGAGCCTGGTAACTTCTGTAATCACTTATAAATATATTTTTGGTGCTTTCAATATATTAATAATAATTTATACTACATATTACAAAGATGTAGTTTGTATCTATTCTTAATATGTTTATTGTGCTTCCATTCCAACAAGCCAAAATTTACAGAAAATTATGTTTATTGTGTTTCACTTAATCAAAATAACTGCTTTATGCTATCATATGGATAATTCACATAAAAAGATTAGAAAATTCAAAAAAGAAAAATTAGAATTATTCATAATAGTAACAATCAGATACTAAACTGCCACTAGTTATTATATATCATTCACTTCATTTATTCATTTATTATCTTTTATCTATTGATTTTCTCACTTAAAAATATAATATATCTCATTTCAACTTTAGAAAATACATAAGAACTTAATTATATAGTATACCTTAAGCCTTTTTCCTTTTTTTTTTTTTTTTTTTTTTTGAGATGGAGTCTCACTCTGTCGCCCAGGTTGGAGTGCAGTGGCGTGATCTTGGTTCACTACATCCTTTGCCTTTAGGGTTCAAGCAATTGTCCTGCCTTAGCCTCCCTAGTAGCTGAGATTACAGGCACGCACCTCCACGCCCAGCTAATTTTTGTATTTTTAGTACAGACGGGGTTTCACCATGTTGGCCAGATGGTCTCAAACTCCTGACCTCAAGTGATCTGCCCACCTTGGCCTCCCAAATTGCTGAGATTACAGGCATGAGCCACCACACCTGGCCTCCCATAAGTTTTAAACATGCTACTTCAAGTTTAAATTTCTGTTATTTTACTAAAATTGTGTTTAGTATCCTTTTACATAGACTACTCAAGGAAATAATCATTATGAAAAATTCTTGGAAGCTGAATTCCTGGGTCAAATTTTCTTAATATATTTCTAGGTTTTTCCATATGTTGCCAAATTGTCCTCAAGAGACTTTTACTGACTGTTAGCTCATGAACTGTGCATGAGGCTTTCCATTTAACTAAAACCTTGCCAACACTTAATAGTGCTTTTAAAGTTAAATATGTAACAATAAAAATCTTTGAAAATCTAATGTGCAAATAGTATTTTTTTTTTTTTTTTGAGACGGAGTCTCTCTCTGTCGCCCAGGCTGGAGTGCAGTGGCCTGATCTCAGCTCACTGCAAGCTCCGCCTCCCGGATTTACGCCATTCTCCTGCCTCAGACTCCCGAGTAGCTGGGACTACAGGCGCCCGCCACCTCCCCCGGCTAGTTTTTTGTATTTTTTTTTTTTTTAGTAGATACGGGGTTTCACCGTGTTAGCCAGGATGATCTCGATCTCCTGACCTCGTGATCTGCCCGTCTCGGCCTCCCAAAGTGCTGGGATTACAGGCTTGAGCCACCGCGCC
>NC_045448.1:78000983-78046297 GCF_002776525.5 Piliocolobus tephrosceles | reverse complement strand
GGATTACAGGCTTGAGCCACCGCGCCCGGCCGCAAATAGTATTTTTAAATCTAATTATAGATTCCATGCAGTAGTTGTCCTTATTGTAAAGTAAGTCACAAGATAATCCATAAGTCATAATCAGTCGTAAAATATTCATAAGAAAATCTATATATTATTTGCTATTATTTGTAAGAATAATACCTTCATAGTCTACTGGCTTAAAAAGTATTAACTAATGAAATGTAAGCTACATATGCCTTCTTATTGCTTGCTATGTGAAATAAATAAGTTGTTATGAAACTGTAAATTATGAAACACTAAATACAACTTTTAAAAACAGCCTGAGATAAAGAGACCAACTACAAATTAGCAGCAATGAGACTGAGTAGATTTCTGAACTTCAAAGGAAAGGTTAGAAAATACTGAAATTATATTTTTAATCTGTTGAGGAAAATAATTGCCAGCCTTCTGTTTGATATCTAAATGGAAAGATGGCAAAATTAAAAACAAAACAATTTATTCATAACCCTTATCTAAAGAATTATCACAAAGGTAAAATTGAAAAGGAAAAAGAAAAATAACCCAATAGAGAATATAGTTAAATAAAAATTAACAAAGATATTGATAGTCATGTAGTGAAATTTATAAATAATTAACTGTAAATGTGAATATTAATAGCAGAAACTAGTGAGGGAGATTGAATTCAAGGTAGAGGTAAAATAAAGGACAGCAACAACGGGCCATAGGTGAGGACAGTCACTGGAGTTAAGCTAATCTGAATGTCAGATATAATTGGAAAACAGAGTGTAGCTGCATATTTTCTTTGTATATTGCCATGCCAAATATTTATCATAAAATGCACCTAAACATTAATATCACATAAATCTAATGTATTATTTTCAAACCAGTGACAAGATAGAGGAGGAAAAGTAATTAATAAAGAAAATTCTCTGGAATACCAGATAGCCAAAACAGGGGAGGGTGGGAATAACCACTGCCAATAAAATTTCAATATAGAGCAAAATAAATCCCCAAAATGTAACTAAAATAGGTAAAACAAAATCTTCTCTTGAAAGAAATACATATTAGATGAATATATTATACATATAACTATATAAGTACAATCATTGAAACAGAACACCTCTGAAATATATAAAGATTAAAAACAAAATAATGAAAAAATATACTAAGCAATTATGGACAAATGACAACAATATTAGATAAAACGAACAAAAAACATTTCTAGTGATAATGAACATCGGTTAGGCCTAATGACAAAAGGAAGAGTTAACCAGGAAGATTTAATATTTCTGAGCACTTGTGTGTAAAGGTGAACACTGTCACCTCAACATGTTCCAAGTAAACCTCCAGTGGTTTCATTTGCTCAATATTTACCATAACCAGACAGGAGGGTCCATTGTGCAATTGAGAACACTGAGGCAGGTGAAATTGTAAATGCCCTTCCTGTTCTTACATATCTAGCCATGGGCACAGCCACATGTGCACCCAGTAAGCCTGGTTTCAAAGCTTGTGCTGGTGGATGACATAAGGTGAAGCTACGTCGATCATAGCAGGAGATTTTTACCTCACATCTGAAAGAATACAGATTGTATCCAAGCACAAGTTGAACTTTTAATGCCTAATTAGGTCCCAGGATACAAATAAAGTCTTAAAAATTACCCAATTGTTGAAAATATATATAATGTATTCTCAGTGCTCTCAGTAAATTTTCTTTTAAAAGATGATAGATCCCAAAATCTTATATAGAGGTAAATTTTGAAAAGACACACATATCTGGAATGAATTTAAAGTAGCATTTAAAATAAAATTATAGCCTTAGATGTAACAGAACAAGATAGAAAATCAAATAATTTGTTTTTCACAAGATGACAAGGGGAGATACTCCCTAAACTAGAAATAAATTGATAAAAGCAGGTTAATAAAGTGGAGAATGAATTGAAATATAGAGACTAATTCATACTCCAGAATTTATCATTTAGAAAGTAAAATAAAACAGATAAATATATGGCAAGATCCAAAGAGAAAAAAATAAAAGATAGAAATTTCAACAAAATAATATTGAATGGGAGTAGGTATCGTAATTTGTAATTACAGATACAGTTTTAAAAATTATAAAAGAATACTGTTAATAATTATAAGCAAAGAAGTCTGAAAACCTGTGCAGAATGAACTTTTTCTAGAGAAATTAAATTACCAAACTATTTTTAAAAGTCGTACAATTTTGATAGGAATACAGACTTTAAAGAAATTAGTTTTTAAAAGATTAATAAGTTGATTTTGTAAAGAAATTCGATGTGAAAAGACAAAATAATGTGTTTGCAGGTCCTATAGAAGAATGAAGAAATAAATACCTTCTGACCAAATAGATATTATCTGAAACATGGAGGGGTGTCTTAGTATTACAAAATGTATTCATATAATTTATCACATAAACTGATTAAAGAGAGTAAATAAAAGTGACCTTCAGAGAATCTGAAAAGGATTTTATAATATTCAGTACCTCTATAAGATTTATTTTTTAGCTGTTTGTAGATAGATTACTTATTTAACCTGATTAGTATTATCAAACAGTTGCAGAAAATGTCTCACTTAATGAGAGGCATTAGAACATTCATTAAAAGTCACATACATAGAAAAGATGCCACAGTTGACATTGACCTAGAGATCCTATCCAAAACAATAAGACTAAAAATAAGGTAAAAGATGTAAGAATTAGAAAGAAGAAATAAAGTTGTCAAGAATAGTGTAAATATTCATATAGTATATCCAACTATTATCTGAAGAATAATATTACACATAAAATTTTAGAGCTAATATTGGCATTTTTAAGATCAGTATATACACATCAATAGTGATTTAATGTAGTGTAAATGAAAACATAGAAAACTTAATTTTTAAAAATAACAACTTTCCAGTGCCCAGATCTTGATTTCTAATACCATTCTTCAAGAAAAAGAATGAAAGATTCTTGGAAAAATGAACAGAATTAGCCTGGTATAACTTTTAATGCCAATTTTAAAATAAAAGTGTTTAAAACACAAAGCCATGGAGGCATTTCAATGGAATACAGGAGCAATGTAAATTGATTTTCACCAGCCAAAGCTGGAACAGTTTCAGCAGCTAACTAAATAACACGATATTACATCATCACTCATAATATAAAATAAACATGCCCCTAGTGATATAAATAATTGATTGAATAAATAAATATAAACATAGGGAGAAAGAGATAAATCTCCCATAAGGAATAATTAAAAATATTTCTTGTAGTTATTCTCTCTACTTCAAGAATAGTTTAATTTCCCATTCCTTGAGTATGGGATGTGCTTAGTGATTGGTTTCCAAAGAGTAGAGTCTTGAAAGTACTGAAAAATAGCTTTACAGAGCTCTTTTTCTATTATCAGGTTTTTAAAAGTATTTTTGATATACGAAATAACTGTATATGTTTAATTAATATAATTTAATGATTTTTGACATATGCATATACCCATGTAACTATTACAACAATGAAGATAATAAACATATCCATCACCTCCAAAAGTTTCCTTACACATCTTGTTTGTCTGTTCTGTTTTGTGATAAGAAGCTTTAACATGAGATGTACTCTCTTGACAAATTTAAGGGAACAAATAGTACTGCTATCTATAGGCACAATACTGTATAGCAGATCTCTAGAACTTAATCATCTTGCATAACTGAAAATATATACCTGAATAACAACTTTTCATTTCCCTTTTTCCCCAGCCCCTTGCAACCACCATTCTATTCTCTGCTTCCATGAGTTTAACTATCATAAAAAACTCACATAAGTGGAATCATGCAGTATTTCTCCTTCTCTGGCTAATAACACCCAGCATAATATAGTTTCATTAATGTTGTTGCATACGGCAGGATTTCTTTCTTTTCCAATTTTGAATAGTATTCATTGCACGTATGTACCACATTCCCTTTATCTACTTAACCGTCTATTGACATTTAAGCTGTTTCTGCATCTTGGCTATAGAAATCACCTTGCATAACTGAAACTTCATACCCATTGAATAGCAATTCCCCATTTCCCCTTTCCCTAAAGCTCTGGCAACCACCATTCTCTCTGCTTCTATTTTAAATCGTTCATACAAATAGAATCATGCAGTACTTGTTCCTGTTGTGGCTGGCTGTAGCTGTTCCTAGAAAATAGAACTTGTTAATATCTTGCTATAGTTGTCTTTAGCTTTCTCTGAAAGAAAGGACAAAACTAAACTATTTTTGTATGATAGTTCTACCTATTGTGTTAGATTTAGTCTTAGGCATAAAGGTCTTCCGGTTATGAGAATTTTTTCCATTTAACAATATATCTAACTGTTTTATATTAGAATAGTTTTGGATTTACAAACAAACAAAAAATGTTGAAAATGTCGTACCAAGAGTCCCAGTATAACTCTTATCTAATTTCCCCTTTTGATATCTTTTCACAAAACTGTATTACATTTGTCACAAGTGAGAAACCAGTATTACTGTGCTACTATTAACTCAACTCCACAGTTCGTGCTGACTTCACAAGATTTTTTTTTTCTTTGCTAATGTCCTTGTTCAGTCCCCATCCCCAATACCATCCTAGATACCACATTACATATCCTCATATCTCCTTAACATCCTGTAATTTGTGACAGTTCCTCAGACTTTGTTTTGATGACAGTTTTGAGAAAAAAATGGTCAGTTATATTTTCGAATGTCCCTCAATTGATCTCAATCTTAGGTCAATTGATTTCTCTCTTACGCTTTTCTCACAATTATACTGAGGTTATGGGTTTTGTAAGAGAAGGCTGCAGAGGCAAAGTGCTATTCTCATAATTTATCAACTATCATGATTTATCATGCTATCAACAATATTTATCACTAGTGATGTTAGTCTTAATCACCTTTTCTGAGGTGATATATGTGAAGTCTCTCCTCTGTAAAGCTATTTTTCAGTACTTTCAAGACTCTACTCTTTGGAAACCAATCACTAAGCACATCCCATACTCAAGGAATGGGAAATTAAACTATTCTTGAAGTAGAGAGAATAACTACAAGAAATATTTTTAATTATTCCTTATGGGAGATTTATCTCTTTCTCCCTATGTTTATATTTATTTATTCAATCAATTATTTATATCACTAGGGGCATGTTTATTTTATATTATGAGTGATGATGTAATATCGTGTTATTTAGTTAGCTGCTGAAACTGTTCCAGCTTTGGCTGGTGAAAATCAATTTACATTGCTCCTGTATTCCATTGAAATGCCTCCATGGCTTTGTGTTTTAAACACTTTTATTTTAAAATTGGCATTAAAAGTTATACCAGGCTAATTCTGTTCATTTTTCCAAGAATCTTTCATTCTTTTTCTTGAAGAATGGTATTAGAAATCAAGATCTGGGCACTGGAAATGGAAATATGGAAATCTGAAATTTGTACTACTTAAACTCTCACAGATTGGTGAAGCATGCACAGAGAGAAAAAAAGGCAAGAAGGAAGAAAAGAGCGAATGTATGACTTTTAAAAATTTTGAATTAAGATTCAGAAAAAAATAGGAAAAAATGAAATTTAGAAAATTAGAAGAAATTTAGAAAACTGACTGATAGACTAGTAGGATTCTTCAGTAATTTCTGGAGGAGGTTCTTCTAGAAACTGAAATTTCACAGTAGAAAAAGGTTAGTAACTTTTTTCCATTTCACAGAAAGAGATGAGAGAGTTTTTCACTTTAAGATGACTTTTGGAACTTAAAATTTATGGCAACAAGATCAAGTAGTGGCACAACCACAGAATATTTGATACTGCATTTGTAAACTAGGTATAGATAAATCTTTGAGACCAGATGGTCTCTAGTGAAGAATTTTGAAGGCAATTAAGGCTGACATTAAACTTTTACCAATAAATTTATACAGCCATTGAAAGTAATCGCTCTGCTGGAAACATTCTGGCTTGAGGAGTGGGTTGACTCTCATACAAAAATAAAGTCTCACTGTAAAGTCTAGAATGACCACCTAGTGAACTTCAGTTCCATATAAGAGATGATGAAATCTATGCAAATATATTGATGTCATTCACATTTTAACGAATACTTTTGAGAAGAGAAAGTGTTTATTTATTCATTTGTTTGTGAAAAGTGTATCTGTCTAAAGTGGAAACCATAGGGAAATGGGCACTGTGTGTTAGAACCTGGGATATCATTTTTTAACATCTTCATAAAATATGGAGAGAAGTCCACTGCCTAATTGTATTGAATTCTCTGCATATCAGTTTACTCTTCTCCTTTCAATATATTTATTTCCATTCACTCTTAAATTCTTTCTTAGTTCCTCCGTCTTAAATTACATCCCATGCTTGTTCACTTTTAATTTCAGTCTTTTATTTTCTACAACTATTTCCTCCCATATCACATCTTCACATCTTCCTATACTCTTGACTGTGCCAAGCTTCCTGAATTTTTGTATCTTTATGCAGCAGTAGAAATGGTAAACAGGCAGGTTGTGGATATAAGCTTGCCTTCTTGCTTCAGGTCTTAGCCAGTGGAAAAGTGAAGGTCAAAATCTCCCTGTACAGTTTCTCATTTCCAGCAAGGCTTTGTCTTGTTTGACTCTGTTAACCTAGCAAGCTCATCTTCATTTTCCACTATATGATTTTCTGGCACTGTCACCTGAAGGGCATAAGAAAAAAATACAGGCTTTTCATTAGGCATTAACCTGAGCTGTTTCCACTCTTGCATAGACTTTCCTAGCTCTGTGTTAACAGGAATGTACCTCTGCAAGAAACCCCCTGATTTCTACTGTCACATTCTCACCTTACTTCCTGGCTATTTTCTGAGTTTTATATCTAAGAATAGCTTTAAAACTGAAGGAGGGTCAGAAAAGTAATGGAGTCCAAATAATATCTGTGATTTTGTTAATAGCATAGGGTGCCTTTGTCAAATTCCTATTTTTGATATCCCATGTTTATATAAGATGTTTTCATTAGGGGATGCAGGATGTAGGGTTCCAAAAAACTTTCTATGCTAATTTTACAGTTTGTTATAAGTCTTATTGTTTTTCAAAATAAAAAGTTAAAAAAAAATAAAGGAGGAGAAGACCTTAAAATATATCACCAGTTTTACAGAAGGACAACTGCCCCATTCTATGCTTTGTGCCAGCTTTGGATTTCTGAGTCTGGAGGCAAACAGCAATTTAAGACAAATGATTTTTTTTTTTTTTTTCAGTACTGTTCTCCCAAGTGAGCTTTATTTCAGAAAACAAATTTGAGTTTTCTATAATGTAACAACTAAATATATTATTTGTTTACTTCTTTCACAATCTGTTTATTACTCATTTGTTCATAAAAAGTCTTCAAAAATTCCTATTACAAGTTGCCTATCAATCGAAATTCTAGATACTTTAAGTTACTCTTCATCTTTTAAAAAAAACTTCCTAATTTTTGTTTTTGAATGTGTGTGTGTATATATATATATATATGTTTTTGTAAAATTGTTGTTTTGCTTTTGAGGAGTGAGAAGTGTTACATCAGAGTTTATAAGCAGATGCCATTTTAAGCCAAAGTATCCTAAATCTAGTGATATTCCTTATGACCATTTTTACTAAGCCTTTTTTTTTTTATTCAGAAATCATTAAGTTTGTTTCTGTGAGCAAGTAAATTGTGTTTGACCAGCTGTTCTATTACACTCATTTCCAGAAAGAATTGAATTTTCTTCTGAACTCTGAACTCACAATGCTAAACTTGGCAAAATGTGTTTTCTCATCCCTACCCCAAAAGACCAAACACACACAGTTATTTAATATAATGTGATTTTGAGTCTTGACTTAAAATGAAATAGAGGCTTACAGCAACTACAACAGTATATTTTCCATGAAGGTCCATTTGTATGTCTTATAGAGTGAAGAAAACACCATTAATGCTCAAGTATTATTTGCAATTTATTCTTTATTGGATCAATTGTAATGTAAGTAGAAAATATTTTTACCAGACCACAATGCCTAGTACCCTTTCAGCAGTTTGTAATGAAATGACAACATGTGATTTATGATTTGTTATTAAGGGTATTCCAAAATCAGTATTATTCTTGAAATGTGCTATGAGGCTCATTGTGTCCATTAAAAATTAAATAGGATTCTTAAAGTCTGGTAGTGTGCTTCCCACCTAGCAAAATGTATAACAGATAGAGAATATTCAGTCAGCTTACCAAAAATTTATTAAGAATGTAAACACATGAAAGGCAGCCTATGGATGAGCAAGGTTCTATGGCACATCTGTATGTCTCTGGGCAGTTTTGTCTTACATTATCTTTTCAAGGATGTTTATATAACAAAATGCCTTCGAAGGTAGAGATTAATTCTCCCTCTAAGACAGATGGCAGATTTGTTCCTAACCAGAATAGCAAACCTAATGTCTTCCTCCTGTACAAAGTTGGACAAGTTTGCCAGGAGGCTATTGTCATACATATTTTTAAAAACTTTCTTGTCTCCTTAGCTGTAACACAAATCTACTGTGTGCACAGTACCACATGCACCATTTGCATCACTGCTGTGGGACTTGAGGGGCATGGAGAACCAATGCAAACATAAACTTCATGTGTCTTGTTTCATGGGAATAAAGTCCTTTGCTTCTTACTCACAGATTTTGTGTCTTCTACCAGTAAGTATGAAACTCTAGCAGACTAGTTTGTTAGCCTTCAAGTAGAGTGAAATCTCCTTCCTTTCAAAGGTTCTTGACATGACCATTTAGTGGGGAGCACATTTTGACTGTGTGAGTAGCTGGGGAGAACATGGGGCCAGGTAAGGTCATTAGGATTAAGGGGATGAAGTTGAGAGGGAGGAGCCGATAGAAAAAAGAAGTTGAAGATTTGTAAAGGAAATAAGATTAATTAGTGTAGTCAGGTCTTACAGCAGAAAGGAGAACCCCCACAAACCAGAGTAAAGCGTGGCTTAGAACAAGAAGAAGGTCACTTCATTCTATGTGATTGGTGAAAAGAGAGAAAGGATGGTTGTGGCAGTAGAAGTGCAATAGATAAAGAGGTGGAATGTTGAGGGAAATCAAGCCTGTAAGCCACAAGTATCTAGGTTGTCATGCTAGCTGCTTAAATTAAGTGGGGTAGAAATTTAGTACAGAGAAAATTTGAGGAAAAAGGACAGTTCTGCAATTCTCAGGAAGAGAATGGTAAAAGTAGCTGACAGAAGATAGATAACAGAATTGGCAGATGGTGCTGAAGGCCTAGCTGAATTCAGAGAATATCAGTCTGTACAGTTTTTAATACAAATGGTTCTATGATGGTCTTTGGTAGAATTAAGTTGCTCTGAAATAAGAGAGAAGGCCAATTTTAGAAGTTTACTTTCCTGATAAGTAGTAAGGATAATATTCGTTATTGGGTATCTTGAGATAAACCTAAGAGTTACCTGTCTGTCTCACATCTTAACTAATGGTACATTCACATATGTAAGTTGACCATTGAAATAATGGATGAATAACATTCCATTATAGAGGGACTCACCTTTGATTTGCAAGAGTTGAGATCGACATACATTTTCTGACATTTTTCTACTACTTGATATGGTCCTCCCCATCCAACTAATTGTATTACAGATTAAACCCACCTTCATTTGAAATCATATATTAATGAGGGGCCTAGGGCATGAAACTAGTGTTAATTTGCATGGATGCCTCAGTTCCTTTTATCATTGAAAACTAGCCAGACTATGTCACCACAGAGCTGTGACTGATGGGAACTTCAAAGAGGCACTCGGCAAATGCATGTCAGAGGAATTCTTAATAAGAATAAATCCTCTGACAAGACAAGAGCACTTAAGTCTGATAGTGACAGTTTAGTTTACAGAAATAAAGCCAATGTTCTCTGCTCCATTTTCAGGGTCTGAATGGTTTTAATCATGCTGTTTGGCAGATAGCTACATCAATCCATCTCATCATATCTAAATTCTGCCTTCTTTGGCTAGTCATCCATAGACATATTTCTAAACTTCAAAAACAAATCAAACCTCATTTTTTTTCATTTTTGCTCAGCAGCCATATATTCTCTCATTTACAGTTTGAAAATGAATGAAGCCACTGAGAAATGAAACAATGCTCTATTTTCTTCAAATTAGAAGCACTGAGATTACTATCAAATCAACTTTCTGCAGAGGTTTATGTTTCAGAAAGTAGCATTGCTGGGGGCAGTAGTTATTATGCTGCAACTTGGTAAGTTAGTGGGCTCTCTACACTCCAGGATTTATCTCAATTTTCTACTCCTTTTGTGACTTCATCAAGCCAAGATTAACTTCTTTTCTTGATTATTTCTAGGCATGAGTTTGAATTAGCCTTAGGGGAGTCTGTCTCTCTGGAAATGCCAGGTTGTAAGTAATTGGACCTAATATCTGACCCATTGTCTTCTGTGAGTTTCTCAACTCCAGTCTTCTCAACTTCTCCTGATACCTTGCTTGTGTTAGTCAGAAAAGTTTGGGTTTTACCCCAGTCTTAGACTTTTCCAGGGATCTCCTACATTATGCACACTGGCCTACATTGATATCCATTTTTAAATAAAATAAATCATATTGTGTATGTTTAAACTATACATCATGAAGATTAAGATATATAGAGAGAGTCATGTCTCATAACAACTTTTCAGTCAATGATGAACTGCATATACAATGGTGGTACTATAAGATTATAATACTGTATTTCCACTATACATTTTCTATGTTTAGATACACAAATACTATCCATGTGTTACAATTGCCTATAGTATTTGTTACTGTTGCCTACATTATTCAGTGTAGTAAGATGCCGTAAAGATTTCTAGCCTAGGAGTAATAGGTATACCATATAGCTTAGGTGTGTAGTAGGCTATGCCATTTAGGTTTGTGTAAATACAATCTATGATATTTACAGAAAGATGAAATTGCCTAATGATGCATTTTTGAGACTATATCCCTGTAGTTAAGCACCCTTAACTGTATAGTAAAATGGCTTCTATAGTGGAACAATTAACATATCCATTATCTCACATAGTTACCTACCCACCACCCTGGCAGCTATCATCTACATATTTAGAGAAAATCCTGAATGCCATTAACTATTGTCAACTGTCGTCTTCATGTTGTAGATTATATTTTTTGCTTTATTTATCCTACATATTTGCTACTTTGTATTTTTGACCTACATCTCCCCATTCTCTCCACTCTACCCAGATACCGGTAACAACTGTTTTATTCTTATTTGACAGTTTTTTTTTTTTTTTTTTTAGATCCCACAGGCAACAAAAGCAAAAATAAATAAATAGGACTACATCAAACTAACAATGTTCTGTACAGCAAAAATAATAATAATAATAATAATAACAAAATGAAAAAGCGGCCTACAGACTGGGAAAATACGTATTTGGAAATAGCGAGAAAACATAAAACCAGATTAAAGGAATGAACTAAGAATTTGGATATGCATTTTTCCAAAGATAATATAATAATGGCCAACAGGTACATAAAAAGGTGTTCAATATCACTAATTTTCAGGGTAATGCAAATCAAAACCACAAGGAGCTATTACCTCATACCTGTTTGAATTGCCATTATCAAAAAGACAAGAGATAACGTGTGTTCATGAGGGTGTGGAGAAAAGAGAATGTTTGTTCCCTGTTAGTGGGAATGTAGATTGGTGAAGCCATTATCAAAAATAGTATGGAGATTCCTAAAGAAATTAAAAATAGAACTACCATGTGATCCAGCAATTCTTCCTCTGAGTATATCACCAAAGGAAATAAAATCATTACATCATAAAGATAGCTATACTCCTACATTCACTTCAGCATTATTCACAATAGCCAATGCTTGGATGTCTTCCTAATCTCTATTCCTTTCCTTTCATTTGGACCACAATGGAGTAAGACTGTAACTAACCAAGAGTCATTCCTTATTAATTTCTTTATTTTCAGATTCCAGCATAAACTTATACCTTACAAATATTATAGCATAATGCAAATATGATGTTTTCAATTTATATAAGCCATATAGATTTGAGTCTATGCTCTACTGCTAATCTTAATCTCAGTGAACCCAAAGATTCCTCATCTGTAAATAGGAATATTGAACTATAACACTTCATGGTTTATTATGAGGATTAAATGAAGGCTACTCAAGCTAGATTTTGTTTTCTAAAAAGGCAGCTTATGTTTGAGGATTCAGGAATACCTCATAGTACCTCAAAGACAAGGGAAAAGAAAGAATTGAAACCAAACTGATGCCCCTCTAATAACTAGTTTATGTCACATATGTTTTCTTCTTTATTCCTTGAATCCAGTTCTTCTGCCTCTCCAAACCACAATGTAGAAATCGTAGTTGAGTCACCTATACAGAAAGTGATTTTTCTTTTCTTCAGTTTGAATTCCAAGTTCCTTGATAAAATAAAGCTTCTTCTAGCTAGGGCACCTGCCCATCCCTGTTCCTGGATGAGCAAGGAAAATAATCCTGCAGGAACACAACAGAAAGCTGGTTTTCCTAAGCTACCACCAAAAGCATATAGATTAGAAGGCAAATCTAGGTTTAAGTCAGAAGAAAGCAATATTTTTCCACTACAGAGTTTATGTATTAAAACACAGATTATAGAACAACATTGTCCAATGGGTCTTTATAATGATGAAAAAAAGTCACCTAAAATGTAGCTAGTGCAAACAAAGAAATATTATTTGATTTTAGTTAATTTACATGTAAGCAGCCATATGTGACTAGTAACTACTGTATTGAACAGTGCAGCTACAGAATCTTGTAGTCAACAAATGGAAGTTGTTAATATGAGGTAATCTGTAATTGTTTAATAAGTCTATAAAATTGACTTAATGGATGAGACTCTCTCAAACAAGACCTCGAAGGCCACAAAGCAAATTGACCTACCATCTCTTATCATTCAGAAATGGAAACAATCAATTCTGTTATTTTTACTTTTTCTGTAATTTCCTCTGTTCTTTAGATACCTGGAAACAGAAATATCCTTGGAATGCTTAGAAAGAGTAGAGCTAGATGAAGGCTGACTGAAACACAGTTTTCAAGAGTAAAGAGAATTGTCAGAAGTTCAGAAGTTGGAGAAAAAAGGGTGAAAACAGCAGATGGATTAATAATAATGACATATTCCACAGTTTCACCTGAGATACACTTTGTACACAAGTACTTTGGTCAAGGACTTAAATTCTAAACAAGTTGCTAATAATTCAACTGGAAAATTAGATATTTACAATTAATCATTTTATCGGGTACATGTTCTCATGATAATAGCTAGTGTTGCAATCGTGAACAAAAATTGACAGTCTCTTGCTTTCATGTAGCTTATTATCTAGCAAATGACATTAAAAAAATCAAATAATGACATCAATATGTGTGAGTGCCATGGAAACCTATTTGGGGGCAGGAGGGGCATTCACAGAGGTTAGGAGGATAGGAAAACTTCTTAGCTAATAACTGCAAAAGGAGTACAAGATAATTAGGTGAGGAAGACAAGGAAGGTCATTCCAAGCAGAGAAATCAATACATTCAAGCTCTAATGGTGATGGAGGACATCGAGAATATGAGAGATTGACAAATAGCCAGTATGCATTAAATGGAAAGGGAATTATGTGGCAGGGATGGAGAAAGAAGAGAATGGAAAGGTAATCCCAAATGAATGAGTTTATCTTCAGAAGGAGTTCATTAATGAAGGAGAGTAGAAAGACGGATTTGTGATTTTTAAAAAGTGACTTTGGAGTTTGGAAAGACAGATGGGGGAGCTAAATGACTAACACAGTATCTGAGACAGAGATGGTGATAACTTGACCCAGGATGCTGTGAAGATAGAGATTAATTGATGCATATGAATGATGTTTAATAAATATATTTCCTGAGACTAGAGAGCCTATTGAATATTGTAAATCTGTGAGGTAAACAAATGATCACTTTTCTGTGTCTAACTGCATGGATGGTGGTATTTTTTACTCAGATAAGGGTCACTGGAAGTGATCAGGTTTTAGGGGCAGTAAGAGAGATTATGGATTCATTTTTGATGAGCGTGGCCTTTGAGACATTCAAGTGAGATATAAGAAAGTTAATATAATAGTTTAAAGCTTTTAGGAGTAGTCTGGGCTGGATACATAAATCTGTGTCATTTGCTTACAGAGACAAGCAAAGTTTGGGGTAGAAACAAGAATACCCAGGGAGATAATACAAAGTAAGAAAAGGAGGCCACTTAAGAATAAGTCTTGAAGTATTTGAGTAGTGAATGATTAGGTAAAAAGTACTATGACTGCAAAGACAGAGGAATAACTAGAGAAAAATAAGGACAAAAACATGTCTTGGAAGCCAAGTTAAAAAGAATGGTCAATCAGGTTGAATTCAACTAGGAAATTAAGTTGAGTATTGTAAAATGACCATTAGATCTGGTTAATACTGTTGTCAAGGAGGACAGTAGAAGAGGCCAGATTGGATTGGGTGAATGTTTGAGGGGTAGGTAGAGCAATAGAGGTAGAAATTATTAATGATTCTTCTAATAAAGTTGTCTATGACTAGGAGATTCATTATATTCATTGATGTTTATATGCTAGACTTAACTTTCAAAGAAATACATCAATCTGGCGTATTTTATTTCCCTTATATCTATCAAGGGTCCGTAATTACTATTCTACCAAGAAGTAGAAATTAATTAGAATATATAATGCAGGAAAAATAAATATTAAAAATTTCACAGTCCCAACACTCTAAAACATTGCTTGTAGTTTGGCTTCTCCTAGTCTTAAGTATATACATTTCCATCAAATAGGGTTATGCTACTTTAAAGATTCTAGTTTAAGATTTTTCACAAACATACCCAAATTTTTACCTTACTGTAATAAAATTTTCTGATATATATTTAATGGTATAGTATTCCATCAAGTTGATTAAACCAAAATGTTATAAAAGATACACAACTGTTAACTGCCTGTATAAAATATATTTTATTTGCCTATTTTAATAGGTATTTGTATTTATATGTTGATAAAGTAACTTCAGTAAATTCTTCTTGATTTTCTTCTCTTCTACATATGTGGAATTCTTACAAATTATTTTAGAGAGATGCCCAATCTTAAATGATTTACCTTTATTAAAATAATCTATCCCAAAAGAAAACCATGAAAGCTTCTCAGGTTGCTTGACTACTGCATGACTCTTTAGTTTATTCATAGTTATTTTCTGTAATTAAAAAATGTAAGTGTTTCACAGAGCTGGAACACAGGCTTAGAAGGATGTAGTTAAGCATTATATTCTGGAAATAGAGCTAAACTTTGTGATATATGGAACATAACTAGGTGATGAAACTTTGTCCATTGACTGCAGCATTTCTCTGAGAACATTAGTATTCAGTAAACATGTTCTGGGTAAATTTTATTCCACTTAAGGGTATTTTTATGTGTAAGAATCAAAATATAGATCTTGATTTTACCTGTGAAAAGAGAAGATGGTGCTCTTTTATTATTTTTTCCTTTGAAGGTTTTTAGTTCTTATATCTCATTAGTGTTCAACTTCTACCCTGAAGATAGAAAATTTAGTACATAGAGGTTTGGGCACTGAAAGAGTTGATGGAATCTATAAAAGTGGAATCCTTCTCACTGGTAGGATTAATGTTTGTTTTGAAAGTTTTATTTAAATAAATGTTGTTTATTTATCTGATAAGAGGTAGGATTATGTGATTATTGGGGATTTGTTCTACTCTGGTGAATCTAAAAGCAGTGTTTTTCCCACACAAAAATTACTATAACAATGATAATAACAAAAATAATAGAGAGAGTTCAGCTTATGATTGTGATTCTATGATCTCTAGACTCACTTTATATACCCCCTTACTATTAAGACACTGTTTATTGGAATGGATTTTGTTAGACTGCTCTCTTCCTTCTGGGGGTAGAAGCTGCATTAAAGACTATTGACTCGCAGAGGGTGAGGCAAACTGCCAGGAGATGGAGGATGTAGCAAAAGGAGGGAGTAAAAGGGCGCTATGGGAATTACAGAGGATGCAATAGGAATTCAGCCAGCACCATAAATTCAGGGAGAGGTGTATCCAATTTTCATTATGGCTGCTAGGTTGTTAGAGAGTTGTCCCTTTAAAATATGTCCAGATAGAGGTTTTGCCTGTAAGTGAGCATTTAGTCCTCTGCTGGTAACACATCCTTTCTTGTTTGACTTGAATCCACAATTTCCTATAGTTCTCTAAGTCCTTTAAAATTGAATCAACGTTGTAGCTTTCTCCTAATGAAGTCCTTATATATAGCATTTATTTTGAAGACTCAATTTTTAGAGGAATTTTAAACAAATGTGTACTGAGGAGCAGAAGGTAAACATTCATGTGCTCAGAAGCCACTTGTCCTGCTACGATGTGGCAGGTGTGCTGATGTTGAATGCAAATATTCATACAAAACAGAGGGATAAACAAGAACTTTTTTTGTTTTGTTTTGTTTTGTTTTGCTAGTCATCCATGGCATACTCTGCTTCTAAATATATGGTGGAGAAGAGAGCCTTTTCCAATGAAAATTTCCCTTCTGGGATTCAAATTTAGGTGTGTTGAGAGGGAACACATGCAGCTCATTTATCTTCAGTAATTCCGTAACTGTGGTAAATGTGTCAATCATATGGGGAATTATACATCACTTGTAATTGAAGCTTTCCATTACGCTAAAAAGGACTTCAGTTCAATTATTTTAAAGATTTTTCTTTCCATTTTTGAATTCAGAGAGTTATATAATATGTTTTAATAAAATTCCAAAGCATTCCTCCTAATACCTACTTGAAAAGGAGGAGATAAATATATACATAATCTGTGTTTAGTTAGAGCTGTGGTCTTCACATAGGGAATCAATTATTTAAAGTAAATTTGCCCCTTTTTATCAAAGACTTCATGCTAATGAGAAAGCATTTTGAAGAGCACATTCATTAGTCATTTACTATTTATTTCACAATTCTGAGTCAGAATAGAATTTCAGATTGGATGCAAAGCTCAGTAAACCATATCAGGATGACAGGACACAGAATACATGCAATTATGCGTGGTCCTGATTCCTTAAAGGACAAGGGAAATTACCACCACTGCTTCTGTTCAGTGAGATGACAGAAATAATACTTGGCTTTGTAAGTTTCCATCTCATTGTTGTCATTAGGGACAACGTTGGAGTCTGTCAGTTCAAGGCGAGATGCTATATTCTTGGGAGCATATTTTTCTTTTCCTTCTGCTTTCTTGACTACAGTTTTATTACTTTTTTCCTTACCTCCTACTCCTTTTTTTCTTTTTAATATTCAGTTCCAAGGACTGAAAATATTTATATAGTCAATGACAACTACATATTATAAAATGTGGATCCATTGTATAATTTTTTATTATAAGCCATGGTAAAATTTACTGTGAATTTTAATTATGGAGATAGTATAAATTCTAAAGGGACAGATAACACTGTAGTTAAGAATATGGATTCACAAGGTAAACTTCCTGGCTTCCAGTCGTCACCTTTGCTGCTTAACCCTTACTGATCTTAGACAAGTTATTTAACCTTTTTCTTTGTGCCTCAATGTTCTCATCAGAAAAATGGTGGACAATAATACTACCCACATGGATGCTTATAAAGAGTCATGGTTAAATACATAAAATCAAACATTAAAAATTAAGTTAAACTTATGTTTTCTTTTCAAATTAAGAAATGGGCTAATACTGACTCTGGGTCAGCTTGAGTTCTTTACAGATGTCAGTTTCAGCACTCTTAATCCTACAGGCATGTTTTGTCTTGCCTAAGAAATCTGTAAATCAGACACTGAAAAAATGACTCATTTATTTGATTGTTACAAACAAAAAGTAAAAGAAAGGAAGGAGTAGCCACAGTCTTACGGCCCTAATGGAAGGACAGAGCCAGTTAGACTATCCTCATCACTGGTCGAGTTTTACTTCCCATTAGATGGGCTTCTCTGGGACAAAAGACGAATTGGACCAGTCCCCAAATGACTGTTTGCAGGGCAGAAGGAGGAATAGGATCAGTTTTAGGGTGATATCTGAACAGATTGGGGTAACGTGGACCACAGCAACAGTTTGTGATCATAGTTTAACCTTTTCTAATATTCTGTTTTTAGTTTTTGTCTTTCAAATCAACAAGTTTCTCCTTCAAAGGTGTTACATTAGAACTGTTGGACTGATTTCTGACTGGTTTCTCTCAGACAGAATGAAGTATATCTCGTTCTGTGTACTTAGAGCTGTGTCCTTTATCTTACTTAGGCACACCAGTCTCATATACTAGAACTTCTTCTGCCCAAGAAATAGTGAACATAAGTGAGAGGCAGAAATGTGTTGGTTGAGACTATGGATTCCAGAGCCAGTCTGCCTCGAAATTAAGTCTGGGATAAGCCTCTTTTACCTCTTTCAGGACATTAAGAACTCTTTCTTGTTTTCTTTCTTTCCTTTTTTCCTTTTTTGAGACTGAGTCTAGCTCTGTCACAAGGCTGGAGTGCAGTGGTGCGATCTTGGCTCACTGCAACTCCCACCTCCTGAACCCAAGCAATTCTCCTGCCTTGGCATCCTGAATGAATAGCTGGGACTACAGGCATGCACCACCACACCCAGCCAATTTTTGTAGTTTTAGTAGAGATGGGGTTTCACCATGTTGGCCAGGCTTGGTCTTGATCTCCTGGCCTCTAGTGAAAGAACTCTTTCTGAATCCCAGATTTGTCTCCTGTAAAATGTCAATGGTTGTAGTGATAGAAACGGAGTAAGAAAGATAGAGTTAAGAAGTATTAAAGAGGTAAACTATTTGATGTAAAAGTGGAATGATCCTAAGGGGGCATCCAGACTTCAACCTATGTCATCAATCCTACATTTTGCCATTTTTGTCTATTTGTATTTATTTTTATACCTAGTTTATATCAGGCATATTTATTCCATGGGTAAGATAAAGGATATGTTTTCTAGACAGTTCTTTGAAGTAGCTAAGCTGTGAAGAGGATATGTGGGACCACAGTTAGCAGAGAACATAGATGTGAGGAAACAGTTTTTTTTTTTTTTTTTTTTTTTTTTTATACTTTAAGTTCTAGGGTACATGTGCATAACGTGCAGGTTTGTTACATATGTATACTTGTGCCATGTTGGTGTGCTTCACCCATCAACTCGTCAGCACCCATCAATTCATCATTTATATCATGTATAACTCCCCAATGCAATCCCTCTCCCCTCCCCCCTCCATGATAGGCCCCAGTGTGTGATGTTCCCCTTCCCGAGTCCAAGTGATCTCATTGTTCAGTTCCCACCTATGAGTGAGAACATGCAGTGTTTGGTTTTCTCTTCTTGTGATAGTTTGCTAAGAATGATGGTTTCCAGCTGCATCCATGTCCCTACAAAGGACACAAACTCATCCTTTTATATGGCTGCATAGCATTCCATGGTGTATATGTGCCACATTTTCTTAATCCAGTCTGTCACAGATGGACATTTGGGTTGATTCCAAGTCTTTGCTATTGTGAATAGTGCCACAATAAACATACGTGTAATTGGCTAGCCATAAGTAGAAAGCTGAAACTGGATCCTTTCCTTACTCCTTATACAAAGATTAATTCAAGATGGATTAGAGACTTAAATGTTAGACCTAATACCATAAAAACCCTAGAAGAAAATCTAGGTAGTACCATTCAGGACATAGGCATGGGCAAGGACTTCATGTCAACACCAAAAGCAACAGCAGCAAAAGTCAAAATTGACAAATGAGATCTAATTAAACTAAAGAGCTTCTGCACAGCAAAAGAAACTACCATCAGAGTGAACAGGCAACCTACAGAATGGGAGAAAATTTTTGCAATCTACTCATCTGACAAAGGGCTAATATCCAGAATCTACAAAGAACTCAAACAAATATACAAGGAAAAAACAAACAACCCCATCAAAAAGTGGGGAAAGGATATGAACAGACATTTCTCAAAAGAAGACATTCATACAGCCAACAGACACATGAAAAAATGCTCATCATCACTGGCCATCAGAGAAATGCAAATCAAAACCACAGTGAGATACCATCTCACACCAGTTAGAATGGCAATCATTAAAAAATCAGGAAACAACAGGTGTTGGAGAGGTTGTGGAGAAATAGGAACACTTTTACACTGTTGGTGGGATTGTAAACTAGTTCAACCATTATGGAAAACAGTATGGCGATTCCTCAAGGATCTAGAACTAGATGTACCATATGACCCAGCCATCGCACTACTGGGTATATACCCAAAGGATTATAAATTATTCTACTACAAAGACACATGCACACGTATGTTTATTGCGGCACTATTCACAATAGGAAACAGTTTTTTTAAGAATGAAGTTTGAGCATTCTAATTTGTCTAAGAGATTAAGCCGAAAAAGACAGGAAAAAGGATGAAGACAATGAAGATGATTAAAACAGCACAGTGTCTTAGAAAGCAACAGGAAAGAAAAGATTAAAAAAAAGGGTAGAGTTTAGCTTGGGGAGGAAGTTTCTTTAGCCTAAATGAGAAGGAAGAATGGAAGAATGCAGAATTTGATTTCTTTTACCAGTGGCAAAAGGAGGAAATTTTAAAAAGTTATGATCCAATTGACTTTTTTTTTTAATGAAGGAGGAAAGATCATGTGCTAAGAGAAGTGAGTGGGTGAAACACATGGGATTTGAGAAGAGAAATCAATATTTAGAAGGGTTACTGAAGGAGCTGATAAAGAACCAACTAGAGACATATTGAGGAGGATCTGGCATAGTTTAGAATCCAGATAAAATTGATTATTTTATGAGGCCATAATAAGATGGTGAGATTTTTCTTATGTATTCAGTCGGCTGTCCAAGACCAGAAACAGAGAGGCACAGTGAATTGATTCATCCTAGTCTGGGACAAATGGTGGGTATATAAACAAGAAAGTTAAGCCCAATAATAATGATAACGATGGCAGCCTATGCGATGGTTTCTGAGTTAAATATTGGGGGAAAATAATTAGTGGATTGGGGAGAAAATTACAAAATAAAAACAGGTAATAGAATAAGGGTATCCTGGAGAGATCAATGGCGACTGACTATTAAAAATTAACCTTTCGGATTTATTTGTTGAATTTCATTCAATTCCATTCAGTTACATCATAATGCTTTGAAATATTGGAAAGAGTCTTAATCTCAAGATCTCACTTCTGCTCTGCTACTCTCTACTAAGGAGACATTTAGGGAAGTCAAGTTACTTTTGTGGGCTAGTTCATTTATCCACAAATGACAAGCACTATTTATTATTGGGTGGCATTCAACTCATATCAGCTGAATGAATGAATGTATACAATCATTACAGTTTAAGATAAAATTGATGTGAGTTATCATACACTTATCTAAGAAACATAAGATTTCTCTTACTCAAATACATGAACAAATATTTTGTTTTGTTTTTTTTTAAAGGATTCAGAGAAGACTTCATATTCTATAACAGTAACTAGGTTAGCACTTGTAAAAATTTTGGTGTCATTAATGTCTCCTTTAACTGTCTCAAATTTGTCATAATGTATCTCAAGTTAATTTATCCTGTTGAATAGAAGTGCAAAGAAATGTGTAAAACAAATACTGTGTCCCAGGCACTTTGCATATCTTATCTGTGTCTCCCTTAATTCACAAAAACATTATTTGAGAGAAGTATGACTGTCCACATCTTTTAGTTGAAAAGGAAAAATTAGGCTTAGGGCAATTGGGTATAGTGGTAGATACAAGATTCAATCCTTGGCCAATGAAAAATGTGTGACTCAGTATCTCAGCTTTTTCTACTGTGCAACATTGCTTTTAGTTGGCAGAAGGACTGAAAAACCTTAATGATCATGTAATTTACAACACTATATTTCATAAAACCTAAACATATTATGTAGTAAAGAGCATCACGCTTTTGACTAATTAGAAAAGAGCTTAGAATGATGAGGAGATGGAGGAGGGAAATTATCAAGGCAACATAATTTCTCTTTAACTATAATAGTTAACATAATGTAGTATTGATGAAATATAGAAGGACAAACTCAGAGAGAGACTGAAAATTTCTAAGAATTTTAGATATGCCTTTTTACCTGAGAGAGAAAATGATTGATTATATAAAAATCTCATTTGAATAATTAGTTTGGGTTGGGGGACATCTGGAAGACCCCTACTTTAAAACACGCAACAAAATGAATTTCTCTTACTTAAGACTAAAAGGTTATAAAGTCATAAAGCAAGAACATAAAATAATTAGAAACAAAGATGGTTAGTTATCTGACCTTAGGTGTGAAAAGTCTGTGACCAAGTCCAAACAGAAAATGATAAAATTTTCATACATTTATTATGTAAGACTTAAAAAATTTAGTGATTAAAGGCATCAAAAATAGAGATAGTAAACTAGGAAAATATTGTAATTAGATGAAAAATAAAGGATTAATATAATTAAAATGTAAAATCCTTTCATGATTCAATAAGAAAAAGTTGTATTAGTCGAATTACCTAGTAGGGGAAATAAACCAAGTTTCAAGAGAGGTACTTTACAAAAAAGACTATGTGTTGGCCAAGTCTTGGATCTGCCACCATACACAATTGCCCTAAGCCCTAGTATAAGGTATATACTAAATATTTGTATGTCACTAGTATGGAAATGCATTTTTAATTAAACTGGCAACAATTTCAAAGTTTTCAAATATCTGTTACCGAAGCCATAAGGCAATGGGGAATTTCATTCACTGTTGTTGGGATGATATATCGGAAATATCTCTCATGAATGAAATTTGTTATTGGACATTCAGAATTCGTATTTTTTGCCATAGTACTTCAACATCTGATAATTATCTTATTAAAAATATTCAAAGACGTGGGAAAATTATGCATTGAAACGACTATGGTTCAAGTATTTGTCCCCTCCAAATCTCATGTTGAAACTTGATTCCCAGTGTTGGAGGTGGGGTCTAATGAGAGGTGTTTGGGCTGGATTCCTTATGAGTGGCTTGGTGCCATGCTCTTGGTGGTGAGTTCTTCCTCTTAAGAGACTTGGTTTGTTGGCGATGGCAGGAAGGAAGGAGGGAGGGAGGGAGGGAGGGAGGGAATGGATTAGCTCCCGCAAGAGTGGATTGTTATAAAGCCAGGATGCCTCTTGGCTTTGCTCTCCTAGGCACATAATCATTTTGCCTTTCATCTTCTCCACCATGTTTTTACTCACCAAGAAGCCAGGCAGATGCTGGCACCATGCTTCTCATACCGTCTGCAGAACCATGAGTCAAGTAAACTTCTTTTCTTTATAAATTACCCAGGCTCAGATGTTCTTTCATATCAACAAAAAACTAAGACAGAAATTTATACTATTAAAAATATAAACAAAAGACAACAATGTTTTTCTTAAGGTGAAATCATCATGCTTTAGGAGAAAGGTTAAAGAAATGATTTAAGTATATATGAAATGAGGGAAACCCTGATTCTAAACGAGTATAGATGGTTTATATTCTAATTTTGTTCAAAGTATATATATTTAAACACATTATTCATGAACATAGAAAAATGCAGGGAGAAAATAAAATAATAAGAATCCCTCTGAGTGGGAAGTTTATTTTTCTATTATTTTTAACTATCTGTGTTTATTAAGATTTTATAGTGAGCATTCATTACTTTAAACATTGTGTGTCCATATATGTGTATGTGCACACTAATGCTATACTCATTAAAAAGTACAAGAGTTTTCTTAAAATTAGTAAAGTAAGTCATACATCATTTTTATCTTAAATTTATAAAATTTTTCGTTAAGTTTCCTAGTTTGCCGTGATGACACCATGTCTTTTAAATGCCTTTGTCTTAACACCTTATACAGCTCCCGGCATTGAGTGAACAATCAAATTTGGTTTGGCAAATGAAGAAGTTCATATTTATATGCATAACCCATGGGAAGATTTGAAGCAGACATTTAGCCTAACTAGATGCTTTTCATTTAATTAGTATTCAGGAGGACCAGGACTGTCGGGAAAGGATTTTTCTAAGCAACGATTAAAATACCAAAGTAAAATTGAATATGTGGCCATGATTCTGTATTTTCTATAGAATGTTCCAGCTGTGCTAATTTATAATGTATTACGGGAAACAGAAAAAGGTCAGGATCATCGTAACTGATTTTGCAGCGGTACATTTTTTCGTATGGTGTTATTCTTATTTTAGGTTTCATTTTGTTTGTTTTTCTTCTTCAAAGACTTTTGAAATTATCCTTCACTGCAATTATCTAAGCAAAAATGAAGTCAATTTAAATTTTTTGAAAGTAGAAAACAGGAATATGAGTGTCATGACTACTCACAATAAAATATCTCAGGCATGACATAATTTAATCTGGTTTGAGTTCATAACCATGAAAAGTAAATGTAAAGTATAATATCTAGATGTTATTTTCAATTACTAATAACTTAGGATGCCATTGTAAACTACTTCAAATTGAGAAGAGGAAAGTATACTGAATTCCTAGGTATCAGTGTTCCATAATTATGACCTTTAAAAGACACATTATACTCTTTCAAAAAATCAAATATGTTAATTAATTAGACCTTCACAACAATTTTAGTAACTAGAACATAGCACGCGCCCTTGTGTGCAGGTAGGAAAACTGACACGCTGAAAGATTGAGTGATACCTATAAAATCTCAATACCAATTGGCCCTGGTGTTTGGACTGGATTTCTGGTTTTTGGTTTCATCACAATTTCAAGTGGAAATTTAGACTTAGTATTACAATCCTATTGACCCTTGTAGTCATTATACACATTTGTGTGAATCTTTATGCTGAAATGATAGCATAGGCACTACAGACACATGGACAAATTGTCTTAATGATTCATTTTAACAGCATTCCTCTAAACAAATTGAATCCTGTACTCTATTTCAACCAACTAAATTGAAGATACCTCCTACCTTTTATGTGACTTTTGATACTTCTGTTCCATTTGATACTTCTGCATTTTTTCTAACTCTGAGGTCAATTTCAGAGTGAGTTTTGAAGTTCCCTTCTCTTAGTTTCTTCCATCTTTATATGTTTTCAGTTATTATTTCTCATTGAGTTATGTATGCCTTTCATTGAAATCTCACCATCACACTAGTAGAGAGTTACAACCTCAAGCCGGGGATACTTCTGGAATCTCCAAACGGTCTAATTTTCTTTGAAATGTTCTTCAGATTATCATAAAGGATAGTATCTAATAAGTATTCCTAAATTATTATTATGATCATGTTACTGTTATGAATAAGATCTTGAATGTTTCAATTAATCTATTATCTCATTAAAAAAACCACTTTATCCTGGCATTCAAGGCCCACTTATAATTTTTTGTCATTGTTTTGAGACAGGGTCTCGCTTTGTTGCCTAACCTGGAGTGTAGTGGCACATTAATGGCTCACTGCAGCCTCTACCTTCCTGGGCTCCAGTGATCCTCCTATTTCAGTCTCCCAAGTAGCTGGGACTACAGGCACATGCCATCATGCCCAGCTAATCTCTTTTTGTATTTTGTAAAATTGGGCTTTTGTCTTGTTGCTCAGGCTGGTCTCAAACTCCTGGGTTCAAGCAATCTGTCCACCTTGGTCTCCCAAAGTGCTGGGATTACAGGAATGAGCCACTGTGCCTGGCCCCATCTATAATTTATTTCCAAAATAAACTCCAAAGAGAGTTGACACATGTTCCATTGCACTGCACTGGAGCCAATTAGACGAACTGGATTCTCTCAGCAGGTGTCACTTGATGGACTCTTTATCTTTGCTCCTTCAGAGTATCTTTCCCAAACACAGGGGTATGATTTTTCTCTTTTTAGGTTTATTCTCCTTGGTTGAACATTTTGATACAGAGAAAAACAAATGTAATCCATGTTTTCATTGTCCTTTTCCTGAGTGTTGTATTGTTCTCCAGTGATAGCATTATTGTAGCAATTGGTTGCCCTGAAAGTAATCAGAGCAACTGGTGATTAGTAAGAATGAATCATTTTGGCATATGAAATAACTTTCAATATGGATACTTTACTCTGAGTGGTAAAAAGTCCTCAAAGCAGCTCTATGAGGGCTTCTGGATACAGAAAGCAAACTACTGGAAATTTACTCTCTAATGTCCAATGTAAGTTATTAAGGAGGGAATAGTTGATGTTATTATTATTTATACTTAATATCAAAAACAGTGTCAATTGTTATTTTGATATGAACTGGAATTATGAGGGGTGACATCCAAAAGATGCTATCCTACATTACTTACCTACATCTACATATGGTATAATAAATAACACTTTCATTTTATTCATTAGACCATGCCATGGTAAACATCAGTGGCCAGTTATTAGAAATTGGAGTGTTTGTAATATAGAATCCATGCATGAGAGGATCATGTTCTTTCTCATATTCAATAGTACATTTCTGTGAAATAGAGGATTTCACAGAGTGATGAGAGATTATGCAGTTGTATAAGTTGTTTTCATTCCCTTCTATTTTTATGTCTATATATATGTAAAACCACTGTAAGCCAGTTGAGGAAACAGGAGCCCTTAACCAAAGAGGGACCAAGAGAAATGGGCTTTGTCTGCCACCCAGAGTGCTGCGGATCTGTAACTCTGTTCTGAGCACTGCCATTTGCCTGTAGATTGAGAGGTAGAAGAGCCGGGAGTATACATATTCTGCCCTGCCCTTAGTCAGTGGCTGATGAGTGTGGAAATGTGAAAGGCCAGCTTCCTTGTCTAGAGCTGAAAATACCTCTGAGACATAATTTATGTCCTAGAGACCCCCATCATACCTGCATAAAGCTGAGATTGCCTGAAATCACGAGTGCTGTCTTTTTTTGCTTTCCTGGTCCTGCTTCTATGACTCCCTTACAGTCTCCTGGGAGTACTCTAATAAAATACTTGCCCATGATGACTGGTTTCAAGGTTTGCTTCTAGGAAACTTACTGAGTTGCATAGTTGGTTAGTGATAGTCAAGTTTGAAATATGCTACTCAAACCAACTGCATCAGCATTACCTGACAGTTCATTACAAATGCAAATTCTATGGTCCCAGTCCCCCCCCCACCCAATAAATACAATTTCTAGGAAGTATGTTCAAGATATCTGCATTTTAAGAAGATCTCCAGATGATTTTTATATGTGCTAAAATTTAAGAACCGCTTGTCTGGACGTGCATCCTTTAACTCCTAGCCTGGAGCTCTTTTATAGCTTTATTTCTCTCCTCTACTCATGGCTTCTCTATTGAAGTAGGAGATGGGACGCTGGACCAGATTAAACACCAGCTGAAACAGGAAAGAGGCAAAAGCACCTCTCCGTAAGACATGACCACCGGTGCCATATCAGTTTACCATTGCCATGGCAACACTTGGAAGTTACTGCCCCTTTCCATAGCAGTGACCCAGAAGTTAACACTCCTTTTCCAGAAATTGTAGAATAACCCACCCCTTAATGTGCATGCAATTGAAAGTGGGTATAAATATGACTACAGAACTGCCTCTGAGTTGCTACTCTAAGCACACTGCCTGTGGGGTAGCCCTGCTCTACAGATGCAGTCATGGAACTGTAACACTGATGCCTCGATAAAGCTGTTTTCTTCCATCTTCCACCACTGGCTTGCTCTTGAATCCTTTTCGTTGAAGCCAATAACCTTCCTGGGCTAAGCCCCAGCTTTAGGGCTCACCTGCCTTGTGTCAGCTGCATTTCATCTCAGTTGGGGGTACATTATTCAATAAGTTACATTAGGATTTAGATAATAATTTGGTTTAAAAAATTAAACTGTATTCTTATACACAAAAAGCTTCAAAAGGTAAAAAAGAATTATAAAATAAGTAGATGAAAATATAGATATTTATGTAACTTCAGCAATGGTGTCTTTATCCCCCTACATAAAGTTCAGAAAAAATATATGTGCAAGGATGTTCATTACAGTTTTATATGAAATACAGAGAAAGTGGAAAGCATCTGAAAACCTAATAGTAGGTAATAGATTTTTGTATTATGAGTTAGCCATATAATAGAAAAGTATTTCATCTTCAAGCATGGCATTGAAGAATTTACAAACAAGAGATATACAATACACAACAAAGGTATATCTTTCTAGCAGGGCTACCCCACAGGCAGTGTGCTGAGAGTAGCAACTCAGAGGCAGTTCTGTAGTCATATTTATACCCACTTTTTAATTTAATTTTATTTGTGCAAATCAAAAGGAAAAGAAAACCTTGAGAACTATACATCAGCTGTTAACACCTATTAATTGAAAAAAATAAAATTATCTTGATTATGCTTTTATTTGTAAATTCTGTTGAGTTTTGCATTTTCTAATATTACTACATCTTACCTTTATTTAATGATGTAAGTAATAGCATTTTAAATAATAATTTGAATTTCATTTTTTCACATGTGTTAAACTTTTGATACTTAAAAATAAGGAAATCAGCATTTTATAATGCTTAATTTGAATGTGTAATTCATATTCATAGAATAAAATTAGCCACAAATTTTAATCTTTAAAAATATTCATAAGGACAAATATGTAAATTAATTATATCTACTTGTTTTGATTTGTTTAATGTTACCAATTAGGCTTCTTGCTAAAAATCTTGCAACAGGCTTTTAGTCTTTATGTTATTTTTTGTTTCTCTATTAGTCTACTTTCACTGAAAAGGCATTTGTAATAGCTTGTACTAAGGAAAAACAAAAAATAATTGTTCTTCCTTATTCTCTTTCTCTGGAATTTGCAAACCAGTTTGCAAAAAAAGATTATTTTGGTTTGGAAAATGAAATTGTGCGGCTTAAGGGATTTCTATGTTGTCATATTTAGAACAATAACTCACATTAAAATATAGCTCTATCAAGCAGGAACAAACTTGGTCTCTCCTCAAATGTAAACACCCGGAGCAATGAGAACTTCTGATTACAACTCTGTCCAAGCAATTTCCTGGGATAGTGAGTACTTTAAATAAGGTGGGCCATGCATAAAATTAATTGCAATTCCTGGAGTTCACAAAATGATCCAAGAGTAATGAGGATCACTTAACAGTTGCCAGAATAATCTGTCTTCAGTGTGTTAGGTAACTGAGAGAGAGTTTGAATTTATTCTTCATTGCGGTCAAATGTAGGAAACTAACACATTTTCCTCTGACCATCTGGTGGGTTGTACATCAAATCAGTAAAATGACTTCACTCCTAAAATCTAATTATTATTCAAACATAGATAAGAATAACTGAACAAATAGCTTTAAACTCTTATTCCATAAAATGGAAGGTTAGGCTCAGCATCAAAAGGCGAGAACATCTTCTTATCAATGCTAAACAGAAGAAAAGAAAAGTTGTTCTATAATAATAGAATCTTCCCTCATTGTCAATTGATGCTCATGATTGACTATGGATTATGACATCTTTATGCACCTTGACCTTTAATTTCTCACTTTAATTGACACTGTCACATATTTCAAACATGTGATGAAGGTGACTTCATTAATAAAGTTGTACAAAATGAAGAAAGGAGGATACTCAGAGAATTGTAAACCAGAGTATCATCAGCCATTTCTAAATACATGACACAGTAATTATTATTTGGGTTTAAAAATAATGTTCCAAACACAATTACATACACACACACACGCACACACACACCTCACGGGAAAAATATTTTTGTGCTAGTGTGATCTTCTTTTTGTTCCTCATTTTACTTGGCCCCTTCCTTCTCTTCACACACATTAACTACCAAGTAGTCTGAATTCATGACTTAATATAAATCACTCTATATCTTTCTCTATGCTCATACAATTATGTAAAAGTATACTTGTGTACACACTGATTCACATTAACTATGTATATATATACATTTGTCATTGTTTCACAAAAGCATGTTGATTTTTGCTTTTTAAAATTGTTTCAGAATATCTCATGGAAATGTTTCCAAATCATTTGGTTTATTTATGCATATTCTTTAATATTCCAGGGATCAGATGTATCATAAGGTTTTCAACTATCCTACTGCTGATGGGAATTCAATTGGTTTCAAGTCTTTCACCATTATATTTTAACAAATACTGCAATAAACATCATTACACTTACATCTTCAAATATAGCTGTTGTTGTTGCTGTGAAATACAATACTTAAATTGGGAATACTTTGTCAAACTAGGCATGTCTTTCTGAATTTTATGTTTGTTTATTTTTCCTACTTTATTTCACAGCGAGATATATCAATGTGTGTTTCCTCCAGTAGAAGGAGTTGGTGGTTATTATTCTTAGCAAACAAATGCAGGAACTGAAAAACCAAATACTGTATGTTTTCACTTTTAAGTGGGAGCTAAATGATGATAACACATGAGCACACAGAGAGGAACAACAGGCACTGGGGCCTACGTGAGCATACAGGGTAGGAGGAATGAGGGGATCAGGGAAAGTAACTAATGGGTACTAGGCTGAATACCTGGGTGACAAAATAATCTTTAAAGAAACCCCTGTGACACACATTTACCTATAAAACAAACCTTAATGTGTACCCCTGAACTTAAAATGTAATTTAAAAAGTTTCATTTATTTGTTTAATATTTTATTTTTTTCAATGATATGCTTATAGTGGTATTTCACTACAGTGAAGTCTTTTATATATGGCATATTTATGAGTACTGGTGAGTCAGAACAATATTTCATATGGTTTCTGAATATTTTAGATTGTTTTCTTCAGTAATTGCCAATTCATATCCTTTATTATTTTTCCTTTAGATTGTCCTGTTTTAGTCTGTTTATAAGAGTTTTTGTATTTTATAGATACTATAAAGGATTGCTTGCTGGTAGAAATAAGTTTCCCAAGTCAATTGTTTGGCCTTTTAACTTTTCTATTGCACTTCCATAAATGGTTTTTAATTAGTTTTATATTCAAATATATCTCCATTTCCTTTCATAGATTTTTGGATTTCAAGTCTTGATTACGAAGTTATAGCTTAACACTGGACTATACATATTATTTTAGAAAAATTCTAGAAGAAATTTTAGAAAGCCATTTAAATATTTATTTCAAATGTATAGAGTTTTCTCAATTTTTTTCTAAATTCATATTGTAACAACTCGGCATTCCCAATTTCTTCATGATAAAAATTTGTGAGTGAAAAAGTTGAAGTTCCTGAAGTTAAATCTCCCATTTATAAAGATTCTGAACCTAGTTCCAGGGAATTAACTGGAATTTATTATTGTATATGGTGTAAGATAGGGGTATAATGTTATATTCTCCTACCTAGCTAGCTAGCTTTTAAAACAACACTAGTTAAGTAATTTGTAATCTGTTATTTATGCACTAAATTGGAAAAACACTACTTTCATTTTTTCATATGCACTGGAAATTTATTTGTATTTTGTATGGTATTCTTATTCTAATCCATTAATGTATCATTATTTCTTTACAACTTCTACATGGATTTGACTACAGTAAATTTATGTATTTTCTAATGTCTGATAGAACATATGTACTCATTTTCCTTTGTTCTGTAGCAAAAATGTTGTCATTTTACATATTTATTCTTTATTATAAACTTTAAGGTTCTCTTATCTCTCCCTTCCCAATGAAAAAACAAACAACAGAACTCTCACAGTTACCTTCATAATTATATGACATTTTTAGTACGTTTTGGGAAATAAGTTCCAGTCAGTAGTATAGTATCGCTTTCCATTTGTTTAAATCTTATTTATGTTTTACAAAAAGATGTTAGAGTTTCTGTTACTATTTCTGTTAGACTTTTCTTACAAAATTCATTCATAAGCATTTTCTAGGTGTTTTTTTGTTATTGTTGTTGTAGTTGTGAATAGAAGATGTTTTATTCCCATCTGTTTTTCTAAGTAACTACTGCCAGAATAGAGATGAGCTAGAGTTTTATTTTTTAATGTATTTACTTTATATGCAGCCAAGGTACAAAAGTCAATAATTAATTTTAATGGCTTTTCACTAATCTCTAATTTCATCACCAAAATAGGTATTATCTCTACTTCTCTGATGTTATTTTCTTATTGCATTCACTATGTCCTCCAAAACACTGTTGATTAAAAAAAAAAATGGAGCTATCCAGCATCTCTGCCCACCTCCTGATATTACTGGAAATGCTTTCAGTGGTTTGACATTTATAATCATATTTGCTGTCAGTTTTAATGGTCTTCTGCTTTTGTTTTCTTCAGAGTTTTTTATTATAAGTGGCTGGTATACTTTATCAAATACCTTTTCATTTAATTTTCTCATTAACTTGTTGATGTAAGATTATGTTGACAGTTTTTTTATATCTAACCACCTTTGCACTCATCTGATAATGAGTTCTGCTTGAATATATATATATAGTATTAATGTTTACTCTGTTATTATTTTTATAATTTTTATACATGTATACGTAAGATGTGGTTATAATTAATTTATTTGTGTTCATTCAAAATATAGGTTCATTGAAGAAATTTAAAGATTATATATAAGCAAAATATTAATTTTTTTCAAAAATTGTAATTCCAATAACAGAAATAAATGTTTTTTATATTCTTACAGATATATTCTTTAAATATATTCTTTAAAATATTACATTTAACTTTGTATATTTATAAAGCATATTTCACTTGACAATTATTTTGTATCTTTTCATAACATTGTATGTATGTATATATAAAATTATATAAACTTATAAAATTATATTTTATAATATTAAATGTGTGTATATATAATTTTCCCTTTTTCCTGAAAATATTATATTTCATTTTCCAGAAATATAATGCAGCACAATACAGACTATAAAATAAAATGTAAAATAAAATTCCTTTTTTAAAATTTTTTAAAATTTTTTTGTATTGTATTATGAAAGCCTTTCAAAACCTACTTTGAATCCTTTTATAATTTCTTCCATTTTTTGTCTAGTCTAGTGAATAATACTGTTAAGTTTAACAGTATATTCAACATATCTAAATGGTTAAATGAGCATACAGGTCAAAAAGTATGCTTACTTAACCCCTGAGATAGGTTTTGACTATCTTCCAGCCCTGTAGAAGTATATGAGAGAGTGCTACCTCTGAAACTTTAGAAATAGAAAACATATATAAGTAAATATGTATATATGTGTGTGTGTGTGTGTGTATGTACTTGTGTTTTGTTAGTTGATTTTTTTTTTCAAGTTTGACCATTTATATGTTCAACAAATAGTTATAGAGCATCCAACAGGTAACATCACCTGGTTCAAGCATCATTAATTTTGTACATGTGTAGATAGATATAAGTATATATCTAAAGAAATAGATGATATAGATACAGATATTTATGTACCATATTATTTGATGATTTTTGTGTCCATATTTTAGACCAGAACATCCAAGAATATGGGCTGCAAACTGATGCAGGTTCATGAACACAATAAAAATCAAGTTTAGAAACTTTTATAGCAATTTAACAGAGTAATTTTATGTCTGTGGGATTTGAATGTGAAAAATGAAGACTTGTATATTTTTAAAACTTTATTTTTTGCAATTCATGTTTATTATATTCTACAAAACTGTATATCCATGATTTATTTTAAAAACACAACTAATCTATCACTACAGATAATTTGATAGATAATATTTTAGTAAATTATGTATTTTTCATTCTGTGATGAGTCCACTTAATAGTGTAATTTAGTGTTCTACAGTTTATTAATAATATTATACATAATGTTCCAAATAAGAGTATGGTATAAATAAATAGTAGTCCAATAGTACTCCAAATATTCTGTTAATACATTTCTGTAAATAGTTTTCAGGATCCTGGCTAGAAATAACTGTTAATTAAAATGAAGTGATTAAAGAAAGTTTTACAAAGGTGCTACTTACAAAGGCAGTGAGAAACAATGACAAGGGATATTGAAAACCCCTAGGATTGAACCACTGTGAAGCTATCACAGCTCCTGGGTCTGAACAGGAGGCCATAATGAAGGGAAATCTGTCAAAACTATCACTTTAAGGTTTAGCCACTTGATAGGAGTTATGGTCTTTTGTCAACGCATGTAACCATTATCAAATCACAGACAGTAGAGAGAGAATTGAGGAATAAACACTTTTAATATCCTTCTTTGCTTCAATTCTGCCACCCTATATTGGCCAAACAATTGGCCAAACAAGTTGAGAGCTGGAGTGTCAGGGAGTTGTTCGATGCTATCCCAGGGCAGGGAAGAGGGAGTGCAGAGTGCATCTGTGGGAGAGAATGGAGACTGTATCACATCATACACATAATTTTGTCATGTTTTCAGTAGTGCATATTTAAGACATATGAATATTCATTCCCAAAATTTTCAAGCCATGCTTTTATTCTGTATTTTTTTTAATCAATCTATTGTGATTATTTTCACTTAAGTAACTATTTTTAGCATTATTTGAAGGGCTCCTTTTATTATTATTACTTAATGAAACCCCTATTATTGCTTAGTTATATTTCATTGGATTAAATAATGTTAAAATTAATTTTGCAATTAAAAACCTCATAGCTACATTTTTGTCTATATCCATGATTATTTTCTTATTTTATTTCTAGAGGAAGGTTTCTACAAAGTTTTGAAAAACTTTAAGGAATATTATACCAATGTAAAATTCCTGCTGACAGTTATATGAATATCTCTTTTTCCACATTCCAGTGTCCACGTCCCCATGTAAGTACATAGACCCCCAGCACACAAATGTATACACAAGTACTTGCACATGTACATTTCTGTCATTGTTTTGGCAAATATACCTTTTACATTTATATTAAATTGATAGTGAGATGAAACATTGATCATATATCAGCCATTTCTAATTCAGTTTTCTATGAATTATCTTAATGTGAATTTTCCCTTTTTTTATTTGGGTATAATTGGAAGATATAGCAGCTCCATCACCTCACCAAGTACCACTTTTTGTAGTTAAACTCTGCCCCATGCCTATTATTGTATCAACTTGTCCCTAGGCTAGGCAAAGTACTAATCTTTTCCTTGTTCCTATATTTTACCATTCCCAGAATGCCACATAATGGAATCATACATTTTGTAAACTTTTGAGAATGGCTTATTTTACTCACCATAGTAACTCCTTTTGTTCATAAGGGTGGCACGAGTACCTATAGTTTATTTCTTCTTTTTTTCATAAGTAGTATTCTATTGTAAAAAATACTAGTTTGTTTTATCCACTCAGTCAGAAGGGATATTTGGATTGTTTTAAATGTTTGTGATTTTAAATGTAACTGCTGTCAATATCATGTACAACTTTTGTTTGTGTGTGTGTGTATATATGTGTGTGTGTGTGTATGTTTCCTCAGGGGTAAATATCTGAGAGTGAGATCACAAATTCATATGGTGAATGTATATTTAACTTTAAAAGAAACTGCCAAATGGTTTTCAGAGTAACTCTTATCATTTTGCATTCCCACCTGCAATGTATGAGGGTTCCAATTGCTGGACATTCTTACCAGCAAGAGGTATTGTCAGGAGGTGGTTGTTGTTTCATCCTACTGCGTGTATAACAGTAGTATGTCATTATAGTTTTAGTTTGCATTATCTTAATGACAAAGAAGATTAGATATCTTTAAATATGCCTATTAGCCACCTGTATATCTGCTTCCATGAGTTGTCTCTTCAAATATTTTATATATTTTTTTCCTGTTGGACTGTTTGTTTCTTACTGTTGAGTTTTTAGAATTCTTTATATACTCTTCACAAAAGTTCTTTTTAAGGTGTGTGATTTGAAAATATTTTTTCCACACTTTAACTTGCCTTTTCCTTCTCCTACTCCTGCATTTCTCAGAGCATAAATTTTGAGCTTTGATAAAATCCAGTTTACCAATTTTAAAAATAGAGTTTGACATTACCTTTTTCTTTTTAATTATTGTGATTACACCATTTATATCTAATATGATTATCGATATGTTTGTTAGGTCTGCCATTTTATTTTTTTATCTTTATTTATTGTTTACTGTTCATTTCTTGCTCTTTTATTCCTTTAAACTATTTGCATATTTTTATAATTTTACTTAATTTTAACTGAGTGTTTTACTATTTATATAATTATTTCAGATATTTGTATAATTAATTACAGTATTATTTTAGTTATTGATTATTATCTTATCAATAACTATTTATATAATTATTTATCTATCTATTTATATAATTATTCAAGTCTAGAAAGAATTGATCATAGATTTGGGGCACGAGAAAAGAAATCTAGTAAAGATGGGGACATAATTTACCCCCAGGTATGTTCATCAAGACATTAAGGATTGTGTCCTAGTCTTCGTGTCTGTTCTCTGTGGGTAGCAGAGAGACTGACTCATGTTAGTAACTCCGGTGACTCTAGAATTTACTCTCACATTTACTCTCTTTAGTTTTCAGCAGTTTGATTGGGATATAACTCAGCATAGTCTTATTTGCTTTCATCCTATTTTTGATTCATTGAGCTTCTTAAATTTGTAAGCTTATCACTTTCACCAAATTTTGGAAAATTTCAGTAACTATTTGTTTAGCTTTTTCTTCTACATCATAATCTTTCTTCTGGTACTACAATAACACAAATATTAAACTTTTGGTGTTGACCTAAAGGTTCGTAAGACTTGATATGTTCATTTTTCCCTGATCTTGTTTGTTGTTGTTGTCCTGACTAATTTTATTACATATCTTCAGTTTCATTGATGTTTTCCTGCATAAATTTATTCTTCTATGAAGCTCACACTGTTGTTTTTAGTTCTAAAATTTCCATTTAGCTATTCTTTATATTTTCTGCTTAAACTTGCTGTGTCTTTATTTATTTCAAGAGTGTTTACCCTTACCTTCTAGAGCATGATTGTAATGGCTGTTTATAGTCTTTGTCAGATAATTTCAACACCTGTACCATCTCAGAATTAATTGGTATATGTTAATTATATGTTTTATTATGAAATAAAATTTTCATTGTTATTTTTCATGTTCTTTTGACTTGTTTCTTGAATATTTTAATATTATGTTATGGAATTCTAGGCCCTGTTTACCTCATATAGAGGATGCTGATTTTTCTGATTCTTCACTTTTAGATAGCAGCTTAATTTTTCTTCGGAAAAGCTGTCCCTGACCACCTGCATACTTACATTTATATCACAATCTCTTGTTTATTTACCTTATAGCACAAACTACAGAGGTTTTGTCTTGATTGTTATATATCTCCACTGTTAAGATAAACATATCAGCTTTTCACAACAATAAATGACACTTAGTAGGTGCTTCATAAACAAGTACTTAATGAATGAATAAATCTGCTAAATGCAGCTGGAAATTCTTTACTGATTTTAGATTATATAATAGCTACGATAATTGATATCTTTTGCCTTTTAAAAATTTTTTTGGACAATTCAGTACAGGTTACTAATAGCCAGTACCATTAGCCAGATATGACTAAAATTAAAAACCAAATTTTAAAAGTAGAATACACAATAAAAGATATTACTACTAGTTCAGAGCAACTAGGCTTCAAGAGTTAATATACATAAAATAAAATCCAAAAATTAATTTGGGGTTTGAGAAATCCTAATGTTTTAATTAAATAATAAAATTTGTTCATTTTTTCTGTGAAACATTAAAATGTGTTTTCCATAGAAAATCTATTTTATGACAAGACCAAGCAAGTTACCTAGGAGAACTGTTTTGTAGCATGTGTTAAAAAGTATGAGAGCTTTCCATTTTCTACAGAAAAAAATATCTTTTCCTGTGTCTGTTAGAGCTCTTTTGGTTGTAAGTAACAGAAACTCAATGAGTTAGCTAAAGTAAAATAGAGGTTGAAATGTCTCTACTTACCTCAAACAACCTGGGGGAACTGGCTTCAATGATGACTAGATATAGTGAATTAATTTGCTTTCCTCTTAATACTAGCTTCCATCTGTCTTACTGCAAAAGAGCTTTAGTCGTAACCAGAAGCATTTTATCACAGTCTTTTGACAAAAGATAAAGACTATCATTATGTCAAGTTTGGAATCCTTGAGAGAGCTGCTTATGGCCCAGTTTGGATAATCTACTCATTCTCAGGATTCTAATTGTGATTCATGGCATACAGTCCTCAGTTTGAACTTGCCTGGGGAACATACCACTGGTATACTTACAAAGTAGCTGCTTTTTGCAGTAGACAACTCTGCTTTTATATTAGAAGCAGAGAGAATACATTTCCTAGGTATGGAGGAAAATCAAACAAACAAAACAACCTACACCACCTAACTTCGACAATTTTAATTTATTAAATGACTGTTCTCTGGAAGATATTTTGTTATATGATTTTATGTACATTATCTTTTAAAAATAACTTTATTCTCCAAATTAAGTAATTTTATTTCTATTTTCCCATGAAGCATCTGTGTTCTCGGTATTAAATAATTTGTTTAAGATCTAACAGTTATGAAATGGCAAAATGGAGACTTTAAGTCCCATCTGTATCCACAGCTGTTGCACTACACTAGGGCTTCTCAGGTTTGCCACTATTGATATTTTGAGGCAGATGATTATTTGTTGTAGAAGCTGTCTCTTACGTATTTGAGTATGTTAATAGCATTCCTGGCCTATACACACTAGTAATGAGTAACAATTCCTGACCTGCACAGTTGTAATAACTCAAAATATCTCCAGCCATTGCCAAATATCCTCTCAGGGTAAAACCACTGACATATACTATTGACTTCTAACATTTATTCTATGTACATCAGTCATTCATGATGCTCCATGAAAGAGTGCTCTATAAGCAAACATATTTAAAATACTTTCCACATACTATAACTTCATAGTAAAGTGCATTGGTATAGGACATTGGTATAGCACATTGGTATAGCAAAAGGCTCTGAGAAATCGTGCAGTAATAAGATATAACCGAATTTATTTAACTTAAATGTTTTTAAGTCTCTGATACACCCACTAACTGACATCGAACTTCTGTGATACTGTATTACTTCATCCATCTTGATCCCAATGCCTTTGTATATTCTGTTAAGCCCCTTACAATGTCTTTCACAGACTTTTATTCTTACAGGGACCTTCCCAAGTGAAAGTGGTCACACAGCTTTGTTTTTACAAATGCTTTCTTTCTTCCCATAAATGCCCTTCTCCTTTACCCAAATTGAGAAACTCCTATCCATGCCTAAAACAATCATATTAAAGGGCCATTACTCAATATAAATTTCCTAGTTTTCCCCAGAAAGAAATTATTTTACCATAGAAATCTCTCAGCATTTAACCTAAATTGCAAGGGCATTAATTTTTTCATTCATTCAACAGATAGTTATTGAATCCATTCTCTTATGCTAAACCACAGCCTGCGTGGTTCTTGTCACATAGGGCATATCAACCAGTAGCAAGGGAAAAGTTAATGTATAATTATCCACGGAAATGTGATAAACACTGTTTGAGAGGAAATATGGACTCTTCAATAGTAACTGAAATAATGTACGATATGGTAAGGAAAGGCTTACATGAAGAAGTAATGTTTAAGCAGAGTTCACCAGGAAAACGAGAGCAGTGATGATGGAGCAGGGAATACACCAGGCAAAGCAAAAACATAAACAAAGGCAAGAGAGAATATGACTCATTCATGGGTACTGAGCAACAACAAAAAGCCTAGGAAAATTTGATCACAGATTTTGAACATGAGAAGACAAATCTAGTAAGGATGAGGATATGTTCTTCCTACCTGGGTGTGTTCAGCTATACATTAAGGACTCTGTCCTAGTCTTTATGGCCCTCTCTGGGTAGCAGAGTGAGCGGCTCATGTTAAGTATTAATAAAGGAGTCTGAGTAAATGGGCTCTTATGTTCTAGATATTCCAGGGAATAACAGGAGATATCTACTATAGCCACTGTGTCCATGGAAGATTTCATTTCTCTAGTAGAACATCTAAAAATTGGAATTGCAAAATGCTTTATATCAGGGTTTCACACCCGCTTGAATTTTCTCTGACTCAGAGGTATTTTATGAGATTGTGTGATGTGCACTGTTAAACTTTCTCTCTATAATCTCACCAACTAACTTTTTAAAAAATCTTCTTTACTTTGAAATTTAGATCATGTTCCCTGAGCAAGGTCTATATTTTTATTCTGTTGAACAACTTGTAGTGTCAAATGCCTGAAAAGAATATTGAAATCATGAGTTATGGAGGCCAAAATGAAATCCTTTCTGATGCTCAGTAAATGATAAATCAAGAGAGTACAAACACAGTGGCACTATAAATTCTTTTATTTCTACACTAACTAAAATTCTTGGCTCATAATTCCATCCCTACCAATTCTTTTTACTCCTTGTTCTCTGCTTGTGACAATAAAAGTGTTTTAAAGGTCAACAAACCATGTATGAGTTTTATTGTGGTTAATTTGCTATTTCAGCATTTAAGTTTATATTTGATGTTCCAAATGTGGATATCTAATCTTTAGTGAGAACTTACACTGTGCCAGGTAGTGTATTAACCTCATTAAGTGTATGAAGTCATGTAATCTTTATAGCAGTCTTATAGAGCAGATTCTATTATTATGCCAATTTTATGATTGAAAATACCAACTTAGAGTGTTTTTTTTTGTTTTTGTTTTTGGTTTTTAACCCCAAGATCTGTGAACTCATAAATTGTGGACCTCTGGTCTTCTGACTCTCAAGTCAGGTTCTCAACCACCACTCTATGTTGCCACCTCTAGCAATGCATGGTTGAGACTTTATATTTAAAATATATATTTTAGTGATACCAAACAGATGCATATCTAACTACCTAGTAGAAAGAAAATTTATTCCATGCAATCTTTCCTTTGGAAAACTGCATTGAAAATCTGTTATCATTTTTTAAAAATCTACCAGCATAATGTGCATCAAGTTTCTCATGGCATCTGTTTTATCCTAGCATTCCTTTGGTTTCATGTAGACTCTTTTATATTCAAAATATAGATTTATGGCCTTTAAGTTTTGTCCTCTTTCTTGGTCCCAGTTGTCAACGTGCATCATTCTATTTAGGATATGAAGCAAAATGAATTGCAGAGGATAAAATCAGATGTGAGGAATAAAAGTACACAAGCTTCCCCTGATACAACATTTACTCTGCTCAGGAGAGTGAGCCCCTCCTTCCCCTTCACTCCTCACATTATGCCTGGCCTATGAAAAAAGAGATGTAGCTCTGTCTTCCTCTTAGCTTCCACCTTTTCTTTATATATCTGCCTTGGATGCAAATTACATTCAAGAGAGGGAATCAGTGTAATACAGTGGCGGGGAGGGGGGGGCGGGGGGGTTAAGGACTAAGACTCTGGAAATTATAGTAATTAGCTGTATGGTCTTCACCACTTCATTTTTACTGCAAGTGTCTAATTTCTTCATCTCTAATTGAAGGCACTAATATATGCAATATCAATTGACAAAGTAGTTAGTCATTTAACGAGTATTTATTGAACACCTGCTACATGCCAGTACTAATTTAAATGCTAGAGAAATCTTTGTTTTCACCATCCTGGCTTTATAGAATTAAAGGGGAGAAAAGAAAAAAATGTGTCCTAAAATTAAACAAATTTAGGAAACATAATTGCATATAAATTATATTTAAAATATTTTTATAAAGTCATTTGAAAAAATTCTTAAGAAAATTTAAATATACCTTAAGTAAATTGCAGTTAAAAAAATGACAGTTTTTTGAAAATTTTAGATTCAGGATGTACTTGTGCAGGTTTGTTACTTGAGTATATTGCATGATGCCGAGGTTTGGGCTTCTATTGTTCCCATCACCCAAAAGTGAACACAGTCCTCCAAAGGTAGTTTATTTTTAATCCTTGTTCCCCTCCATTCCCTCTTTTTGGAGTCTCTGTATCTATTATTCCCATGTTTATGTATTTGTACCCACAGTTTTCCTTCCACTTATAAATGGGAACATGTGATATTTGATTTTCTGTTACTGCATTAATTAACTTAGGATTATGGTCTCCAGCTGCATCTATGTTGCTGCAAAGAACATAATTTTGTTCTTTTTACAGCTGGATACTATTCCATGGTATAGTATGTAGCATATTTTCTTCATCCAATCCACCATTGGTAGACACCTAAGTTGATTTCATGGCTTTGATATTGTGAATAGCGCTGCAATAAACATACAAGTGCAGGTGTCTTTGTGGTATGGCGCTTTATTTTCATTTGGGTATATACTTAGCAATGGGATTGCTGAGTCGAATGGTAATTTCATTTTTAGGTATATGAGAAATCACCAAACTGCTTTCCATTAGGGCTAAATTAATTTACATTCCTATTAATAGTGTTTGAGTGTTTCCTTTTCTCTACAACCCATCAACATCTGTTTTTTTTTTTTTTTTTTTTCTTTTTAGTAATAGCCATTCTGACTGGTATGAGATGACATCTCATGGTGGTTTTGATTTGCATTTTTCTCATGATTAATGATGATGATAACTTTTTTCATATATTTGTTAGCCACTTCTATGTCTTTTTTGAGAAGTGTCTGTTTATCTTCTTTACCCACTTTTTAATGTGGTTATTTGAAATTTTTGTGGATTTGTCTAAGTTTCTTATAGATTCTAAGCATTAGTCCTTCATTGGATGCGTAGTTTATGTATTTTCTCCCTTTCTGTAGGTTGTCTGTTTACTCTGTTGATAGTTGTGTTTGCTGTGCAGACGCTGTTTAGTTTAATACGGTCCCATTTGTCCATTTTGGCTTATGTTGCAATTGCTGTTGAGGACTTAGTCACATATTACTTCTCAAGGTCAATGGCCAGAATGGTGTTGCCTATGTTGTCTTCGAGGGATTGTATACTTTTGGGTTTATATTCAAGTATTTTATCTATCTTGAGTTGATTTTTGTATATGGTATAAGGAAAGATTTCACTTTCAATCTTCTGCATATGGCTAACCAGTTATTCCAGCACCATTTATTTAGTGGGGATTCCTTTCCCCATTGCTTAGTTTTGTCGACTTTGTCGAAGATCAGAGGGCTGTAGGTGTGCAGCTTTATTTCTGGGTTCTCTATTTTGTTCCATTGGTCTATGTTTCTATTTTTGTACCAGTACTATATTTTGCCTTGTAGTATAGTTTGAAGTCAGGTAAAGTGATGCTTCCGACTTTGTTCTTTTTGCTTAGGACTGCTTTGGCTATTCAGGCTCTGTATTAGCTCATTCTCACACTGCTATAAAGAAATACCAGAGACTGGGTAATGTATAAAGGAAAGAGGTTTAATTGACTTACAGTTCTGCATGGCTGGGGAAGCCTCAGGAAACTTACAATCATGGTGGAAGGCAAAGGAGAAGCAAGTACCTTCTTCACAAGGTGGCAGGAAAGAGTGGGAGCTAAGGGGAAGAGCCCCTTATAAAACCACCAGATCTCGCGAGAACTCACTCACTATCAGAAAAACAACATGGGAGAAAACACTCCATGATCCAGTCACCTCGTACCAGGTCCCTTCCTCAACACGTGGAGATTATTGAGATTACAATTCTAGATGAGATTTTAGTGGAAGCACAGTCAAACCGTATCTTTCTTGGATCCATATGAATTCTCGAATTTTTTTTATTCTAATTCTGTGAAAAAAATGTCATTGATCATTTGAAAGGAATAGCATTAAATTTGGAGATTCCTTTGGACAGTGTGGACATTTTAATGACCTTGATTCTTCCCAACAATGAGCATGAAATGATTTTCTGTTTACTTGTGTCATGTATGATTTCTTTCAGAAGTGTTTTGTAATTGTCTTCGAAGATAACTTTCACCTCCTTGGTTACATGTAATCCTAGATATTTTATTATTTTTGTATCTGTTGTAAATGGAATTGCAGTCTTAAATTGGTTCTCAGCTTGAACATTATTGGTGGATGGAAATGCTACTGATTTTTGTCCATTGATTTTGTATCCTTAAACTTTACAGAAGTCATTTATCCTCAGGTCTAAAAGCATTTTGTCAGAATCTTGAGTGTTCTATGTAGAGAATCATACAATCTGCAAAGAGACACATAATTTGACTTCTTCTTTTCCTATTTGGATGCCTTTTGGTTCATTGTCCTGTCTGATTTCTCTTGTGAGGACTTCCAGTACTATGCTGAATAGGAGTGAGGAGAATGAACAACCTTCTCTTGTTTCACTCATTAGGGAAGTGCTTCAAACTTTTGCCCATTCAGTATATGATCTTAGCTGTGAATTTGTCATAGATGGCTCTTATTATTTTGAGGTATATTCCTTCAAAGCCAGGTTTGTTGAAGGTTTTTGTCATTAAGTAATATTAGATTTTACTAAATGCCTTTTCTCCATCTACTGAAATAAGCATATAGCTTTTTGCTTTTAATTCTATGTGGTGACTCACATTTTTTGATTTGCATATGTTGAACCATCCTTGCATCTCAGGAATAAAGCCCCCTTAATCATACTGAATTATCATTTTGGTGTGCTGTTAGATTCAGTTTGCTAGTATGCTGTTGAGGATTCCTGCATCTATCTTCCTCTGGGGTATTGGCCTGTAGTTTCCTTTAAAACTATAATTTTGGTAAAAAAATCATTTATGAGCTAACTGATAAAAGTGCAAGCCTCTCATAGGAGATAGTAAAAATGTGCCCGCCCCTTCCTTCCTTCCTTCCTTCCTTCCTTCCTTCCTTCCTTCCTTCCTTCCTTCCTTCCTTCCTTCTTTCCAAGACAATTTCATGGAAGAATAACTAAAACTACTAGATCAGTAGTTTGCAACTACTCTGACCTGCAGATGTAATCTAGCCCACTGCCTATTTCTGTAAGTGAACCCAGTTACTCCCATTCATTTTTGTATTGTTTACAGTTGCTATTGTGCTACAACAGTGGAGTTGAGGACTTGGGCCAGAGGCTGTGTGGTCCATGAAGCCTACAATATTTGCTATCTACCTCTTCAGAGAAATAGTTTGCTGATTCCTACAAAACTGTTATGAAAATTGTAAGAATAAGCTTAATTTGGGCAAATTTATTCATGTATTCAAAATATTATTGTTGAGTGCCTGCTATAGGTCAGATAGCAGAGATTCATCAATGTTCAAAATAGATTTAACACCCTGCCCCCATGTGGTTTAAACTCCAAGAACAATAATTACGATAAATAAATATTATTTAGAAGTAACAAATAGGCCGGGCGCGGTGGCTCAAGCCTGTAATCCCAGCACTTTGGGAGGCCGAGACGGGCAGATCACGAGGTCAGGAGATCGAGACCATCCTGGCTAACACGGTGAAACCCCGTCTCTACTAAAAAATACAAAAAACTAGCCGGGCGACGTGGTGGGCGCCTGTAGTCCCAGCTACTGGGGAGGCTGAGGCAGGAGAATGGCGTAAACCCAGGAGGCGGAGCTTGCAGTGAGCTGAGATCCGGCCACTGCACTCCAGCCTGGGCGGCAGAGCGAGACTC
>NC_045448.1:77997703-78000883 GCF_002776525.5 Piliocolobus tephrosceles | reverse complement strand
CAAATTCCAAAAGATAAGAGTAAGTGGATATGCTGGGGCAAGGTGCAGCTTAAATAGTAAGATATACATGGGCGTTTCTGAATAGGTGCAACTTGAGAATGTACTTAAAGAAGATGAGCATTGGTTATGGGAAAATCCAAAGTGTTAGCATTTCAGGCAGTGGGGAAAGCAAGTGCAAAAGTCCTGAGTCAGGAGCATGCTTGTTTGTTAGAGGATCAACAAGGAAGAACCCAGCCTGAATGAAGGTGACTGAAGAAGAGGAAGGGTAGGTGAAATAGAGGTCATAAAATCAGTACAGGAACCAGATTGTTTAGCATCTTATAGCCATTTCAAGCTAATGATTTTTATGCTGAAGTGGGAAGTGATTTGAAGGTTTTCATAAAATAGACAGATCAAACATGGATAAATGCACCACAAGTTCTAATTCCATGCTATATCAATTGGTAGATTCTATAACAAAATAAAATACTATATAACATCCAATATAAACTAGTTGCAAAAGGTAACATGTTACTAGTATCTATAAGAACTTAGAGACATTAAAATGAGAAAGTAAAAGGAAAAAGCTAAAGAAAGAACTATGAGAACGTAAAGAGGGGGAGTGAGAGTATTCAAATAGAAACTAACATTTACTAAATGTCTATCATATGCTAGACATACAAGCATTTTAGATATATTATTGGCCAAAGCACACATTCAAGAGAGTTATTTCTATTTTGAAAATGTGGGCAACTGCCCAGTGGGGGTTAGAAGTCTAAAAGAAAGTGAAAGACTAGTGTCCTATCTTTAACTAAAACATAGTTCATCTCTAGAGTACCATGCTACAAGAAGGATGGAAAGAAACTGTAGAGAATGAAGATAAACATACCAAGAGGAAATCTAACTGTACTTGTATTAGTCCATTTACATGCTATTGATAAAGACATACCGAAGACTGGGCAATTTACAAAAAAACAGAGTTTTATTGGACTTGCAGTTCAATGGTGGAAGGTGAAAGTCAAGGAGGAGTAAGTCATATCTTATGTGGATGGCAGTCAAAGAGAGAGCTTGTGCAGGAAATTACAGTTTTTACAACAATCAGATATCATGAGACTCACTCACTATCACAAGAAGAGCCTGGTAAAGAACCTGCCCCCATAATTCAATCACTTCTGGCCTTGTTCCTCCCATGAGATGTGGAAATTGTGGGAATTAAAATTCAAGGTGAGATTTGGGTGGGGACACAGCTGAACCATATCATTCCTCCCCTGGCCCATCCCAAATCTCATTTCCTCACATTTCAAAACTAATCATACCTTCCCAATAGTCCTCCAAAGTCTTAACTCATTTCAGCACTAACTCATAAGTCCACAGTCCAACATCTCATTCGAGACAAAACAAGTCCCTACTGCCTATGAGTCTGTAATATCAAAAGCAAGTTAGGTACTTCCTAGATACAATAGGGGTACAGACTTTGGGTAAATATAGCCATTCCAAATGGGAGAAATTGGCCAAAACAAAGAGGCTACAGATGCCATTCAAGTCCAGAATCCAGCGGGGCAGTTAAATATTAAAGCTCCAAAATGATCTCCTTTGACTTCATGTCTCACATTCAGGTCATGCTGATGCAAGAGGTGGGTTCCCATGGTCTTGGACAGTTCTGCCTCTGTGGCTTTGAAGGGTACAACTACCATGTCAGCTGCTTTCATGGGCTTATGCTGAGTGTCTGCAGCTTTTCCAAGTGCATGGTGCAAGTTGTCAGTGGATCCACAACTCTGGAGTCTGGAGAATGGTGGTCCACTTCTCACAGATTTACTAGGTGGTGCCTCAGTAGGAACTCTGTGTAGGGGCCCCAATCCCACATTTCCCTTTTGCACTGCCCTAGCAGAGGTTCTCCATGAGGGCTCTGCCCCTGCATCAAACTTCTTTCTAGACATCCAGGCATTTCCACACACCCTCCGAAATCTAGGCTGAGATTCTCAAAGCTCAATTCTTGACTTCTGTGCCCCATAGACTCAAACCACATGGAAGCTGCCAAGGCTTCAGGCTTGCGCCCTAGGGCAGGGTCAAAATGCCACCAGTCTCTTTGCTAAAGCATGACAAGAATCACTTTTCTTCCAGTTCCCAAGTTCCCTATCTCCAACTGAGACCACATCAGCCTGATTTCATTGTCCATAGCATTATCAGCATTTTAGTCAAAGCCATTCAAAGTCTCTAGGTAATTCAAAGTCGCTAGGGAATTCCAAACTTTCTCATGTTTTTCTAACTTATTCTGAGTCTTCCAAACTGTTCCAACCTCTGCCTGTTACCCAGTTCCAAAGTTGTTTCCACATTTTTGGGTATCTACAGAAGCACCCCACTCCTAGTATCAATTTACTGTATTAGCTTCCTTTCACTCTGCTGTTAAGACATACCCAAGACTGGGCAATTTACAAAAGAAAGAGGTGTATTGGACTTACAGTTCCATATGACTGGAAAGGCCTTACAATAATGGCAGAAGGTGACAGGCAAGGAAGAACAAGTCACATCGTATGTAAATGACAGCAGGAGAAGAGAGAGTTTGTGCAGAAAAAACTGCCATTTTTAAAACCATCAGATATCATGAGACTCATTCACTAACACGAGAACAGCCCAGTAAAGACCGGCCCCTGTAATTAAATTGCCTCTCACCTAATTCTTCCCATGACACGTGGGAATTGTGGAATTACAGTTCAAGATGAGATTTGGGTGGGGACATAGTCAATTCATATCAGTACTGTACTAAACCAAAGGTGAGGGCTTCCAAAAATTAAAATGTGAATACCTACAATTGTGACAAGTTGAAACTATAGAATTCTATAGTGTAGGTGTAGGACAACAAGCAGTAAAATAATTAGTGACTATTACATTATGCATATGAGTATAAACCAAATTAAGTGTTAAAAATATGTAATAGATTTAGGAATGAAGCAGATTTTTAATATTATTACTGAGGAAGATAATATATTTGGGGCTATAATCTGATCCTTCTCTGATTGATCTCTAAATATAAATATGATTAGCAAGGTTTCCTTGAAGCCAATCTAAAGATAGAAGCCAGGTGGAATTTGGTATCTGATTTGGCTAAGGGAAGAAATCCTCATGACCTATTCTCATATTATCACTATGCATACATACACCAGTTTCTAGAGCACTACTTTTTCAAGTGGGGATAAATCAAGT
>NC_045448.1:77908174-77997603 GCF_002776525.5 Piliocolobus tephrosceles | reverse complement strand
GAGTCTCGCTCTCTCGCCCAGGCTGGAGTACAGTGGCCAGATCTCAGTTCACTGCAAGCTCCGCCTCCTGGGTTTATGCCATTCTCCTGCCTCAGCCTCCCGAGTAGCTGGGACTACAGGCGTCCACCACTACGCCCGGCTAGTTTTTTGTATTTTTTAGTAGAGACGGGGTTTCACCGTGTTAGCCAGGATGGTCTCGATCTCCTGACCTCGTGATCCGCCCGTCTCGGCCTCCCAAAGTGCTGGGATTACAGGTTTGAGCCACCGCGCCCGGCCCAATTACCTTTTGTGAAATACATATTTATTGTTTGGTTGATTTATGTAAAAATTCCCATTGTCCAAGTCCTATTTGAGGAAAGAGTGCAAGTAAACCTAAACAAATTTGTTTTGTTTTTTACTAGATTGAATTTTGAAGAGGTTACCTTGCATTTCAAAGAAATCCAATCCAGAAATTTGGACAGTTTAAAATATGAAAATGATTTTTCTAGAAAACTGGGAATGAAAGTTCTTCCTAAGAAACATATTTGCATCTCTATTATTTATGATACTATCTGTCACTTTGCCTTGACAAAAAATTGATCTTAATTAATTAAATTATACTTTCTATTCTGTAAGTTCTTCAGTATATGACTGATAGTCAGAAAATTTTTTCAAAAATAATTAAATCGTGTATATCCACTTGTTTCTTTAGGGAACTATCCAACCACCATTGCACATGTTTCTGGCAGGGCTTAACACAAAGGATTGGATTGTCAAATAACACTAGAAAAAAAAAAATAGCGATTTTACCCAGTATCAACTTCTATTACAGTGTCTGAGAATAGAAGTAATAATGAAATACAATAAAAGGATGGAAAACTCTGGAACCTCAAACACCATTCTTCAAATCTATTCTCACCATATCAGGATTTACTCCAGGCCCAGATTGATATAGGGGGTTTTGAAATATGGTGTGCATTCAAATAACATACAGAAGAGCAGTTGATTTGTTCATGGAACTTCACTGTTTTCATTTAGATATGTTCAAAAGCTATATGTCCTATCTCTTCCAAGGGCAGTCCCCAATAAAAGGAGAGAATGTTTGACAGGACTCCTACTTAATCATTTAGTACATAGCTTTCAACTACAGTGTCTTTCCCTGTCCAATTCTTAGAGTAGGCCTGGACAATCGCTGCCCTCCATCCCATTACCCCAGCAACACTGCTTGGCGCAAGGAAGGGTATATAGACCCAACAAGGGCATCCCTTGGATTGATATATAATCCTGGGAGATTTTATGTTGCTTTGTCTGGTTTTCTTTTGGTTTGCCTACTGGGATTGCTAAACCTATATTATGGAAAGAATATACATCTGTCATAAGAAAGAATAATGCTAACATGAAGAAAAATGCAAATTGGAAAGAGAAATAGAAAAACAGAGTAAGAGGAAACAAGATAAAAATATTGTCTCCTGAGTTAGATTCCTAAAGTTGTGTTTTCTTTGCATCTCTAGACCACCCACCAGTTGCACATTTTGTCTTTCAAATTACATAAACCATTTTTTGAAATGGATTACTGTCACTTTCACACAAACATTCTTAATGAATAAAAGTATATATATATATATATAAATCTTAATTTGAGTCATCCTGCTTTATTTTTATAATGGATAAAAGTGCCCTTTTGATATTTTGACAAGTTAATTATTTTCTATACCCATAACTTAAGAAGCGTTACAAAATGCTGTGATATGAAAACAATTTCACAATAGAGGAGAATTAAATACATGAAACTTCCTATATTTTATTTTTTCAAATTAATGGGTTTATTGATAGAATGTTTAGAACATATTTTTGTCAATAAAAAAGATGAGTGTAAAAACAAAAACAACCTATTCATCCAAATAGCTGAAGACAGTAATGATTAAATTTGTTATATTTTATTAATATGTATAAAATAAACATATATACACATGCATATGCATATAAAATAGAACTCAGATTATACATGCAAATTTTTCATTTTATTTCCGATGCTGTAGGAATTTTTTTACATCATTAAAATTCTTTGTAAACATAGTTTTGGATGGCAGCTTATCAGCTTTTTTTTTTTTTATTTAGTGTAGGATGAAACTCATTGAAGGATCTCTTCTCTCCCCACTCAACAAAATACAAACAATTAGTAATATTTTAAATATCACTCTTTTGATTGAAATCAGTACTATTGAATACAGCATTATTAATTGGATAGATGTCAGCTCCTTCTGTGAGTAGTTAGCAAGTCATTTGAACCATGTGGGCACTTTAGAAGCAATGACGATTAGGGAAGCCAACAATTAAGAGTAACAAAACAACTCTCAAACTTTTGCTGAATGCCTATTCTGCACTGAGCAAATGGTCTCCCCACCTACAGTCCTGCCCCCCAGATTACTCCTCTCCAAGTGACATTTATTTATCAAGTGACATTTCAAAAATACAAATCTGAGCCAGTTACTCTATCACCCAAGGTTCCAGCCAAATCAAGTTTGCTATTTCACAGAGAAGAGGAGCAGGTGTGATCTGAGACTGCCTTCCACGGTCCTTTGCCTCCTCTCTCGTATGCCAGTCAAACCCAGGTCAGCTCCTTTCTTCAGTTTCCTGGCTTATCCTTGCCTAAATAAATTCACAACTTCTGGCTGAATTCAGCTTATGATTACAGTGATGGGACTCTTGTCTACCCCTGCAATGCATTCACCCTTGTCAATTTGGCCATCTGGAAGAATTTTCTACCTCTCTCAAGACCCAAAACAAATGCTGCCCCCTCTACAATTATCCTTCATTCTCTTCTCCACCTCTCACCTACATTCCAGTCACACATAAGTATCCTGTCCACCCCCCTCCCAGCAGTCCCCCTGCATCCTGCTGTTGGCAGGCATTTATGGTCCATGTGCCACATGTGTTGACCTATATGACACTCTCTTACTAACCTGAGCACCTTCAGTCCAGGGGCCATGCTGTATACGTCTTTAAAGCCTCTGTGCAAAGAGAGTACAGGGAGCCTTCCCCAGATTTTTTTTTTTTTCTTAGAATTTAGCACTATTCAGCATACTCTAGATTTACCAAGCTGGCTTTTCTTTCTTTAAAATTGACAGTCATCCCTTCTAGGATGTAAACTCCTTGAGGATAAGATTTTGTTTCCAGTGTGTTCATGGTAGTATTCTTCACAGATAAACTGCCATCCAAAACCATATTTACGAAGAATTTTAATGATGTAAGGAAATTCCTAGAAGGATTCCTAGCCCAGCACACATTAGGCATTCACTCAATATCCACGGAATGAAAACCTGGTTGGTTAGAAATTCAGAGGGCACAGAAAGTAAAGGTACAATTTTATGTAAACAATTTTTTGGTAATTTGAGCTGAATTCTGAAAAGTCATTCTTAGCTGAGTCTATTATAACCAGTAACTGAAAGTGCCCAGACTCCTCTGTGATGAGCAGGTTGCTGACCTATGGTTAATGTTAGCTTGGGACAAACTATCTTGGAAGTACTGTAAGCTCAGGAGACCCTCTGTTGATATCAGTGTTCAGCAGCCACCTCAGACAAGATTCTTGAAATCCTGGCTATTTCTTATATTTTACAGAAGAGAAAACTCAGTTCAGAAACACTCCAAGTACCAGGCCAAGGTTACCAGGTAGCTGTCAGAGCATTCAGCCTATTACTCTCTCACATAGCTCTCAGAGATCCCTGCTCCAAAGGATTCTATACCTGGAGCACGTGCAATGCCTTTTGAGATATCAGCGCTGAAGCATAGAAGCCATTTGTCACCTTGTTTCAATTTATGTGCTCATAGTGAAGCCCAAAATCCCTAAATAGGAATAAATCACCTGCCGAGTTATGTGAAGAGTCCTGTGTAACTTCTCCCAACGACAGCACTTGTAAACCATAGATCGTAGCTCACTGCACTCTCCCCGAGGGCTTCACATTTTGCACATGAATGTATAATATATTTGAGAAGTTATAGTTTTAGAAACTGTCACGGCAAAGCTGTAATCCTTATATCCTCAAACTGTGGCCTGAACACTTTCTAATGAAATGGTCGTAATCAATGAAAGAAAGAAAGAAAGAGGATGACACAAAGAGTGAAAGGAAGAAAGGAAAGAAGGAAGGGATTGGGGGCACTACGGCAAATCTCCCTTTTCAACTACACAGTTGTAAAAACGTCAACCCAAACAGCAAGCTCCAGGATTCTCCATGGAAAAATCAGTGAACTCTCTGTCAGCAATCATCCATGGCTGGCAAGGTTGCTACGACTGCCAGAGCAGGGCTTTTATGTGGCTGGGATTTTGCAGAGAGCTATTATTCAGTTACACCTAATAGCAACAACCTTCACTTATACCTTTGAGCTCACTTGGACTTTAAATTTAACTTAATCTCAGGTTATATCAAGGAGGCTATGGAGTTAATGGATAAAACCTGTTTGCTGAAATTATAACTTTTATTACCAAAAATAAGAGGTCACCTAGGGTTTAGCACAGTATGTAATAAGAAATGCAATGCTATGTCTCTCAACACATGTATTTTGATAAAAGGTAGATGCCAGTTGTAAATCTGTGAAATGACAAATCCACGAAGGACCCTTTCTTTCCCTCTGTGTTTTCAGTTTCTTGTCCTTTGTTCTCTTCTGCCCCTCTTTCTATGATTGCCTCCACTGCTCCCTTTCAAAAATTTCCTCTGCTTTTCCCTCCTTCTCAATTCCTCTCTTTACTCTTTTCCTACTTTCTTGGCTTCTTATTTTCTTTCATTCTGTTTTTCTTCCTTTTTTTCTAAGTCATACTTGCATTTCTCCTTACATTTTTCTTTCTACACACCAGCTACTGGCATTGGTTTGAAAGGGGATAACCCTGTGACTATCACTGGGTCTCCTTCTCCCAAGGAAATTTACTGCCTAGAGAAGGTAGGTCTTTCTATAATTAAATGGTGAAAAACAGAAGGCAACAAATAACATCAGTCTCAAATCCTGTAATTACGTAAAAGAATAAGAAATCCCTCAATTTTTTCTCCTTTTCATTCCTACCTGTACAACATATAACCTTTTGTTCTTTTCTTTCCTTACCTATAAGGGAACTTGAATTGCTTCTTTAAATAAAAAATGTACCATGCCGAAAGAATAGTTTTGCATAACAATCTTTATTATACATGGCCAAATAGCTTCTCATTGTTACTGATAGGTTACTAATCACCCTGTAAAAAATGAACTCTACGCCCACCTAATTAGTACGTAATATTGGAAAACCATGGGAGCTGAGAGTCTTGAATTTATACATAAACATTATTCATATCACATTCTTGGGTTACTCTATTTTCTTTTTAAAATCTATTATAGCATTTTTATATTTTATACAGTATAATTAGGCTTACAAGTTATTGGAATTCATACAAAGTTATCCTTTAGTACTATAATAGGTATAAGTAGTTTAATATAAATAATTAGCTTCACTGCTATCCTTTTGCCCAAGTGAAGAGCTATCCTACTTCTTTCTTTCAGGAGGAAAATCTTTTTCCCTTCTCCTTTACTGTATCCATCATAGAAGAGAAAACTTCAGATTAAAGAACAAAACAAACATCCTTTTGCCCACAACCTTTCCTGCAGCAGAAACAGCTGAGGTGAAGGTTTAGGAAACTTTTTGGATTCTGAAATTAAAATTGCATGAGAGGAAAATGGAAGCACATAAACAACATCCAAGGAAAAATTTTGTCAAGTGATGGTCTCAAACATATGTGAAGACATTTTTGTGACAAGATGGCAACAGAGAAAGGGAAACTAGGCCAGTAGGATATAATACGTTGTCTTTCCATTCATTGGCTGGAAATAAGGTTAGATTCTACTGATCCTGTTCAATTTAGAGATGATGAGAAGAGTTATCTGTTTTGACTATAAAGAGTTATAGGGGAGCCGAGTACAGTCCTTCATACCTATAATCCTAGCACTTTGGGAGGCCAAGGTGGAGCAACTGCTTGAGGCCAGGAGTTCAACGCCAGCCTAGGCAAAAGAGTGAGACCGTGTCTCTACAAAAGTTAAGAAAACAATAGCCAGAAATGGTGGCTCATGCCTGTGGTCCTAGCTACTCAGGAGGCTGAGGTGGGAGGGAAGCTTCAGCCTAGGAGTTTGAGGCTATCATGAGCTATGATCATACTACTGCTCTCCAGCCTAGGAGACAGAGCAAGATCCCAACTCTAAAACTAAAATGAAAGTAAAATTAATAACAGGTATAAGGGAGGAAATCTTTATTTTCTTTTTAATTTCTAGGTTTGTGCCTGAGGCTCCTATAACAGAAGACAGATTAACAAGAGAAAAATAGATACATTTATTTAATACAAGTTCTACATGACATGAGAGAATTTGTAAGGAAAGAAACACCGAAGAATTAGGTAAACTTGTGTGTTTTTATGCTGAAATTTGATTAAGAGAGAACAGTCATGGAACAAAATGGTATGATCTAATGATAATAAACTGGGGACAACTTGGTAAGATCTGTTTGTTGGAATTTCTCATGGCATTTCTGTGTCTTTGGCTCCTTTCCTCTAGATAAAAGGAACACACTTCTCGAATGAGGATCTTGTGACCTGCTCCGGGGAAGCAGAGTGAGGGAAGGTCAGAAAACTACCTTCCTAGGTTTTCTGACCTGCTTCACAGGAAAAAAGCAAGGCAAAGCTGAGAGTAGCCTTCTTGCTTCTACTGTTTTCTAAAATGCCAAGGTGCCATATATGGGGTAATGTGTCCTGAACCTTTTTAGAAGCAAACTAGTAATGGTATAAAAATAATCCATAATGGTTTTACCTTTAGAGCCAACCATAGATCAAGCTGATGGGCTGCAGAGGTGGGGAAAAAAGCTTTCACACTTTTTTTTTTCTTCTGATACATAGTACAAAGAACTGAAAGCTGTGAAAGTACTTGATATTATTTCAGAAATAGCCTCCACACCCAAACAAACCAAAAGGGTAAAGTTCCCACACTCAACATAAAAGGGCCCTTAGAGAAGAAGTAGAGAGAATTGTGTTAGCAAATGGCTCACTGCCAATTACATATCTTCCAGAGGAGTCTTGACCCTTCTCTCATGCTACTCTCTCTCCCATTCCTACGCTGCCTTTACTTTTTATGATATCAATACACTAATTTTATTTCCAGTCCTTTCTGAAATCTAGAGCCCTGTATAGTTAAGTAACAACTTGACATCTCTACTTGGTTTGTTCTTATAGGTCTCAAACCCAACGTGTCCCAAACGGAACTCACGTCTTGGCCAGTTCCACCCACAGTGCAAGTAAAAGTTGCTTTGATAAAAATATTGAGAATCATTCTGGTAATCTTTTTGTTCTTGGCCAAGTGCTCAACTATCTTTTTTTTTTTTTTTTTTTTTTTTTGGTTCCCTAGAACCAGAGGCTGATACAGGGATTTGGATATAGAAGATATTCTTTTTGAAGGGGGGCAGTCCTTTGGCGATTTCATCATTGTCTGGGAGTATAAGTATGAGGAATGTAGAGTGGTATATCACTTCTGAGAAATTTCTTGTGTTTCTCTGCAGAAAGGATAAATTGTGAGCCAAGCAAACAACTAAATAGTAGTTGCTTCAATAGAAGGGATGTGCGTGGAATACCATAACATCTAGTCCATCAACTGACTACATTTAGTTCATTATCAAGTTTCATGAATTCAAATTGTTAAATAATTATTGATTCAGCTACCTTCCTTTATCAGTCTACCATGACCTTGGTTCAAATCCCCTACAGGTATTTGTACTCTTCAAGACAAACTCTTCTCCCAATTGTTCTTTGCAAATCCGCTTGTATGTCTGTCCAATCAATTCTTCACAAAATTGTCAGTGACTTCTTAAACATAATGAAACCATACCACGGCCTTACTTAAGACTCTTGGGGCATATTCCAGAATCTATAAGATGGCCAATAAAATGCAGGTAATCTTGTTTTTGTCAACCTCTCCAGCCGCTTTAGTAGCCATATAAATTCCATACCTCACTCTATTTTAACTAAAAGAAGATGTTAAGGGTTTCCTAAGAGCACAAAGTTATCTCCTGTCTGAGGGCTGATGTGAATGCTGTTGTCCTTCTCCTAAACCCTTTTCTAGATTAAAAAAAAATCTAGAAAATGGTTTAGGGGAAAGAAAAATCACATCTTCGGGGGATCCTTATTTCCTGGACTAGATTTGAGCCTCCATTTATATGCTCTCATACAAGTCCTTAATTTGGTAGCACTTCTGTCAGAAATATATTTGTGTACATATGAGCTTACCTATTTAATCATCTGTGTCTTCCTCCAGCCCATAGGACTGGTAAGTCCCAAGAAGGTAAAAACCTTATCTGCTTTTTGTTTGCTACTCTGTTTCCCATCTCCAATACACCTTAACACAAGCTAAGCTCTTGATAAATATTTGTCGAGAAAAAATATCTATGAAGTCAAATATATGTGGGATAGGGAGAGAATACCAGAAATATTGCAAGCATTTTAGCCTGAGCTCTATGAAAATGAAAACCCCATGTTACTATGTTTAGTAGTATGTTTAGGACTGTTTGGAGGTAGTGGTGATGTGCCTGAAGAATCTCTATTCTGCTGGCTAGAAAACCTAATCTGAAAATGGATAAATACAAGCCTAGTAATTATAAGATGATCTAATAGTTATTGTCTAATATTTGTTATATAGGTAATTTTCTAAGAATTTTATATATGTTAACTCCTTTAATTCTTATATAAGCTAGGGACTATTATTTTTCCCAATTTATGGTTAAGGAAATTAAGAACCATTGAAGTTAAGTAACTCATGCAAGACCACACAGCTAGATATTGTGACATCAAAGTTTAAGCCCATTGTCTCATCCATGGTGGAAGGTTCAAATGTATGAAATTTATCATTAGAAAGATACAGTTTGAATTGCGACTCTGACATCTTTCAAATGTGTGATCTTAAGTAAGCCATTTAACCTCTCCAAATCTGTTTCCTTGTCTATGAAATGGAGGTAATAAAAGTATCTGCCACCCAACAAACCATTTAGCACAATGGCTTTTGACCAGAAATTACTTAAATAATATCTACTATCAATGCCATTGTGATTAGGTATTCATTTTCAAGCAGCAGAAAAGCTGAATGAAACTGGAATAAGAAAAAAAGAGAAATGTTTGGCTTACACAACAGAAAAGTTCAAATGTAGGGTGGACTCCAAGCAAACGTTAGAGCCTCAACACTATTTCTCAGCATTCAAGTTTTTTCCAACTCTAACCTTTGTCAGTAACAACTTGATGCAAAGACTAGATCCCATCATGTTCTCAAGATAGCAGCAAGCAATAAAATGCTGGCCTCTTTCTAGTTCAGAGACTGTTCCTTCTTTGACCACCAAAAAATTCTGGGGAAAAATTTCTGGCATTTAATCTGTTTGTAATAACTTTAATCAGAAAGCAATCACAGTGGACAGGAGATTGTCATATGACAGTTAGAAAGGTCTGGGTGACTGCTCATTAGAGCAAGAGGAATAGAAGCACAGAGACAGGTGTGTCATAATCAAGGTTCTCCCCAGAAGCCAGTGCCACCAACATCTTTTGTCTATGATTTGTGAAGAAAAAGTGGTGCCTCTAGGAAACATCCAGGTACTATTGAGAGGCAATAAATGTTGGATGGATAACAGATCAACTTTGACCAAAATTATTTCTATCGTAGTGTTTTTATTACAATATAAATATCCATGTAACATACATCAGATGCTGACATTGGTATTTTGAAAAATTGGTTACATGCAATAAGCTGGGGCGGGAGAAAGAGAGAGAGTTTATGTAGTTCCAACATCCTAACCCTCAATCTTGGACTTTCTCTAGTATATGCATAACAAAATCAAATAGATTTTTAAAATTGTGTGTGAACTGTAGATATATCACTTTTTAAAACAAACTTTGGCATCTGTTTGATGAAGATTGCTTACTGATATTGGATCTGTGAAGGTTATTTTTACCCTAGAACTAAGTAAGTGTTCCTGGCAGAAGCAGTTTTTCCCCCGAAGCCATTCCAAACCCTCGTTTTTATCATTGACTACAAAATTTGTATGAATGCATTTTTCTCCTTATTGGATATAGAAATGTTCTAACACTTAGGAAAGTATCTGTTGAATGAATTGTTAAACTTTCCCTATCATGTAGTGAAAGCAGAATAATTTTTAGTTTAACTGTGATATGAGATCATATCTTGAAATACTAAGAGTTTATCCTCAAAGTGGTTAGAGGAGTCAGATGCAGAGTAAACAGTCTTAATGTCAACTATGTTACTTAAAGAGATATATTTGGATCACATAGAAGGAGTGGTGAAATAACACAGTGATATTTAGAGGAAGTTACCCATATATAAAGAAAGTCACATTCTTCCTCATCTACCCATCTCCCAAACCATCAGAAAAATCTGTTCCTGTAATTGCAAACCTTCTTCACAATGCTGAGAAACAGTGCTTTGGAAACAAAGGACCTGAGCTCAAAGGTCAACTCCACCACTTCTACCTGTGTGAACTGATTTTACTAGATTACCCTTGAAACTCAATTTCTCCATTTGTAATGTGGAAAATTAATTTTCAAAGAAGAAAAAGTAAAAACCTTTTACCCTCCTACAGCTCAGAATTTCATATCTTAAATTTCAATTTGAAATAATCTTCTTCAATCCTCTCAAGAGAATGTAGAAAATGAGTTCTATTGAATTCACAACAAAGCTATGTAGCAACAGAATATTTCTTTGTTCCGTGTTTATAATTCATTAGGTCAAATGCTCTTACTAACAGTCTTTTAAAACTCCCAGAATTAATACCTTACCATATTTTTGAAATCTCAAAAAAATTCTAAATTTATTCATTACACGATGATCTTTCCTTAAAAATAAAAAGCATCACTACTTTCCTGCTAATGTTAAATTCACACATCAAATATGGCATGGATAAAAATATCTAATGAATATAAAATATGAGGATATTCCCTCTGACTTTGTCTTATCTCACATCAAATCATAGCAATTCATTTGTATTTTTGTTCCTTTTTTTTTTTTTTTTCATTTAGCCAATACTTATTTAGAACCTACTGCGTTCTAGAATTAGGTAACAACCTGGGCAAGTTAAAACACTTCAGTTTGGATATTCTAATGTTCCCTGTGTGAGAGACTTTTCTAATTCCTAAACTCATAATTGCCTTTTGGTTATGTAAAACTGATTTAGATCAGGAAATACTATTATTTATATACCTAAGGTTTCTAATAAAAAGGAAGCTGAAAAATTGATTTTATTGCATGCGCACACACATAGACTAAAGCATTCTACAAATAAAATCCACCTTCTGCTTCTCTAGGCTTATAATTTCAATATGCAGAGGGGAATCTCTGTCAGCATGCAAGAGAGAAATATTTTTCTATTGTTTTATCAGAAGATCTAAAGACAGAAAGATTGAAATGCATCAATTTCTAGTAACCACCAGATGGTGTCTTTAGTAATAAAGTTATGAGTTTACTTGAGTATTCTTTTTATCCTTTTTTTAAAAAAAATAAAGCTAACCAGAAATGAGGATAGTATTTTGCCATGACATAATGCAAAGTCTATATTTTTTATTCTTATTAACATGTGTACTTGCAAAACTCAGTACAATCTTTTTCTATATCCCTATCAGGTATGTCAAAAAACGACAGAGATGAAATATCAAAAAAGCTGAAGTTAATATAAGTATTCAAGCTCAATAATTTATTTAAATATTCTACATTTATATAGTTGGAGTAATATAATTCCCATTACATATAGATTCACATCTATTGTTTTAATTCATGCCAGTTTGGTAACACTTTCTTTTTCTCTGTGTATTTAATATTTTAAAATAATAAACATTAAAAATTTTAAATAGCTCATATAGGTATAACGACCGTGAATATAAGATTTCTGATCTTTCATAACAATAACTTTATTAACATTTGTTCTTAGCATATTTTATTTGGCCTCCATTTCTCTTATATCAGCTTAATTGCCTTATGTTCTTCTGGTCAGCCACCTTGAGTCCTTTTGAGACAGAATTACTTAATTCAAAATAAGTAGGCAAATAACAATGGGCAGTATTTTAATAATAATCATAATTTCAAATATGTCATGCAAGGACATCAGAGAAGAAAAAGCCATATTATAATATCCATGAAGAGTTTCATTCTCTTTCCATTACCACTGTCTATTAGGTGGGACCTCCCTTGTGGGAAATTAAGGATGTGGGTGAGATTATCTGACAACTCATAACTCATCTGTACCAGTTGTAACATGGGAGACTACTTTTATTTATTTTTTCCTTTTAATCTCTAGTCTCCTGTTAAAGTACCCTCATGCCTGTCTGTGGTAGTCATGTTATCTTTCATTTTTGACTTGAGTATGCATGGATTTAACAGATCTGATATTAGTAAGGAAAAGGGAGGGCAGAGGCCTCGGAGTACATAGCATCTAAGAAGTCTCAACAAATAGCATAGTAGGGACAATGGAGAGTGACTCGGAAAGCCTGAAATTAATAGGCCAGTTTCCCCTAAAAAACAACAGGTAGAGGATCATGTTACATTTTCTTTTTCACTGTTTATTGAAAGTTAATGAAAAAGGAGTTTAACTTCTAAGTGAACAATGCTAGAAAGGATGTTCTATGATGGTTCTTAGAAAAATTATCCAAATATGCAAGCCTAGATTTTCAACCCCAGATCTAAAGCATTTCTGAATCTTCCTTTGGGGAAACAATAACACATCTTTAATAGACAACACAACTTTATTTCAGTGGATGTCAAATCCATGTAGTATGGTTATTTCAAAATGTAGTTGTGTGGAAAGTGCTGCATTTGTAGGACGTACACTCCTATTTGATAAATTGTGTAAGGCTGTACTCCAGAAAATCTGAGATGTTTACTCCCCTAAAATCCCATATTGCCTCATTCTACATGATGTACGAGAAAGGGACATAAGGATAAGTTGAAAGCATTCAAAAACTCCCTCCTCCCTGACCCTCTCACTCCCGGAGGCTCCCCAGTGAGAACCAAATCAGCTTGAAGGGGTGGAGCAAGAGAGGGTTACGTGAAATCAAGTAGCAGATAGGTTTTTGCTAAATTATTTAATTTTTACTCAAACTTGAGGCTGACTTTTTTTCTCTGAGATGGAGTTTAGCTCTTGTGGCCTAGGCTGGAGTGCAGTGGCACGATCTCGGCTCATTGCAAGCATCATCTCCGGGGTTCAAGCGATTCTCCTGCCTCAGCCTCCCTAGTAGCTGAGATTGCAGGAGTCCGCCACCACACCCAACTAATTTTTTGTATTTTTAGTAGAGACAAGGTTTCACCATTTTGGCCAAGCTGGTCTTGAACTCCTGACCTCAGATGATCCAACCGCTTTGGTCTCCCAAAGTGCTGGGATTACAGGCGTGAGCCACCATGCCTGGCCTGGGGTGGATATCAATATAGATGTGTACCAAACTATACCCATGATAATTAACTGTAGTCTCTGAGTAACCCTGTTAAAAATATTTTCTCTGTCTATAGATGGAAAAAACAGCTGTGTACAGTTATCCTTGACTACCTCAGTTGAAAACAATAAATTGCACCCTAAATATACAGAGGAAATCCAGCTTCTTAAGTTGGACAGGAGAGACTTCTGATCGTAAGAGTGATAATAAAATCTAAAATATTAACATTTTAGTTCATCCTAATGCCTATTACGCATATTTCATTTGAGGTGTGGAGAAATGTGTTTGAAAATAGGTTCTTTTATTTCCTGCCCAGTTAACCATATCAGACATCCGAAATTTCAAATGAGTATTACATCTCCATCTTTAATATATGTAATTATGAATTAGTTATTGGAATCATCATACACTAATATCAAAATATTGAGTCGGCCGGGCGCCGTGGCTCAAGCTTGTAATCCCAGCACTTTGGGAGGCCGAGACGGGTGGATCAAGAGGTCAGGAGATCGAGACCATCCTGGCTAAAATGGTGAAACCCCGTCTCTACTAAAAAATACAAAAAACTAGCTGGGCGAGATGGCGGGCGCCTGTAGTCCCAGCTACTCGGGAGGCTGAGGCAGGAGAATGGCGTGAACCCGGGAGGAGGAGCTTGCAGTGAGCCGAGATTGCGCCACTGCACTCCAGCCTGGGCGACAGAGCGAGACTCCGTCTCAAAAAAAAAAAAAGATATTGAGTCACACTAATTTCCTCACAGCTTAAAATTCACATGGTTTCTGGTAAACTAAGCTCTCTGAGTGTGTGTGTGTGTGTGTGTGTGTGTGTCTATGTGTGCTTGTGTGTGTGTGTATATATATATATATGTAGCTTATACATACATATGTAACTTTTTCCTCTCTCTCCACTCTCCCAAAGTCCCAAATATAATATAGAAATTTATCTTCTGAAGATGCACCATTCTGTTGATTTGTTTTTGTTTATCTACATAATAGCCTCACTTTCAGTTTAATAGAAAAACATTGATACCTGTGATTTGACATTTTAAATATGAGGAGTGAACCAAAAATATGTCTATTCTTTTTTCTTAATAGTAATCTCTCACCAGGTTTCATATGAATTATTCTCTATGAACATTTTGGGATAGTCATTTGCCAACATTCAGCTCTATGACAGTCCCATGAAAATAACCTACTCCAAAAAGCAAGGATAGGATAACTTGGATGGTTCACATTATGTAGTCCCATAATGGGATGTGCTGAGAATAGTTCCACATCACTTCTGTGTGCTCTTACCAAAAATCCATAACCATAATCTAGCAATGTGAAAATATCAGATAAACACAATTGAGGGATATTGTACAAAATAACTGACCAGTATTCATTAAGAGTATCCCAGTCATAGCAGAAGAAGAAAGTCTGAGGAATTGTCACAGATTGGTGGAACTAAGGAGATATGACAACTCCATGCAATATAAGATTCTGGATTAGATCCTGGGCCTAAAAGGTACATTAAAGGCAAAACTGACGAAATTGAAATAATATCTATAAACAAGTTTAAAATACTGTAGTAATGTATTTGTCTAGTTTCTATCATTTTTCTATAGTTTTGTAAACTGTTAACATTAGGGGAAGCTGGATGAGAGTGTAAGTAAACAGTACTATTTTTGTAACTTTTCTTTAATCTTACATTGTTTCAAGATTTAAAAAAAAAGAGCAAGTAGGTATTTAAAAAATCTAAAACACTCAGAAATTTACAGAAGTCAATCAGATTTACCTTAGTTTTCTAGTGTTAATTCTTACAAATGTTTATATTTGTTTAGCTTCAAATGAGAGTTCGTTGATGAAAAGAGGAGTGTTATTCTCCTTTAAGAAACTACCCATTCTAAAATTATAACGATCACTTTTGTATGCAAATAAAACAGTATTCATGCCACATAAATGAATTCATACTGCCTCTTCCGTTACTCAAATTGGATAAGCTATCTTATTTCAGGCCACAGTGGTATTAAGTAGGGAGGTTATTTGATTTGGGCTTTGTCCCTTGAAAAGCATAGTTATATTTTCCAGGTGTCATTTTAATTTTCAGCCAGAAGATAATGTGACCTGCAGCAGTTCCATGAAAGTTTTGGGTCTGAGTTTGCTTTTTCAAGGTGTTGCCAAGTCCATAAATGTTTACCTTGAGCTTCCTGTGCATCTCAACATGAGTCAGATCTAACAATTTAAAAAATACATTGTTTATGCCAACTAATTTACCATACAAATGTGTTTTAAATAAAAAAAAAAAAAGAGTGTTAGGAATTTAAAGGAAAATGTTGGTTTAGAGAGAAAAACAATAATTCATTAGTCTTACATCTTTTGAGAAAATAAAATCCTTCATGTGAGCCTTTGTTAACATTCTCACTAACCTATAGTAAGTCCATGTTTTTTGATAGTTCTTAGATATGAAGTGCTTTTTTTTTTTTGTTAATGGATAGGCAATATTCAGTCAGTGGCAGGTTTTATCTATATAGGGAACAGAAATAAGCCAATAAGCCAAATGTATTTATTAAAAGATTCAATCATACTGACTTCCAGCCCCTTACCAGTCCCCTCACCCCACCACAGTGTCCTGGCCATATTGATTGTAGTCTGCCTATTCTGTGTGAACAACATCAGATGGTGTCATCTAATTTTAGGAATGACACTGACATCTTCATGAAGAAAAGACACAAGGGGGAAAAATGTCTATTCAGTATTTGGGATAATCTTTCAAATAAAAAAACAGTGAAAATTATTATGTTTATTTGGAGATAACACAATTTATGACAAACTTATTTAAAAAGTTAATGAAAGCTCATAGGAATAAAGTCAGAAAAGCTAAAAGAAAGCAAGAAGGGCCTAAAGAGAAGATAGAAAACAACACAGAAATATTTATTTTAATTCTTGATAGATATAAAATGGTCTAAAAGAAAACCTTGCTTTTTAACTGGAGAATGAATACCGAAACTGATTATTTTGATTATATTGACATTATTTGTCCATTATTTATAAAATTGCACAAAACTGCAAACAATGATGATTACTGTTAATATTTCTCATATGTTATTTTAGAACCTTAACTTCTTTGATATAGAATATTTGGATGGCTATATATGCTATTTAACTTTTTTCACTTTACATTTTATCATGAAGATTGTCTCACCTATAAAAGGCTCTTAAGTGTGATTCTAAATGTTTATATAGTATATGCTCTTGTATAATTGTAAAATTATTTATTTATTTTCTAAGATTTGATTTCTTAGGTCAGTTCCAGATTTCATTATTAGAAATATGACTACGAAAAACTTCCGTGTTTATTAAAATTCACTAATGTTCAACTATTTCTTATCTAAAAGTAGAATTGCAAGGCAGGCACAATTTAAAGATTTCTGATACTTAATTGGCAAATTGCCTTCCAAAAAGAGAATAGGTCAGGTGAGGTGGCTCATGCGTATAATACCATCATTTTGAGAGGCCGAGGCAGGTGGATCGTTTGAGGTCAGGAGTTTGAGACTAGCCTGGGCAACATGACAAAACACCATCTCTACAAAATATCCAAAAAAAGTAGGTGTGGTGGCACGTGCTTGTGGTCCCAGCTACCCAGGAGGCTGAGGCAGGAGGACTGCTTGAATCTAGGAGGCAGGGGTTGCAAAGAGCTGGGTTTATGCACTGCACTCCAGCCTGGGTGACAGAGTGAAACTTCTGTCTCAAAAAAAAAAAGATAGCAATTTATATTTCCATTATATTTTCAGCCCTGGTATATAGGAGTATATGTTTAGCCAAACACTGGCCAGCTCTGTAGAGACATTGTAAAAAATCTATGTCACATCGATTGTTTAAAACTAATATTGTACTGTTACTTCAACTTACTTTAAAAACTTTACAGTTGACATAGAACATTTTTCTTAATATGTTTATTGGCAGAGTCTTTTCATAATTGTCTATTTAATCTCTTAGATCTTTTTAATTTTCAGGCTTGCTGAGAACTTATGCATCATTCTGTAAAGTGCTTTACATATATTATCTCCGTTCATTTGGATGACTACTGTAATTGGGAGGTGTTGAAAGTTCCCATTTATTGGAAATAAAGGTTTACCATGTAACTGGCCCCAAATTATAGAGCAAGCAGCAAGAATCTAGAACCATTATGTCTCTATTAAAGAGAACAATCACACTGGACAAGATGGACAGACAGAAGTTGATTTTATTGCCAACAATAGAGGAGAGACCACCAAGTGTAGATTCCCTGTTCCAGTAAGAAAAAAAGTCTGAAGAGATTTTAAGAACTAGGGTAGGGGGCTGACAGGTTACCTGTGTTTGCTAATTACTTTGCCCAAAGGAAAATTAAATGTTCTTAAATCTTCATGGCAGGAGGTAGTTTGACAACTTGCAGCAAGGCTCCAGCCAAAGTTGGCTTCTACCCTCTCATAGAAGCTAAGAGAAAGGGCAGTATCTTCTGTGATGATTACATTTTGAAGAGTTGGTTCCCAGATCCTTGAGAAAGACAGACAGCCATGGGTTGTAAAACTGGCAAGAGGCTTTAAAAATATTTACATCTCAAAAGGGCAGAGAGAGAATGTATAATTCAATTGCTCTTACCACCCTCAACCAAAAAAAATTGCTCAAAGGAAACGAAGGTTAGGATCTAGAGTCAGGAAGAAACGTGAGTAAAGTTTAGTCAAGCACTCATAATACATTTTGATATTCAAATAAATTAATGCTCATTCGTCATAATTATTACAAATAATTTTTTAAAAATATATTTTACTTTATAATTTAGTAAATTTTATAGCACTAGCAATCTATATTTGTTATAGAAAAATGGTAAAACCTTCAGTGACAAAAACTATACTAGTTATGTATATGAGATATATATAAATGTATGTGTTATATGAATGAACAAGACCTTTTAAATATTATTCCTTGTAAACAAACACTTCTACAATGTCATCCTAAATTTCATTGTAACACTTTATCAGTGTTTAATTATTTTTAAGCAAACTTTACTGGTTCACATAGATTGGTGTGGACCTAGTCATAACTGTGTAGTTGCCACACATTATTCCAGAAAAAACTTTAATTTTGCATAATAATGTATTATTGTTATTCTTTAATACATGCAACACTGTACAAATAGATGTTTATCTCCTTACAATGGGGTTATTTCCTAATAAACCTGTTGTAAGTTGAAAATACAATGTCAAGAATGCATTTAGTAAACCTAACCTACAGAGCCTCATAGCTTAGCCTAGCCTACCTTAAACATGCTCAGAACAATTCCATCAGCCTACAGTTGGGCAAAAGCATTTGGCAGCATAGTACACTGCAGAGATCGAGTGTTTACCCTCATGATTGCCTGGCTAGCTGGAAGCTTTGACTTGCTGCTATGGTCTAGCATCACTAGAGAGGATTGTAGAGCATTTTGCTAGCCCAGAAAAAGATCAAAATAAAATTCTAAGTAAGGTTTCTACTAAATGTGTATCACTTTCACACTATCATAAAGTAGAAAAATCAAACCATTGTTTAGTTGGGGATCCTCTGTATATTGTGAGTAATTTGCATGTAATCCTCTAAAGAGCCCTAAGGGTAAGGTGCTATTTTCATCTCTATCTTTCAGATAGGAAAATGTAATCACAGAGATATTAAGTTATTCCCCTAGAGTCACACAGCTAGTAAAACAATCCTGCAGAACAACTTTTAATTAGTAAACCTGCCAAACATAGGTCATACATTAAATGAAAACAGCTGATTGAAAAGTGATAAATATGATAAGATCCTATTCTTAGAAAACTAATTTAGATAGATCTATAAAGTATAAAAGGTTATAAATCAAGATCTGAACAGTGCTTCTCTCTGTTGATACACATTTTGTTTTCTTACTTTTGTTAATTATTATTTATGCATGGAATGCACTTATATTTATTTTTGAAAATAGATGATTGATGAATCTTCATTCACTGAATACTAAAACACAGCAAATTTATATAAAACAAACCAAGAAAGATGTACCTAGAATATGAAGAGTTATATATTTATGGACACCATCTACTGCAACTTTTTCAGTATTTGAACATTTAAGAAAAAAAAAAGCTCTTAGAAGCTTTGAATATGATAAACAAGCTTGATCTAAAATATGCGTGAGTTTGCCCCCTACAATGATCTGAAATCTAGACATTCTCTAAAAATTGCCTCTTTAGCCAAAGAGGATATTGTAAGTTGCATTACAAACTACTTGGTGATAGCAAGGAATATTTAGTTCAAAATTAGGCATAATGATTCCCATTGCAATGTGTCTTCATTTTATCATAGACTTTTGTAATAAAAATATTTTTAAAAACAGATTTTTGTTTAAGGAAAAAGTAACAATGCATTAAAACATTTGATTTTGAGTGGGGTGTGGTTTCCTAAGGAATTTGAATGACACTGGGTAGTCTTTGAAGAATCATTGATGTTTAGGAATACTTTTGTCTTCAGGGAGAAGAATGTTGGCATTTTCAGAGTTAGGCTTCAGGAAGAACACTCTATCAACTGTATGTAGGAGGAGAAATTGGGGACAGGAATACCACACAGATGATCATGATAACAATTGATTAGCAAGAGGGATAATATGTGCTAGGACTTCAAAGCAGATGAAAACAAATATAGGGCAGAAGAAAACTAGGAAGGATGCTCAGGGGTGCAGGGATGAAGGGAAAGGTAGGGAGGCACATCATGGCACCAGGTCCCAGGAAAAGGTAGGGTGGCATATCACAGCACCAGGTCCCAGGAAACCATAGGGAGGTACATCATAGCAACAGGATTTCAGGAAAACGTAGGAAAGTACATCACAGCAGCAGGTCCCAGTAAAAGGTAGGGAGGCACATCCCAGCACCAGGTCCCAGGGAAAGGTAGGGAGACACATCCTAGCACCAGGTCCCAGGAAAAGGTAGGGAGACACATAACAGTAACAGGTCCCAGGAAAAGGTAGGGAGACACATAACGGTAACAGGTCCCAGGGAAAGGTAGGGAGACACATAACAGTAACAGGTCCCAGGAAAAGGTAGGGGGGCGCATCCCAGAATCAGATCTCAGGAAAAAATAGGGAGGCACATCCCAGCACCAGGTCCCAGGAAAAAATAGGGAGGCACGTCACAGCAATAGGTCCCAGGAAAAGGTAGGGAAGCACATCACAGCACCAGGTCCCAGGAAAGGGTAGGGAGGCACATACAAGCACCAGGTTCCTAAGAAAAGGTAGGAAGGCACATGCCAGCACCAGGTCCCTAAAAAAATAGGCACACCCCAGCACCAGGTCCCAGCAGGCTGTTTTTCATGTAAAGTTTTGATTTTAACTTTCTCAAAATCTATGTCTATGGGTTAAAGTTTTCTAGTGATGGAAGGAAATAAAATAACCTAAAGAGATGGTACTCAATTTTTATATAACTGTATTTACTTTAACTCTTGGCATGCACCCTTATCTTTCTCAAGTGTTTTCCCTCTGTTCCCACAACTCGGATCAAGTAAGAGGTGTCTGTGCTAACTCACTTGACCTCATTTGTATGACTTCAATATCTCAAAATTCTCCCTTAACATATTCTACAAAGATTATATCAAATCTCTATCATAATTAGACTGATTTCAGTTGGTATTTGCATTATTTTTTCTTTTATTCAATGTAGGTCAAGCTTATTGGATGACTAGTTTCCATTTAGTTAGAAAAGATTTTAGGAAAGATAACATCTAAGCCATGATCTGAAAATGGAAGAGAGAGAGAGAGTGTGTGTGTGTGTGTGTGTGTCTGTGTGTGTGTGTGGTCTGGTTTAAGAACCAAATACATAATTATGCAGAGTTGAGCTAATTGAAGTATAGGTTTTACAAACCAAAGACAAATAAATACAATGAATACTTACGTATTAACAAAAATCAATTAACAAATGTATTTGTCTTTAAATTTTAGATTTTTAAGTTGAAGTTCAAAGTAAATCACTGAAGCCATGCCTACTGATCTAAAATTATCTGGTAGTGTCAGGAAAATAAAATTGTATTTACATAATTATGGGTGATACCTCATTGATATAACTAAATAGGATTCAATAGCAGCATTTTTCAGTAATTGAAACAATCACAGTCCAAAAGAGGTTGAAAGGCAACATGAATAAAAGAGTCAGTTGTACATCATTAGAAAGATTTAAGTGACACCCAGTTAATACTGTGGAATTACACACTTTTGTAGAACAGAATATATTTTGAGAAATGGATGAGAAAAATTGATATTAATGACAGGGATCTGTGGGCAGTGAAAAGGATTGAAGTCAAATGACATATAAAGGAAACACCACATGTTTCAACAGTTTGTGTGTCCAAGGTGGGCGTGTGGAGAGTGGGTAGGGGTTATGGGAACTCATCAACACTCCAATATTGAGGGATGACAAAAGGGAAAATACACTGTGTCTGCTCTTTATTTGTGGGATAGGAAAGAGGAAACAAACCCAGAGTCCATTGAGCTCCACATGCTTTGCCTCATGTCCATTTAGAAAGGCCAGGGTAAAAGTAAAACTGAATTGACTCCTAAGTCTCCTGACTATTCTAATTTTATTTTTTAACAAGCCAGAATTCTCAATGGTTTTGTGTTTTGTGTGTGTTTTTTTTCTCTCTTTCTTAAATTTGTGTCTGACCTGTGTCTTGGGTTTGCAGTCAAATATGTCTTCCCATCATTATTGCTCACTTCTTCTAGTGGCTTTACTGCAGTGGCTCACTACGGGCTTCAGATCAGCATCACACCTGCTGCCATTTATTTAACCAATTCATACAGCCTTTCATATGTGCCACCTACTATGCTAAACACTTTACAAATTTTAACCCATTTGATTGTCAAAGTAACTTTATGAGGGAGACAGGCAGTAGTGTCATCAATCACCCACACTTTAACGATGTGCAAAGCAAGGACTTCAAGCTTGCCTAATTTCCCACAGCTGGTAAACAAGATTCAATGTTGTGTTCGCACTCCTGAGACTATGCTCTTCACCCAGCTACTCCGTTTTCTCCCACATCAACATTCATCTCTTAGATGCCTTAAATTAAATAATTCCTCCTGAGCCCCAGAAGAAAAATGTTTTAAAAATGCATGCAAATTCAACTGGTCCAAGTGATTCTTTTATTTTTTCCAAGAAAACTCAATACCCTCATGTGATTTAGATTTTCTGTAGCAACATTTGCAAACCTCTGCTTACCAGTGAAAAGCAAACTTTGTAGTTCAAGACCTAGGTTCATGAAGAAATTAAAAACACATGAATTATGTGAGATTTAAATCTTTCAAATACATTATCACATTCCTACTTTAAAAGTCTATTTTAGTCAAATGATATATGTGTACATGTATGTGTGTATAAATATCTCTCTTACACACACATACCACACACACAAAATATTCTCTCTATATATATATGTATGTATGTAAATATATCTCACACACGCCACATACACAATATTCTCTCTCTATATATGTGTGTGTGTGTGTGTATGTATATATGACGTCACAGAATATTGCCATGATTATTATTACCAGCGCTGCAATGCTCAGTATTATTAAAAAAAAATCATGGTGGTCTGGTACAGGTATTGACATATTGGTTGTAGTTGTCTGATCTTTCCAGCAGCAGCTGCTGGGGTTTTAGATGGAGAGAAGCCTTTGCTGCCACATCAGACAATAGTTTTGTGACAGATGTTTCATGTTCGATTGAAGGAGCACAAATGAAAATAACAGTCTCTCCATGCTTGTGAGACCACAGTTGAAAATGAGCAGTTGTCCCCCTTCCAGACAACTACTATCAAACCCACAGAACCTTGAAATAATTTGCAGCCTGCTCTGCACTAAAATGAGGCCCACATAGTCTGTGAGGCTGGCGAGCTGTAGTCTACAGAAACACAGAAGAGTCCATTTTCCTTTTCTGAAAATTCAGCTGTTACAACCAATGATTGACAACTAATGATAAAAACTGTCTCGAAGATTTTGGTTATTTGCTATTTTCAAATTTATATATATATATGTGTGTGTGTGTTTCGATATACACATATATATGTATAAATTGTTATTATGTATAAATTTTAAAAAACAGATAATCATGACAAAAAGAAGTCATTAATAATCCTAGTAGAGATAGCCATTGTTAACATCATGGTGTTTGTCCTTCCCCCCCCCCCCACACACGCAAATGCCCTTTTAGCTATAAACATATAAGCTTAGCATACATAGTTTTATAGCTTCATTTTTCAGTGTTTTTGTAAAGAGCAAGATAGTAAATATTTTAGGATTTGCTGCCTAGTCTCTGTCACAGCTGCTCAAGTTGGCCATTGTGGGTAAAAGCAGCCATAGACAATGGTTAAATAAATGGCTGTGGCTGCATTCCAATAAAACTTTATTGACAGAAATAGAAAATGTTCCAGAATTGGCCTGTGTGTCATGATTACCTATGTTGGCCTATACTGTTATTTTAATGACTACATAATCTTCCATACTATGGAGATGGCATGATTTGTTTTAGCTTTTTGCTCTGGTGAGGTATTTCTTGTGCTTTTAGCCTTTTGTTCTATCTATCTATCTATCTATCTATCTATCTATCTATCTATCTATCTATCATCTGTCTGTCTACCTACCTACCTACCTACCTACCTATCTATCTATCTATCTAAGCTTCTGGCCTGCCAAGGATTCTACTGCAGTCATGTTGCCCAGTGCTCTGGCTAGTATACCAGGGGACTAGCTTTCCTGCCCATTAACAACTCTTCCAACCTGATTGGATTTCCAGGCCTTTTCCTTCTCAGCCAAAGGGCCTTGGTAAGCCTTGGATTACATCCATTGATTGTCTCAAGTGTATACCACTTTATGAGAGAGATTGATTACAAGACATTCTTTAACTGGTATGCTATTTTATTATGGCCCTATCTGCACCCATTTTGCAGATATTCTACAAATTTTTCAGCCTTTTTCAGCTAGCTTTTTACATAGCTTAGAAGGTCAACAAAGTTTATTTCTCATATTCTCACATTTCCTAAGTCTTAAGGACAGGAGGGAGAGTCAAACATTTGTCACTCTACTCTTCCTGAAAGACCTGTCCATTTGGTTTTTCAGTCATGTTTTTATGCTAATGTTATTTAAAAGTGCATTATTTGAACTGTGCCTCAGTGTCTGCATTACTGAGTTGAAAATGATAGGAAAAGGTTACCATAAAGTGTCTGTGTTTCTCTTTTTTTATTTCTAACTCACATTATTCTTTTTGTTGAATAGTTTAATAGAATTGTTTGGGCTTTTTTTACATATCTGTTTGTTTTGCAATTTGTATTATCTATGCCAGGAAATTCTGGGTTTGAAAATGAGATCTTTTGTGATACTGAGTTTATGGTTAGTGTTTTTATTTTTGTTGTTTCTTGAGTCATGGTTTGTGTCTTCTGCAGAGATGTAGAGTTTGCCTAACCGACCCCAACCCCCACCCCCATGCCCCAATAAAGCATAATTGGATAGAGGCTGCTACCAAAAACAAAGACAAAAAACAAACCAAAATAAAACAAAACAAAAGAATGTAAAAGAAAACAAAACAGTTTGGCCTAAGAGACAGTAGGTCTTTCAGCAAACTTTGTCAATGTACATGGATTGCTGTGGTGATAGATGTCAGGAAGTAGGAGTGACGAAAGAAAAATGGGGAGATAAAATGGCATTTATTTCTTCACTTACATAGTGTAGATTAAGAGACATTATCTCAACATGACAGAAGAATACGTACAGGCTTATATATGTTATTTAAAATGACAAAGATAAAAAAGAAATGCCTATCTACAAAACTCACATGAGGAAAGGAAATATGATCAAAATTCCTCAAATTAAAAGGGGCTAGTCCGTTGATAATACTAGAGCTAAAATTTAAAAAGTCGAGGTGTTAGTCGACTGTTTATAATTACAGCAGTAACTAATGGAAGAATCAAAACAATATGGAATGGTGCTGAGTATTGAAACTTAAATTGTAAAGCAAAGGTATTGGTATCTTCCAATTTTTGTGTTGTGTTACTCTTTACCACTTGGGTATTTTAACATGAATCTGAATTTCATTTTATTAATGATAAATCCCTTTATTTCATACCAAATGTTTTATTATTATTGCTCATTCTTTTCAATCCTTTACCTATGCAGAAACAAATAAAATGTTAAAACTATCAATAGATAAAATTATATATCGATATATAATTATATCGATATATAATGTATATTATATATTATATATCTATATATTATATCTACAAAAATTAAAGATATATTATATCTATAATTATATAGATGTATATTATATATAATGTATTATATATTATATATTATATAGATGTATAATATTATATAATATATATTATAATATATAATTATATCATATAATATTTTATATACTATATAATTATATATTATAATATTATACATCTATATAATTGTATCTAATTATATACATAATTGTAATTATATTACAGATAATTATATGTTATCTGTATTATATATACATAAAATTATAGATAATATATCTATATATAATATAGATATTATAGACTATTATAGATATTAAATAATATTGTTGTTATAGATATTGCATTCCAGGATGGGCAACAAGAGCGAAACTCCATCTCAAAAATAAAAACAAAGGTGTCCTTTCTTGTTTTCCAGAGTAAAATTGATTGTTACAGGTTGATTAATATGTACTTAAAAGTAGATTTGACTGAAGTTAGTGGATTTTAGCAGAGAAGACATTTATAACTTATATTTCCAACAAAATAAAGGCTTCCATACACTTCTTTTGATAGGGAAGAAGAAAAAGTAATAAATTAGAACAAGCATGATTACGTTAATATATCTATATTATCTATAAATATATATTATATATATTGATCTATATATGTTATGTATTATATATCTCTATATCATATATAATCTATCATATATAATATAGATCTCCATATTATATATTATATATCATATATTGTATAGATATATATTACATATTATATACTATAGATATATATTATAGATATTATAGATATATTATATATTATAGATATACATAATATATAATATGTGATAATAATAATATAATATATACAATATTATACTATATATAATATATAGTAAAATAATATATACTATATTATACAGTATATAATATATACCATATTATATATTATATAGATGCATATGTTATATTGTATATTATATATTATATAGATATATAATATATGAGATATATAATATATAACATAACATATTATGTGTATCTATATATAATTATATATCTATATATCTATATATTGTGTGTGTGTAATAGAAGTAACATATATTGTGTATGATATAAACATTGAATTATTAAATTTTAGAAACAAGCACAAATCCTAAACCTTATATATCATATATATCATATACAGGGAAAATATATGTTTTTTAATGTATGTGTGAATTCCTGAAATATGAAATATAGGATGGATAACTATAATGAGAAAAGCACAGCTGAGAGGCAAAAATGTAACTAGTCATTCACATTTCAGAGAAAATTTCAGATTGGTCTCTAATTTATTTATATTCTATCAAATTTTAGAACTCAAAGTAGACTACAAAAATATAGAAAAGCAGTATATAGCTATTTTAGAAAAGTATATGAAATAATGAATAGTATTTAATTTTACTTTTAAATGATTGCAAAAATTTCAACTCACTAATTATAATTTACTGGCATTTAACTTTTTTCCCTCTATTTCATTACTTATAAACTGATTGAGTGGAGGAAAAACAGCGTATTTGAAAGTCAGGGTCAATGTATTGAACCTAACCTCAAATATAATTGTTTTTCACATCCCAGCTTGGAAAGGTATCAGCATCACAGAAAATTGCAATGACTTTATCACTAATTGGTCTCAGGTTAACTGCTTTAGGAAGAAGAAGAGAGAGATATTAAGGATTTATAAGCAGCGAAAGCTGAATAATCATTTGAATACTAGAGGCATCACATTTGCATAACATTTTGGGATATGTCTGCTCCCAAAGTCTCAGGTGTGACTTAATAGAAACTATTAAGTTTAGGGTTTTGCAATGGAGGGCCAATCAGCAATATCCAAAAGTTGTGCTAAGTTGCAGTAGAGCTATTGAAGGAGGTTACATACCAATCTGATATAAGCCATTGTTGCTGCAACTTATGAGGTTGTGTTGTTCAATGACCTTTTACATGCCAAAGTATGCAAAAGAACACAAAATTTTATTTTGATTTCTTATACATCACAAGGCAACACATATTAAAATTCCTTTAAAAATATACCTTTGATTTGGTAATTCCACTTAAGATAGTTTATCTTCTGTACTTAGAAAATTAAGGAATAGAAGACAATATTAAAAAAATGAACCTAATTATATATACACAAACATCTGGGATTGGATTCACAAATTATGGCATATTCATACAATGAATAACATGTAGACATTAAGAAGATGTAAACGTGGACACATGGTCATAATAGTTGGTTACATTTAAGTGAAATGTAGGTTACAAAATGATGTAATCCAATGTATACATAAAAATAGATATACATACTATTATTCTGGCTTATGCATGCCTTCAAAATATTCTATGCTGAATCAGTGATAATAATTTCATTAACACATTTTTTAAAGTTTAAGATGTTCCAGGATTATTTTATTATTAATATATAAAATAGATAATTCTGATTGTATTATTTAAATGTAATACTTTGCACATTTCTCAGAAACTACAACATCCACCTTTTTTTACTTTAAATTTAAGGTATCATATCAAAAAGTCATCTTACCAACTTTTAGTAGCATAACAAAGCAATGATTTTAAGAGCTCTGCGGTAACACATGGATATGCAATGAAAATTTTAAAACATGCATTGACTTTTAGGACTATGCCTGTTGAATATTAAACACCTGAAATTGCTAGTGCCTAAAGCACTTCATTCAGCAAAATGTATATAAGCTTTGGAGCGGTTTTAAAGGCACAAGTCTTAATAAATGAAGAGTAAGGTTAAGAAGAAAGTTAACCACAAAATTATTTTTGTATAATCAACTTTTTAGCTAGTACCTATATTGAAACTGAGATTAGTATTTTAACATTTTGAGAATTTAAGTTAAATTCAAGCACACTTCTTAACATGTTCCTAAGAGTCTCAAAACTGCGACTTAATTTTTATAAATTAAAAATCACAGTATATAGGATTTGTGTTTATAACATAAATATACAAGAAATTTGAAAATTTGATTTCTGTGTATCAACAAAGAAAACTAGATAATTGATGTTTTGGTGTTCAATTAACTAGTTTGGGTTTAGAAAAAATAATTAAACCATAATCTCGAATAATTAAGATTTATGTGTAGTTTCTCAACCTCAGCTTATATAGTCCAACATTCTCTGAATTTAATGTGCATTAAAATGTTTGCTTTTCTCATACATACACATGACATGATCCTCTATGGTGAATTAATCTACAATGAATGAATGAAAAGATTGGCTAATTTAGACTCTGCATAATTCTTGGTATATTATAAAGGGAGCTTAAGTGACATTTTTTAACAGCATTAAATATACCATAATATTTTAAGAAGTTTTGGTTTCAGAAAGCCATTCACTTGAACCTTGGCTGCACTGTGGACTGTGTGATCCTAAAAAGGGTAATCAATTACTCCAAGCCTAAATTTACTTATATGTAAAATGGATATAATAATACCAGTTTCGCATGGTTTAAGAGTAAATGAGATAATGTAGGGAAAACACTGAGCATAATGACTGATCACACACTAATTGCTTAGTACATGCTGGTTAATATATTAACTTAATTATTAGCTATTGGGGCATTAGTACACAGAGCTGATAGCCATTGTAATAAATCAGAGACAAGAGAAATCCCACCCCCGCCCCTTGCTTTCTGTTTGACTTCTATTCATCCTATGTCTCAAGTATTTTTTTCAGGTTTGCAGGCTGACTATTTTTTTCCATGTATTCTCAGTTGTTTTATGGATAAAAGAAGTTCCATTGAAGTGGTCTAGATGAAGGACCACTTGCCACTAAACACAATACCTCTTCTTTCTGGATTCAGGAACTTGGCATTCACTTCTCTTTATAAGAAAAAATATTTATAAACCATACATGTGATAAGGGCTTAATATCCAAACAAAATCAGGAATTCAAACAATTCAATAGCAAGAAGTCAAATAAACTGATTTTAAAAATGGGTAAAAGACCTAAACAGACGTCTTTCAAAAGACATGCAAACAGCCAACATGTATACAAAAAAGTGCTCAGCATCACTAATAATTAGGGAAATGCAGAACACAATCCCAATGAAATATCACTTCATTTCTGTTAGAGTGACCATTATCCAAAAGACAAAAAGTAACATGTATTGGTGGAGAAAAAGGAACCCTTGCACACTGTTGGTGAGAATGTAAATTAATACAGCCATTATGAAAAACAGTATGGAGGTTTCTCAAAAAGTTAAAAATAAAATGATCATATAATCCAGCAGTCCCACTACTGGGTTTACATCCAAAGGAAATGAAGTCAATATATCAATGAGATTCCTGCACTCCCATGTTCACTGCAGCACTAGTCACAATAGCCAAGATATGGAATCAATCTAAGTGTCTGTTGACAGATAAATGGATAAAGATAATGTGATATATATAAACAATGGGATATTATTCAGCCGTAAAAAGAAGGAAATCGTGTCTTTTGTGACAACATGAATGAATCTGGAGAACATTATATTACATGAACTAAACTAGGCATAGAAAGATAAATACCTGAAGACCTCACTTATATGTGAAATCTATAAAAGTTGATCTCATAGAAGTAAAGAATCGAATGGTAGTTACTCATTCAACAATATTTTATTGAATGCATACCATGTTATCAGAATTCAAATGTGTTGAGGACAGAGTAGTGTGCCCTATGGGACACTAACGGTGTTTGATAAAGTCTGAGACAGCAATCAAACCCTGTTAGAAACTTACCATTGAAAGTAATCATGCTTGTTCTGATTTATTACTTTTCCTTCTTCCTTATCAAAAGAAGTGTATGGAAGCCTTTATTTTGTTGGAAATATAAATTATAAATGTCTTCTCCGCTAAAATTCACTGGTTTCGGTCAAGTCTACTTTTAAGTACATACTAATCAACCTGTGACAATCAATTTTATTCTGGAAAACAAGAAAGGACACAGTTTTTTTTGTTGTTGTTGTTTTGTTTTGTTTTGTTTTGTTTGAGATGGAGTTTCGCTCTTGTTGTCCAGGCTGGAGTGCAATGGCGTGATCTCAGCTCACTGCAACCTCCACCTCCGAGACACTGGGTTTTAAGCAGATGACTACAAATTTCAGTTTTATATTTGAGGAAGATTTTTCTGGGAACATTATAGAGTGGATGAGACAGATACATAGCATTGCGCTCATCCAGGAAAAGCAAAAATTGTCAGGGCCTCAGCAATGGTGGGGTCTAATTTATATATTAGTTGATAAATCTTTTTATGTTAACATTAAACAGTTTTGTCATTTCTGTTTCTAGGGGCTTCCACCTACTTTGCTAAGTTGTATTCCTCTTTTACCCTCCCACCCATGCCATGCAAAATGGCTTTCATCCAAAGCCCAGGCTGTATTAAGACAGACTGCTTTATCCTGATGTCGTCTTCACACAAAGTAGCTCTGTCTCCTCCCTTTTCTAATATCTCACTGATAGAAGTTCCCGCAACTTCATTCCAGTCTCAGGAAGGGGTGTGTGCCTGTGTGGATGTTTTACTCAAAAGCACTGTAGAAGACACGGAAAGGTAGTTTGATACATCAAGTAGCTTCTTCTGCTATAACCAACACAAATACCCTCTGCTCTTGAAATAATTCCCGTGAGATATTATACATCAGTAAGATTGACCAAGTATTTATTGAAATTATCTCCTCACACACAAAGAGGCTATGTTGTTTACTTTTTATTTAATTCTCAAAACAACACTGCTAAGCATGTTTTTGCTTGCAACCCTGTGATATTTTTCATTATATTCCATGCCTTTAATAAAGGAACTCTTGAATCCCAGTATTAATGCTTTAGAGAACCATTTGCAAGGAAGACAGCATCTGAATTGTCATATTCAGTGATTAAAAATAAGTTTATATTTGAAATAACAAAGCTGTTTAATTTTTAAAATAAAAAGTAGATCTATTTACTATTTCTTGAAATAAATAAAAAGGCCTAGAAACGATGTCATGGATGCCACACTGAAGCAAGACAGCATGGTGTTGTGACTCAATTATTTTTGTATTAGATGCATATTTTATTGCTTTAAATTTAAACTCAGTTTGAAATATTTTTGATGGAAATTTTACTGCCCTGATATGAGTTTGCAGTGATGACTAGAAAAGTATGTCTTTATTTCTATCTATTCCTCTATTGCTTTTCTGATGCATGGAAAATGAGCCAATTTCTGCTTAGCTCTCTTTTTCTATCTAGATGACATAGAAACTAAGAAACTATGTCTAAGATAGTTTTTAAATGATTTCACCTTTTCTCATTCCTGGTGAGTCTTCTATGACTTTAATATTTTCAAGTGTTGCTAGGCAATATCTTAACTTTTCTTTATTTCTTGCAATTCCTTAACTTCTCTGTTACTGATGAGTTATGAGTGGAGGTCAGAGACATACAATATGTGGTATCTGTACTGTGTTGGAAATCTCTCTACAGCCCAATAATAACTGAGTTTAATAGAAAGAGACTAGGATACTACTCATTTGCAGCTCTATTAGCAAAAATTCTGCCTAATAATTCAAACATAGGGAGAAATATAATTACATGAGTAGATTGCCAGCTGCCTCCTGCATTCCTCTTGTGTCTCATGGGGCAGAATAAAAGCGACTGCAATTATAGTTCAAATCTCAGAGGAATATTAATGTTATAGTTTTAGCAATAGCTTTCTTATTTTTTTATCAAGTTGTGTTAATAAAAAGGATGGCTCTGGTAATTTGTGCAGTATTACTTTTTGTTAGTAGTAATTACTACTTAATATAGTCTCTGTGACATAATGTCATAAAGAAATTCTTCCCAGGACATGCACCATCCGAATGGAAAACCTCATGAAATGCCATTCTTATTTATTAAATATCATATAATATTTTATGTTGGTAGTGCCTGCTTAAATTCTTTTTAGCAATAATTTGTTTTATCAACTATGGTGTTGTTATATCTTTCAAATTCAATTATGTCATTTTATAAACTCAAAATTACCAATTCCTGACACAGTTATGATATTCTGAAGCATAAAAATTATCTATTTTTATAAACCTGTGTAAGTATTTAAGGTTGAAGAGAAAAGCAACCTAAAAAATTCCATGAAGCATCTAATTCTGAAGTATATTGAAAATGTGTAAAGTGTATTTTTCTATGATAGGTTTATGTCTGCGCCATTTACTCTAGATAAACTAGAAAGTCCCAGCAACTTTAAAAGATATATAGCATGGTTTCATATCCTGTTAATTTAAAACAAGTAAAAGAAAAAAGTGCATCTATCTAGAGTCGTTTAAGGTGCTTTTCCATCTACCACAACTGATAAATGGAAAAACACCCTGATGACTTACATCTTCCTTTTACTTAGTATGTATTGCAATTTTTGACTATGAAGAAACAGAAAGCACAGAGTGACATATATTAAATAATATAAGTTGCTATCTTAATCAAATGGATAAAGCTAATAGATAAGCACCAAATATAATTGATAAGCAATAAGTGAACATATATGAGCAGGCATATTAAATATGTTAAATGTATGCCTCAGATCCTTTTACAAGAAGTAGTAATTAATGCATGAGGATATGCTTGCATGTTATATTATATACATGTAATTTACAGCAGCTGCAGCTATTTGTTGAGGTTGTCCTATGTGCTAGGTGCATTAAATGTAATGTATACTTGTTATAAATTTTTCTTCACTACTTATGTTACTTATTATAAACTCAATATTACAAATAAAGAATTGAGCCACATATGAAGCAATTAGCTCTAAATTACCTATCTAATCTTTGGTAGAACTCAGTCTTGATCCTAGGTTCTAATGCTAAAGTCTCTTAACTCTTAGTTATTTTGTCCTCTTCTTTGAGGACACTGACCAAAGTTTAAAATATTTCCAATTTCTACCTAGGTAGTAGCATTAAAGATTAGTACAAATCTTATAGCTATGATAACAGTTCTAATGAAAGAAAATGGTGAATAATCGCTTCTGCAAATTAGATATAAAATAACCTATGTTTCCTAGAAGTCATTGCTTCTAGGTACTCTATTGAACTGTTGACTTCAAATAAACTTTTAAAAATCATCATTGGCCAGGTGCAGTGACACATGCCTGTAATTCCAGCACTTTGGGAGGCTAAGGCAGGTAGATCACAAGGTCAAGAGATCGAGAGCATCCTGGTCAACATGGTGAAACCCCGCCTCTACTAAAAATACAAAAATTAGCTTGGCATAGTGGCACGTGCCTGTAGTCCCAACTACTCGGGAGGCTGAGTCAGGAGAATCATTTGAACCCATGAGGCGGAGGTTGCAGTGAGCCGCCACTGCACTCTAGCCTGGCAAAAAAACAAGACTCCATCTCAAAAAAAAAAAAAAAAAAAAAAAAATCTTTACCTTATATCATGTCCTCACACTCAGTGACAATGTGTTGTTAGATTTCCATATATCTGTCAACATGTTTTCTTTGAAAGGTTAAAAGTGTTTCTTTTCAATTACTTATGATGGATAAACTCCTTGAGATTTCTTGCCCTCTTCCTAGAGTCTCAATGTGTCTTACAATAGAGACTGAAACAGTTTTACTTAGGCTTTCATTTTTCCTTCGTTCTATTTTGGAACTAGATGACCAAAATAAACAAGCATTCTGCTACCATACAAAAGGAAAACAATTTCCCAGTTCTTAGAATTGATGATGAGTTTTGAAGAGTCTATTATTTAGTTTGGAAATCTTCTGGAAATTATTTTAAAGTTGAATTAATTATCCTTTACCACTTATAATATGGAAATAATGAAAATGTAAATAAGACTGATTGTGATATCTGTGTGTGTGTGTGTGTATATATACTATATATGTGTATATATATGTATATACATTTATATATATTTACATATACTATATATGTGTATGTTTCTGTGTGTGTGTATACACTTGTCTGCCTTTATTAGAATGTATTCGTTTGATAATAGATTCACACATAAAATTGGGGGCTACTATTCCTACTGACTGATTAATCCATTTGTCTCTTGATCTTGGATGAGAGGCAGAATTTACTCTCTTTACTCTCTCTCTCCCTCTCTCTGTCCTTTCTCTCTCTCTCTTTTAGTTTCTTACAGATCACATGCTCATCCATCATGCTTAATTCGAAAGGGTGTTGTTTATAATTTGAAATTTACACCATACAAATTTTCTTTGGAAACAATGCCAGATTTAAAAACAAAACACAAATTATCTTTGTAGGTGAATAAATCTTTGACCATGTTATCTAGTGTCAGTCCTAAAGCAGCATTGTAACAAAAGTGGATCTTTTGGAGAATCTCAAATTGATGAATTAAGAGCATGAAGAACCATAAAGTGGAAAACTTCTCTCATTACATCATTATTAATTAATTTTAAAGCTTTACTCTCTTGGCTCTTAATAAAAGAGTGAAAATCTGAGAATCCCTGATATTACTACCATAGGGACAGCATAGAGAGGCTCCTGGGAAGGCTGTACTCAGGCTTGGTAGAAGAACCCCAAGGTATAAAATAGACCAAAGAACAACCCAGACTTAATTAATCCCTGGTTCCAAAGGCATAGAAATAAAGAAGAAAACATTGACTAGCTCCTGCATGAGGAAGATGCCTAAAGATCAAGCTTCTAAAGTCTGTGTGTACTTCTCTTTCCTCTAATTCTCTCTTTTTAGATAATGCCTCTAAATTGGAACCAGTAGCCTCATTAGAGGCACAATAGAGCATAGTGACTATAAAATAATTAGGATGGTCTCTGTAAATCAAAACAATAATCAGTCTCATTAAATTTTAGCTAACTTTTTATAGACCTAAATAAATTAAATAGTCAATTATTTTTACTATGATATAAAATTCATAAAGGAAGAAAATTTCTTTTGAATAGTAAAAGATCAGAAGGGCCTTCTACAGCCCCCTTGTGGCTTCTAAAATGCTGGAAGAAAACTTCCGTGTAGATGCAAAAGACAAAACGAAAACAAAAAGAACCATCACCACCACAACATCAACAACAACAACAAAACCAATGATGACAAAAACAAAAAGAAACAGGCAACAAAACAATAAGAAGATTTACTAATGCCAGCATGCTGGAGGAATCTCCATTCATTACCCCAGGGAGCCATGATGAGAGTGGAGCTTTAGGGAACCCGCTCTGCTGTGCCGAGCCTAGATCTCACTTTCTGAAACAGAAACAAAATGAGAGGCACAGAAGCTCAGCCTTTGTCACTATGCATCCTAACTCAGAACAAGAAAAGTGGACAGGAATTCCTTTACCAAAGTAATGCTTATTCTCACCTCGGGCATCGTTCTGCATTCATGTGAGAAAAGCAATATCCAGGAAACAGTTAGGTAAGAAGGAGGTGTGGCTGGGGGTGGCCCAGCTCACTCTGGGGAGTGCAATTCCTGAAGCAAAGCATTTACTTACAGCAGGCAAAGTTCCTAATTTAAAAATGATGCTGCTGTTATTTTGACAAGAGACAAAATCCAATTATACCTTGTTTGCTTCTCCCAAATAAATGTATGCATTTTATATAAATTAACTATGCCACCAAATGGAGTAAGTGTTACAAGGAAAAAGAGTGTTGTTTTCTGAATTTAGTTCATAAATTTAAAAAAATTGTGTTCAGGAACAACACACCATAAATAAAATTACAAGACATACCAAAATCCCAAGAAAACTGCTGTAATATATCTTATTACAAAGACTCTTACTGAATAAATAGGCCAAAAAACTTGAACATGCTATTTCTCACCTTCAAAAATGAAATACAAATTACTTACATATAAACCATTTAACGCCATTGGTACTTTAGAAATGCAAATTGAAATAATTATATGCTATTTTGTTTTCTTATAAGGGAGGAAATATTAAATTGTAAAAATATATTTAGTATTGGGGAAAATATTGGGGAATAATTTCTCAAATATTTCTGTTGTATCTACAAGTTGCTATGTATTTTCAGGTTGGAATTTTTCAGTAAGTTGAACAGCTTGGGAAATATTTGCATTCTTTAATCTAATATATCTGTCAGAGCACAACAGTATATAAAAAATTAAGGATATATACCAAGAATTAACTACCCAGATATTTGCTGTAGAATTTGTAGAACAATAAGAGCATTGGAAACAAATATTTTTGACAGGTTATATTATCAAATCAAATGATTGTCATGGCATGAATTGTGCCCCCTCAAGATTCATATGTTCAATTACTAATTGCTTGTACCTCAGAATGTCTAACTATCTCAATATTTGGAGATTAAGTCTCTAAAGAAACAATTAAGTTAAAATGAGGTAATTGGAGTGGGCCCTCATCTAATATGATTGGTGTCCCTTTAGGACTAAATTTAGATACAACAAATAGAGAAGAAAGACAATGTGAAAGTTGATGTGAAAGGGAGAAGATGGCCACCTGCAAGCCTGGGAGAGGACTGGACTAGGTCCTTTTCTCAGTCTTCAGAAAGTACTAACCCTGCTGACACCTTCATTTTGGACTTCTAAACCTCTAGAACCATGAGAAAATACATTCGTGTTGTTTAAACAACTCAATCTGCAGTACTTCTTGTGGCAGCCCTAGCACACTAATGCAATGATGGTCATGTCATACAATCAAATATAGCAATTTTCCCATATCTTCTTTGGGAGAGGAATTTGCCTGGACTTGCTAATGTGGGCATAAACGTGGTGACAAACGTAAGAGCTCCTAACTATCTATCTTCTTTTGGTAATGTATGTTTTTAATTTAAGGAAAAAATATATCTTTGTAAGAAATATTATAAATAGCAGAAAGTTTCTTGATCAAAAAAGGAATCTTAGTCTAGAGTAAAACAATTACTAAGGCAAAAACCTACTATATCCAATGTAATATAAGAGGGTACTGTAAGTGTGTTCTTAAAGTAATATGTAAAATAAAAGAAATTATGTTTGCTTTAAATTAAATACTTAAAAAGAATGACCATATCTGCACTTCCAGAAAGCTCATTAAATTTATAACAAGTGCAGTAATATAAGTACTATGGCTAGAAATGCTAGTATTATTGCTAATATGTAAAGTTCTCAGTACCCTTGAAATGAGATTCTTTTGATTCACCTGGAGTCATTTTTATGAATTTTTCATGATGGTTACATAAATGTAATTTGCATTGTATTTAAATGTTGCTTTAATGTAACACATGAGTTAAATACAAAAAATAATCATATATACTGTTTAGATTTTTTTCAGTTCTAAAATATAGATGGTAATAAAATATAAATCTTATGTACATAACCCATTGCAACTGAGCTCAATTCTTTTCCAGTGTCATTTCGAGTTCCCTGTTGCCATAGTTGCTGCAAAGAAGATACGTTTTTCTAAAAGATTTATAAATAATGATTGTAATGTTTTTAGCTCTTTGTAGTGAAATACAATATCCAATACCTCTGAGTCGAATATAAATCTAAGCACCAGGGAGCCATTCAGGTCACACTTGAGTCTTATTACAAGTAGGGCAAGAAAATTCTCTCACTGGTATCCATTAATGTGTATTCTCCTGCCCACTGAAAAGATAAATCCCATGTAGTTAGCTTCTGAAGACATATGTAAGACTGTCTTTAAACTATATATCGGCTTTTGTTACTCCAAGATCTGGTCAAACACAAAGAGGTTGCAATTTATTGACCTTTATAAATACTAAATCAAAATATTTAACTTAAATGAATACATTCTGACTAAAGCCTGCATTCTTACTGTATCTAAATATTAGGTAAATTCTAATTTTTATTTAGCAGGGAAATAAAGATATCTATATTTTATAACTGATATTAATTATGGCTCTTCACATAACTGAGAAATCAATGTTCCAGAGTCATTTTCCTCCTGATTTTCCAAAAAAGTCACTGTTGATTGAATAGTTGATAATATTACTCCAAATACACCATCTGAAGTAGAACATATACTTTAATAAAAATCCAAAAAACAAAAACAGAGAATAATGATAAAATAATACACAAGGGTCTACAATCCAGAGATTAAAAAAACATGTTTTTGGTGTACACACATGTATATATGTATACACACATGCATCTATGTGGTATACATATATGTATTTGGCACACACACATTACATGGCTGGTCTAGACCACGATGCAGTAAGAAAACCTTATTTCAATGACTTAAAACAGTTAGTTTATTTGTTGTTCATATATACATTCAACACTGTTTAATAAAAGTGTTTGCTCCCTTTTGTCATTCAGGGACCACAGGCTGATCAAGTTTTACCTCTATGACATCACGTCTCATCATGAGAGTCCAGGGCTTACCATGGTAGGGAAGGGAGGATTAGTGTCCCACACCAGCAATTAAATTCTTTGGCCATAGTCCTTAAGTTAGTCACATGGCCTTGTCTAATTGCAAGGGATTGAAAATTATATTCCTCTCATGAGACTGAAAAGAGAATAAGTGGCTGTGAATCAGCACCAAAAGGACAATCACAATGTTCTTTCACAAAAATATTTATGTTCTTTTTTCTTCTTGTATTCTTTCTTCTTGTTTGTCTTTCAAAAATGCATATGAGCTTAGACTTTAGCTTATTTGTGTGTTGATCAAGAGAATGTCAATAATAATACTGGATATTTTTGTCTTAAAAAGTAGATTTCTGTATTATTTTAGTGGTTCCCTGATTTTCCATTATAGGGATTTCTGGACAAACTGTCCACTTTGTTCATTTACCACCTCCCCTGGGTTTCTCTTAATGGGTTGAACCCTGTCTTGGTAACTACTTGAAACGTGCTGTGTCTAATGAATCACAGAGTTTGAATTCTTCTTTCTGTCTTATGTATGTTTTTATTGGCGTAAACTAAGTTCTCAACAAATATTCTTACTACTTTTGGTTATAGTCACAACTTCCTTCATTTGGGTTTTATTTGCACTGTACCTTGTGAAAAGTCCTCAATTTCTTATTTAATGACACTTTTTTCTTCCTGATTGTACATTTTCATTCTATTTTCCAAATATGTCAATTTTTTTCTGTACATTTCCAAGATAATTTGACAAGGAAAGCTATCAAATATACAAGCTCAATGTACTGATTTTATGTCAAACTGAAAAATTTTCTCTTGACACAATATGGCATATTTTTAAGGCAATGTAAACTTAAAGTCATGCAATCTAAATTAGGTTTCTAATTCTGCTATTAACTAGTGATGTGTTTTAGAGAAGTAATTGAATGGAACATAATTTTTACTTCATCATTCAAAATGAAAAGACAATAAGAGGTTTATCTAAGATCTATCAAAATAGCAAAATACAGACCATGGTGCTAAAGTGTAATGGTCACTAAATACAATGCTTTTTAAAATTTTTTCTTTTCTCAAACAATTTTATCTCATTAAGATTTTCAGTTTTCTCTCATTTGTAGAAACTCTGCTACATATTTGTATGTGAATGCTGTTATATTACTTTCAAGGTTTTGAACTTTACTGGCAATCTTTTTTTCTGGTGATATCAACTTAAATAAGGTAGACCTATATACATGCAAACGAAATTATAATTTCATGGCTTCTTAACCTTTGAAATGTGCTTTTGAATTAAGAATTTGTAAAAAATACACATGGTAGAATTTGAGAAATAAGTACTTTAAATTAATACTAAAATCTTTGTTGACTCCTCACTTTTCAACAGTTTTAATACTTTGACAAAACTTTCTTCCATTTTTTTCTCACAAGACTTCACTTTTTATATGAGATTAGTTTGAATTATATTACAATTTTTATTAACCCCCAATTTTCATACCAGAGAGGCATAATAACACCTTATTTTCATTAACACAGCTAGAGTTTACTTCCATCTCTCATCTGTATAATAAAATCTCAAACAGTTTTTTCTAGTATTAAGAAAATCTATGGCAGCTACTAAATACATGCACTGAGCACACAGTATTGAATAAAGCACCACTGTTACCTTATTCAATAGGACAGAATATGGAGGTTATCTGTAGGTTGTGAGAGCAGAAAAGCCCAGGAGTAATATTCTCCTCTGGGACACTTACGTATATTGAGATTGGAAGATGCTTGAACTGGATGATTACAGGACACTAAGGAGGCATGAACAACATATCAGGGAGCAGATGCAACTCAGAAGAGCACAAATTCTAAGAACTCTAAAATAGTCATGTATGGCTGGAAAATATTTTAAAAATCGTGAAACTGTAGGAAACACAAGAGGAAAAGGAAGCTAGAATTACAGGTATGGCTCTGTTGTGAAGGAATTTAGAGGCTAATCCTAGAGGCTGGACTTAATTTTTAAAAATTTTCATTATTACAGATACTGAATAATAATACATATTTATGGGGTACATGTGATATTTTGATACAAGCACAGGATACCTCAGATTAAGGTAACGATATCCATCATCTCAAACATATATCATTTTTTTGTGTTTGAAACATTTCATTTTTTCTTTTAGTTATTTTGATGTATACAATAAATTTTTTGTTAACTATAGTTGACCTATTATGCTACCTAATATTAAGTCTTATTCCTTTTGTTTAACTATATTTTTGCATCCATTAACTATCTCCTCTTTATGCTCCCCTCCCTACGCCCTTCGCAGCCTCTGGTAACTATCATTCTACTCTCAATCTCCATGAGTTTATTTATTTATTTTTACCTTCCACATATTAGTGAGAGCATGAGACATATATCAAATGAAGGCATATGCCACTTTGAAGGCAATGAGACACCATTGAATTCAAGCATCCAAACAAAACTATTAGATTCATATTTAATCTCTCTTGAATTAATATCATATAGTGACTGGGAAAGTTTCACCTAATAGTTACTGCTACTTGATGATATTAGCATTTACATTAGTGTGGACTGGACTTTTTATTTCCTCTAGTTTGTTTCATGAGTCACATAGTTTAAAATTCTCCTTCAATTTTATATGTTTCATTGATTTCCATCCTGTTTTATCCTATAAAATATTTGATTGCTTATAAAGTATTAAAAACTGTAAAAAAAAAAAAAAAAAAAAGCAAACCAACTGTTAAAGAAGAAGTAGTATCCTCCCTAATACTACCATCAGAAAATAATTCCTCCTGGATGTTTTTCCTGAAAGTTCTTTGAGGAATTAAGAGATAAATTAACTGGGAGAGAGGGGCCAAGAGAAAAGCTAAAGGGACACTATTTTGAGAAACATGGACAGTAAGACAGATTAAATATTGTGTGATTCTTCATATTAAACAAATATTTCACCTCAGAGGTTTTAAATATTGAGATATTTTTAATTTCAAACATAATTAAATTGGCAAAAATCTTATATAATCTTGAATGCAAAATTCAATCAATCTGCCTACATTGTAGACAGAAATAGAGCTGTTTGAGTACAAGCCTGGAGTCCAAATTGTCAGTAGTATCCTAACTTGCACTCCAAATAACCATTTCTAAAAAAACCTACAAATGTATTTTCTTGATCCTGCCTGTGTTATTATTGGCATGAGAGAAAATAACAAGTTTCTTTGTCAGCTGTGCATTCTGAAGCCCATGGTTAATATAAATGTTAATCAAGGTTATGAGAGTAGCTCAGGGATTCTGGTAATTGTACAGCATATAAAGCATGCATGGATGTTTCCATTCAAGTATAAACATGTAGTTAATGAAGTGTACAATCACTTAAAAAACTGTTTTCATACGCTCAGATTTAGAAATGTTGGGGATAGATAAATCCATTACCTTTCAAATTTTCCTTTTAAAAATAAAAACCTCTACTCTGTATTAGTACCTAAATTAAGACATGTTGTTGTAAGAAACAAAAAAAGATAAAGGACTGAATTAAGAAAGGAGCTATAAAAATATGCATAATGCTACCACTGTATAAATTCCTTTCACATATTGATGATATTGGCCAAGGTCCAGTTCATGCATATAGTATTTTTTAATAAAAGGATACAGCTATACAAATATTTAACCTGCTTTAAAAAACATAAACTCCATATTATAAATGTATTTGTATATCAGCAAACAACTATTCATTTTCAGAATATTGCAAAAGCCAAATGGTTTTTCATTATGTGAGTGAACAGTACATTAACTGATGAATTGTTTTATTTTTTCCCAGTGTTTAAAGATAACGAGTAATGTGATAATAGCCTTGTAACTTTATTTTTGTGGCTCCATCCCAGCTGGCTTCTCCTGAGATACCGCTGTGGAGAAACATGACAAAAGTTATCTCTAACTGCAAGAAAGTCTGGGAAATTGGGAAGCAGGTTACATAGGATGAGTTTGACCATATCATAGTATCTATTTCCCGAGACTTACATACCTATTATTTAAGTTTCTTCTAAAGATTAGATTCTGCCCATAAAAATTTGAAGACAGACAAATGTTTATTTCTTTGTGTGTATTTTTTGCCTGGCTGCGTGCTTATGAATGATGTCTTTATAGATAAAATGCAATGATATGTTTATATGTTGGACATATTACCTTGGAAAATGATGAGTTCTTAAAATCAATACATATAATCTTTTCATAGTTTATGAATACTATCTTCTAAGATGATATTGACTTTTCAGTTTTGTTCCTTTTATATTTACCTTTCCTTCAGAAAGATCAGCTTTTCAGATAGTGTTCTTTCTGCAATATCTTCTCACACTCCATTTCATTAATCTAATTTTTTACTGTTTTTCAAACAAGATTTTCATATCATTTTCAGCAATATTAAGTTATTTATTGTCTTCAAAGTGTATAGCAATCCCATTGTTTTGTTTTTAACTTTTCTTTCCTATCCCTTCTTTTATGTTTATCTTACAAATTTATTAGTTTATCTAATTTATAAATTATTTTTGACACTCTGCTTCTGATTAATAGTGGCCATGCTCTATTGTAATTTATTTGATAAGTCAGTTTTCTGTGTTTTCCTTCTGGAACTTCTCTAGGGTCATATTTGCTTTTATATTAATTCATACTGCTTTTGTTTTTCCTTTCTTTCTAATCATAGACCAATGTTGTTATAACTGGCTGCCTTTTGTTTATTTTTCCTTGAAGAATGTTGAGACAACAGATTTGTTGAATGATACGAATACATTACCCTTTATTGTACACAGCAGTGCCCCTTTATCCATGGAGGATAGCTTCCAAAACCCCCAGTGGATGCTCAAGGAACGGATACTACCAAACCCTATGTACACTATGTTGTTTTTCCTATACATATGTACCTATGATAAAGTTTAATTTATAAATCAGGCATAGCAAGAGATTAGCCACAAAAACTAACTAAGATAGGACAATTAAACAGTATACTGTAATAAAAGTTATGTAAATGTGGTTTCTCCTCTCAACTACTAAGTTACTGACAGGTGGGTAATATCCGCTCTGTAGTGGATATTATTTATCCACTCTGTAGTGGATAACAGAGTAGATATTATTTATCCACTCTGTAGTGGATAAAGAAATAATTCATGTCCTGCACTGGATAGAGGGAAATGGTGCAAGATTTCATCACACTACTCAGAGTTGCACGTCATTTAATACTCATGAATTGTTTATTTCTGGAATTTTCTTTCTTTTTTTTTTTTTATTTTTTATTTTTTTTATTTTTTGAGACGGAGTCTCGCTCTGTCGCCCAGGCTGGAGTGCAGTGGCCGGATCTCAGCTCACTGCAAGCTCCGCCTCCCAGGTTCACGCCATTCTCCTGCCTCAGCCTCCCAAGTAGCTGGGACTACAGGCGCCCGCCACCTCGCCCGGCTAGTTTTTTGTATTTTTTAGTAGAGACGGGGTTTCACCGTGTTCTCCAGGATGGTCTCGATGTCCTGACCTCGTGATCCACCCGTCTCGGCCTCCCAAAGTGCTTGGATTACAGGCTTGAGCCACCGCTCCCGGCCTATTTCTGGAATTTTCTATTTGTTATTTTCAGACTGGGGTTGACCTGAGGTAAACCTTGGGGAAAAAAAAAAAAAATGGGTAAAAGGGGACTACTGTACTTGTGTTTAAATAAGAAGTTGTATATCTAATATGTACATATGATATATATATATAATATATATATTTTTTAAATTTTAAAGGAAAGCATAAGTAGATATGAGGAGCTCCCTATTTGTAATATGTTTTTACTATAATTCCTGTTGTTCTGGGGCGATGTCTGTTTTTCCCCATGCCTTGTTCCATTCCCTAAGTTCTAAAACGACACAAGGTGAAGCGAACAAGCCAAACACAAGTGCTAGATCTCTCCCTGAATTTCCATTATACCTCTCCTGTTCTGCTTGTCTCCTCAGTAACCTACATGGGCTTATCTATGCAGAGATGCTGCATTCTGTAACCCACATTTCCACACCCAGTGAGTGATACAGAGGTCCTTCTTCTGGCACTGTGGCCTTGAACATGTTATTATTTTATATTTTTCCTATCTACTCTCTCCATTTGTTCAAACACAGAGAGGCTACGTTAGGATTGAGCAAGAAAAGAGCAGTTGTACTCTCCCAGACTAGAAGAAGGAAAGAGAAGCAGAATTTATTTGTGAACGTCTTCTGATTCTGAGAACGGATACTGTGGAGTGCGTGAAGTATTTTCTTATCTTTATATAAACCAAATCTAAGATAGTCAATAAAATTAATTCTCAGTAAGTTTTCCTTCAGGTAGCCCGTAATCCTCAATTAGAGTTATTTTATTCATTAAAAACATGACAATAGTTAGATTTTTTTATTGTAATGTTTTTGTATTGTTAATGACTACTTTTATGAAGTCTGGACTAAACTGGAGTCTCGTATCAAGATACTAATTTGAAACAGAAGCCCTCTGTTTAGTGTGTACCCCTTGTAGTTTCTACAGTGTGACTTTCTTCTTTGCTAGAGCTTTTTTTTCTCATATATATATATATATATATATGTATAGTTGGTGGTAATTTAGTGAGGAAAAAAATGCCAATAAAGAAAAAATCATTAGCATTTTATAATGCTAAAATAGCAGATGCTTAAAGGCCAAAATGTTAGTAAACATTTAGTATATTTTAATCAGCTAGGCTAGTTTAATGATTTTTTAAAGATTTTAACTATTCTTAATTAAAGAGTATGATTATTAATAATTATCAATGTTTAACAATTAAAAAATTAATATCATAAAATGATTTGGTATAATTTATTAATGTAAGCTTTGACTACATTGTATTTTATGTGTTTAAAAGCATATTTTCCTTTTATTAAATTATTGGCTGAGATAAATATGAAGAACAAGCTCTTAACCAATTCAAAAATCTGGATTTTAACCTACATACTCCATCAGAATTCTCATGATGGAAGCAAGATTGAGGCAACTTGACTGGTCCACATAAGTTTTTCAACTCTGAAAATAACAGGAAACATCCAATTTCACCATATAGAAGATTAATCTGTCCAAAGTTTATTAGATTCTAATAATTTCAGTGGCCGTATTCAGTGCAGTTTAGCACACCTTGAAATATACAGTTGATGTCTATAATTATGTATAAGAAAAAATGATTGTGTTTAAGGAAAATGTTTTATTACTTTGGTAGCATAGACTTTTTATAATTAATTCCTTAAGGTTAGATTTATATCATTTTATTAGTGTTACTAACCAATATGACTTGTCCTATCCAACATTGTGAAGATAATGATATATCATAATGGTAAAATTTGGAAGGCATAGAATGCCTAAAAATATATATTGCTTATCTTCTTTTATTTTAGACTATCAGGATTTTTTTTAATTGTTTTTTTGAGATGGAGTCTTCCTTTTGTCACCCAGGCTGGGGTGCAATGGTACGATCTCGGCTCACTGCAGCCTCAGCCTCCTAAGTAACTGCGATTACAGGCACGCGACAACACACCTAGCTAATTTTTGTATTTTTAGTAGAAACGGGGTTTCACCATACTGGCCAAACTGGTCTTAAACTCCTGACCTCAGGCTATTTGCCCGCCTCAGCCTCCCAAACTGCTGGGATTACAGGCGTGAGTCACTGCACCTGGCCAGGATCTATTTTTAATAATTCTCTTTCTTAATGGGATTTCTCAAATATATGCTTGCAATACCACATGTAACTATATTTTTTAGTATTTCTATTGGCCATATATATATTTTTCTATTTTATGCTGAGTAGAATTAAATTACATAGATTTAATTGTACTCAACAATTATTTAAACCTAGTACTAAGACATTTCCTTTTACTGCGAGTTGAAAATATCCCCATTACTTTTTAAAGAGAATTTGTCCTGGAATGATCTCAAATAAGTATTGGGTTGCTTTATATTGCAAGAAAATGAAAAAGCAGGAAAATAACCCACAAAAGTGTTATTAGAATAAAATTTTCCAGCTCAGTTTTACAGATATCAGAAGTTTATATCATTTGGCCTTTAGTTAAATACCCTGAACCGTCAGGAATAAAGGCTCTCTGGTAGCATTAAGTATTATTGCTTTTATCTTCATCACCTAAATTCAATCCTTAAACTACTTAAGATTCACCTTTCACTGTTGGACACCCTCTTTAATACCTGTATAATTGTAAAGAGGGCTTTGATGAGTGTATTAAGTTTTTTTCAGCTTCTGAGTGAATTGCTTGTTTAGCAGTAGATAAGCAGACTTAAAGGACTGTTGAGATTATCAACATACAGTTTCCTTTGATTTCTTCATTTTCTAATTTCTTTATAATTCACCTCTTCCTCACTACAGCAAAATCATGCAAGCAAGCATCATATTGAGGTGAAAAGAGCACAAAAGGACTTTGAAGAAATAAATTACATTTTTAACTCCATCATTAACTTCTAGTAGATTTTAAGAAAAATTACTTAATTACCTGCAGAATAGAGGAACAGCATCAGAGACCATCTGACTGGGAAATAGTAGAAATTGTCAAGAATGCATTTAATGATGATTATATATTTAATCATCTTTTTAGTGATTCATAGATATTAAATAAATGTATATGTGTCACCTGTCCAATGGAATTTTAAATCTAGTTGTAATGTTTTACTACTTTCTATATTTAATGAAAAAACAAAATATCAAAAAGCCTGTGAAATAAAATGTAATTACCAACCAGTTTAAATTTGGGCTTCTATTAATAGAATGTGTTATTATCTAACAATAATCTGTATTAACAGAACATTATTTTATGGGACAATATGTAAGTATACTGTGAGAATTATCACTAACAGACCATTGTGTGTATACCCATGACCATAGGTGTACATCCATCCCGTGAGAAACATCCCAAGGAAAGATTTGGGATATATGTAACTATTATCTATTAACTCTCAAATCAGAATGAGCTTCACTTGTTGGACAAAGAAGGGAACACAACACAATTTCAAATTACATGTAAGGGATCTAAAAGTGTTATTTTTAGATATACAGGAGACAACACAAGAATGAGATGCTCTATTTGTTTCTTATTTACTTATTTGTGCCTTCAAGCTTGTTTTCAACTTGTATTTTCTATTCAGGGGCTTCATGTGTAGGTTTGTTGAATGAACATATTGAGTAATGCTGAGGTTTGGGGCACAAATGACCCCATCACTCAGCTATTGAGCATAGTGTCCAATAGGTAGTTTTTCAACCCTTGCTGCTTACCTTCCCTCCCCTTCTAGTAATCCCGTTTTCATTGTTGCCAACTTATGTCCATGAGTATCTAATGTTTAGGTTCCCACTTATAATTGAGAACATGTGGTATTTTGATTTTTTGCTCCTGCATTAATTTGCTTAGGATAATGGCCTCCAGCTGCATCCATGTTATTGCAAAAGATACGATTTCATTATTTTTTATGGCTGCATAGTGTTCCATGGTGTATATGAACCATATTTTCTTAATCCAGTCTGCCATTGCATGCCACCTAGGTTGATTCCATGACTATGCTATTGTGAATACTGCTACAGTGAACATCTGAATGCAGGTATTTTTTCTGATAGGAATATTTGTTTTCTTTTGGATATATACACAGTAATGGGATTGCTAGGTCGAATGGTAGTCTTAAGTTCTTTGAGAAATCTTCAATCTTCTTTCCACAGTGGTTGAACTGATTAACAACAGTATTACCAACAATATAAAACTAATTACCAACAGTATATAAGTGTTTTCTTTTCTCTGCAACCCCACCAGAATCTGTTGTTTTTTGACATTTTAGTAATAGTCGTTCTGACTGGTGTGAGACGGTATGTCATTGTAGTTTTGGTTTGCATTTCTCTGATGATTAGTGATGACGAGCATTTTTTTTCTTGTTTGTTGATGACTTGGATGTCTTCTTTTGAGAAGTGTCTGTTTATGTATTTTATCCATTTTTAAATGAGGTTATTTGGGTTTTGCTTGTCAATTTGTGTAAGTTCCTTATAGAATCTGGGTATTAGTCTTTTGTTGGATGGATAGTTTGTGAATATTTTCTCCTATTCTGTAGGTTGTCTGTTTACTCTGTTGAGAGTTTCTTTGGCTGTGTAGAAGCTCCCTTTTGTCAATTTTTTTTTTTTTTTTTTTTTTTGCAATTGCTGTTGAGGACCTAGTCATTAATCCTTGCTCAAAGCTGATGCCCAGAATGGTGTTACCTAAGTTTACTTCTAGGATTCTTATAGTTTGAGGTCTTACATTTAAATCTTTAATCCATCTTGAGTTAATGTTTGCATATGATGAAAGATAGGGGTCCAGTTTCATTCTGTATATGGATAACCAGCTATCTCAGCACCATTTATTGACTAGGGAGAACTTTCTCCATTGCTTATTTTTGTTGACTTTGTAAAAAATCAGATGGTTGTATGTGTTCAGTTTGTTTTCTGGGTTTTCTATTCTGTTCCATTGGTCTATGTGTCTGTTTATGTAACAGTATCATGCTGTTGTGGTTACTATAGCCTTATAGGATAGTTTGAAACTGGGTTATATATGCCTCTGACTTTGTTCTTTTTGCTTAGGATTGATTTGGCTCTTTTTCTGCTTCATATGGATGCCCACTTTTACCACTTCTATTTAACATAATACTGGAAGTCCTAGCCAGAGAAATCAGGGAAAAGAAAAAAATAAATAAAAGGCATCCAAATGGGTAAAGAATAAGTCAAACTATCTCTCTTTATAGATAATATGATTCTATGCCCAGAAAACCCTAAAGACTCTGCCAAAAGGTTCCTATAAATGATAAACAACTTCAGTAAAATTTCAGGATACAAAATACGTGTACACAAATAAGTAGCATTTTTATGCACCAATAAAATTGAAGCTGAGAGCTAAATCAAGTATGCAATTCCATTTACAATAGCCACCAAAAAATGAAGTATCCAGGAATGCATCTAACCAAGGAAGTGAAATATCTCTATAAGGACAACTATAAGACACTCTTAAAATAAATAACATATGACACATAAACAATTTGAAAAGCATTCCATGCTCATGGGTTGGAAGAATCAATATTGTTAAAGTGGCCATACTGTTCAAAGCAATGCACAGCTTCAATGCTGTTCCTGTCAAACTACCAACATAATTTGTTCACAGAACTAGCAAGATGCTCTGTTTAAAAAGTCTACAATGTGATTTTTTTAAAAAAAAATATTTGTCACCTGCATCTTATTTTAATTTTTTTATGTAGCAGGCCCAAAGCCAGAAAGCTAGCATAGTCTACATGGTCAAACTTTTATTTTTGTGTACTTTCTCTTCTTGACTATTTTTGTGACTTTATTTGCATGTTTTCCTTAATATATTTACCTACATCTGAGCTTCTATCACATGCATTTTCATGTACCTCCCCATTCTTGAAAGGCTAAAGGTATTTGGATGTAACACTTACCATTCTGCCATGCCCATTTTTTTTTTTTTTTTTTTTGAGGCGGAGTCTCGCTCTGTCGCCCGGACTGGAGTGCAGTGACCGGATCTCAGCTCACTGCAAGCTCCGCCTCCTGGGTTTACGCCATTCTCCTGCCTCAGCCTCCCGAGGAGCTGGGACTACAGGCGCCCGCCACCTCGCCCGGCTAGTTTTTGTATTTTTAGTAGAGACGGGGTTTCACCGTGTTAGCCAGGATGGTCTCGATCTCCTGACCTCGTGATCCGCCCGTCTCGGCCGAGAATTTTAGCAGTTGAGAACAGCTGCAAATTGCCTTATTACCAAAGCACAAATGAGATTTGCTCTTTCTTTTACCATAAAAGCTAAGTCATGTAGGAAATTTTCTACTTTACCCCTACTAATTTTTAGATTTACCTTTATCATTTGTCTAAAAAATAAATTGCTACTTAAGACACGGTAGCTCATTGTTCTTCACATGTTTGGAGACAGAAAGCAAGAGAGGACAATGTTGTTGATAGTAATAGATAGACGCTCCAATTAAGAAACAAATCCTGAAATTATAAAGTCTGGAAACACTGTTATGTTCTAGGCACTGTAGATCATAACCATCTACAGAAATCATGAATAATTTGAGATTCTTCAATCCTAAGAAGAACATTTGATAGACCATGAGCATCTTGTAGGCATATGCAAGACCTATATCACAAGAAGCACTAAGCATCGTTTCTGGAATTAAGCAGCATGGAGGATAGAGGGGCACTGGCAAATCTTAGCCAAATAAGATTGACATTGATTTCAGATAAAACTCTTGAACCAATTATGAATTAACCTGAAAGAGGAAACAGATACAACTGTTAGCAGAACCTGAAAAAAAAACAGATACAACTCTGCTTCAATAGGGGTTCACAAAGACTAAGTCATATTAGACTAATTTAAATTATTATTTTAATAGGGTTAGCAGCTTAATAGATAAGGGGATATTAGATACGCTACAGACAGGGACTGGATTTAAGCCAGGCATTTGAGAAGTCTTCTGATATTTTTCTTGTTGACAAGACAATTAACATAAGCTGGATTTCAAGCAATTTCTGCTTGAGGAAAAGTTGATGATAATGTGTAAATGATTTGAAAAATCAAAATAATGATAACTATATATTTAGAATTATTCATATGCAAGCCCCTGCCATATGCTTTACATGTGTGCTCTAACATTCTTAATTCTCATAGTCTATGAAATCTTATACACATCCTTTATATTAGAAAACTGAGGCAAAGTGAGGTTAAATACTTTGTACACAGTCATGTGAATAGTAACAGGCAAAGTCACACTGCAAACCCAGCAAATTTAATTTCAAAATTACACCATTAACTGCTATGTGATATAACACTTCCCTTGTTCTGCACTTTTAGTCGTTTCAATTAATTATAGCAATGAAAACTGTGGCATAACCTGTATCTGAAGTATTAGAAGATATTCTGAGCAATGCAATTAATATTAAAGTTAGCTCCTTTGCATTTGTTTTCTATAAGTATTATAACAAAGTCTCACAAATTCAATAGCTCAAAACAACACAAATTTATTCTTACATTTCTGTAGTTTTGAAGTCAAACTCAGATCCCACTAGGCTAAAATCAAGGTGTAAGTCTATATTTCTTCTGGAGCCTCTAGGGCACAATCTGATTTATTTCCTTTTCCAGCTTCTAGAGGCTGCCCACATTCCTTGGGTCATGGCCCCATTTTACTTCCAAAGCCAGCCATGGTGTATTTCTCTCTGCTTTTCTTCCATATTTACATTTTCCCCTGACTTTTGTTCCCATATGTGATTATTATTATTGGGTTCACACAAATAATTCAGGATAATCTCCCTTCTTAATGGCAGCTGATTATTTTCATCTGCAAACTTAATTCTCCTTTGCCATGAAAACTAGCATGGTCATAGGTTCTGGAGATTAGGTATGGACATCTTCGAGTGGGGAGTATTATATTATTCTATCTACCACATTCCTTATAATTCATTTTGTATGTTATAGCAAGAGTGAAATTCTAAGACATGTATTTTTTTTTCCTCCCATAGCCACTTGCACAAGCTCAATAGTTCAAATCCTAGTTAAATATGTCCTGCCTCTCTCTTCATTTCCTTATAGATAATATTCAACCAACTTCATGTCTTATTATAATACTCTGTAAGTTGAAATTGTTGAAGTTGAGTGACAGATATATGGGGTTTTATTATATTAGTGTAATTTTTATACATTAAAAATTTTTCATAATAACAATTTTAAAATAGACTGAAGGGTTTCATTAGCCCCTGTCATAGCTAGCTATATTATTAGAATAGTAAAAGCTAATACAATATGTGTTAAATTAATGGAATTATAATACCTAGAATAAGAAGGCATGTTATCCTATAGTTTTATAATGGCTAAACAGCAAATGAATTACAATATGCTCTTTTGAATACCACAATGGAAAGAAATGTAGACAATTGGAACATATTTATAGGAGAACAGCTAAAATGATGTATGAATAGGAATATACATAAATTTGGTTGAAGAAATAATATTTAGGTTGACTGAAAACAAAACAAACAAGCAACCAACAACAAAAAAAAACTAGGATAATATTATCAAATGTTTAAATAATTATCATGATAAAAAAGAAGTAGATACTTTTTTCTGTTCCCTGATAAAACTTAATATGTATTTAGTAGGTCCATGGAAAGAACTTTTGGAGTCTATAATAATTGGAGTTGTCCAAAGATGAAAGGAACTATCTTGAAATGCAGTGAGTTAGATGATCCCATGAGGAAGATAAAAGCAACAGCTTATTTGTTGGACCTGCGATGTTTATAGTTTCTTCTAATAGAGGTGTCTTGGAATGTGGTAATGGATGAAACTTTAGCCCTTTCAGCTAGCAACAATCTCCAAAGCCATGCATCATACTCCACTTTGTTTCTCAGTTTACAGAGTCATCATTACCTATTAAAATCACACTTAATTATTTAGACGTGTAAAGTCTCATTGTTTTGAGCCAAAGCACAAAGGGCACACTATGCAGGCTACTCAAACAAGGACAGTGGTAGGTAATGAATGGTGAAGCCCATGAGGGTGGTCATGGGAGGAAAATCTAACACTTGCCAAAGGATAACAAGTCAGAAAGTGGTAGAGTCCACATAATATACACACTTTCTAACATGAAGTGTGCAAATTGATAAAGTAAGATGTTGTGAGTGAGGTAGCTGTATCTCTTTCACATGCATCAGTCCTTCATCTTCGGCTATATCGGGATAAATGGCCCCTTTGCCCCGCCTTAACCATGCCCTGAAAGTCACATTTTTGACTTTTCATATTTTCTTGCCAATTCTTCCTATATACATTTTGGGGAACATCAGTTTTGGGATTTTTTTTTTTTTCAAGTGATGTGAAGACCACCATTATTTCCAGGCAAACTTCATCTCTTATCCACTGCTATAAAATGCTTGAAGAATGAAAAGCACATTTAAAAGTCTGATCAACACACACAGACATAAGTATGGTGAATTTCTAAGCTCCTTCTAGCTGTTATAGGACAATACTACATGCAAAGAAAATGTTTTCTAACTAAACCATTGGTTTGTAATCTCATTTATGGATAAATTTAATATTTTTGAAATGTTTCACATTTAGAAAATTTTTCTGGTGATTATAAGAACTGTTAAAAATGGAAAGGGCTCCTGAGGAAATGAAAACACACTGGTTTTGCCCATGGTGACATTGCTGACTAAAGGTGAGCAGGACTGAAGAGGTGCTAGACAGGGGGAGAACCCGGCTTTGAACCTTGGACTTCTAATTATAAGTTTAGTGCTCTTTTCACTATGCCATGTGACCTTTCCAAGTAAAATGCCACATCTCTCCAACATGGTAATTAGCCTTCAGTGTGACTTTGCAGCAGCAATTCTTCTGGAGGAAAGAAAGAGAGAGAGAGACAGAGAGAAACTCAAGCGAAATACTCTAGTCAACCCTAGCAAATGAGTTTAATTCATTTTTCTTATGGACCTAATAAGGGCTAGAATTAATATGAAATGAAGAGCTGGAGTTTTCTAATCTTTTGTGTGCCATACAGAGCTACTTTAAAGAGTACTCAGTGACATTTTAGAGTAAATATGACAAGCAAATGTAAATGTAATTACACAAGTCATGTATGGTGTGAGTCATTTGTAAAGTTCACTACGAATGAGCTATACTCACAGAATTCATTTGTCATTTAAGAAAATGAGATCATCTGCTTTTACATATGAACGGAGAAATTTAAGAGTTCACTAAGCTTTATCAAAGCCAGAAAATATCCAAATTACCATTCTCCAGTGGCTCAGGTTCAAATAATCAAACTGTGAGGATATTCCATTCACTTTCTCTTGATGAAAGCTGGTAGAGAAAAGAAATGGAAAATCTAAAGAATATATATATATATATACATATCCTTAATATTTTTAGTATTTGAAAAGATTTTTGAATAAAAGATGGATGGTACCTTTGCTTTTTAATCTCTTTATTATTTTATAACTCTATAGTATAAATTTTTATAATATACAAGTTCAAATTTTCTGTGAAATGATATGCAATTAGCAAATGATTATTTTCTATTTGATATAAGAGAATAGTAAAACTTATACTGAACTAAAACAAAGTGTTTTTCGTTCCTATACAAAGCTACACTAAAAATAGTAAAATTTATTTTCTCAGAAATTATGTCCTCTGTAGGATTGTTGATAACTATATGTAATTGATTTTGCATGTAACTGTTTCCAAAGAGTGAAAGTATAGAGCAACGAGGTATGTGGCACATTATAGAAAATCATGTCAAAATGCACACATTGTGTTGCTCCCTCTGCCCTGACATATACTGTGTAGTTGTAAGTCATGGACCTTGCCTAGTATTTTTTAAAGAGCGAACATAGGAGAGCACAGAATACTGATAGAGAATATACAGCCATTATCTCAAGGACAACATGAAATAAGGCAACCAATACACTTACCCACACCTTGCCCTCTTTTCCTGATTATTTCCTGTCTTCTGAAAACTAGAAGACAAAAGTTTCAGTTTTCTGTGTGTTCTTCCTTCTAAGTTTTTTCCCTTTAGAAATCACTTTGACAGCTAGGGTTAGAAATAAACAAGTCTCCAGAAAAAGAAAATATATATATGTATTATATGTGTATATATACACACACATATACATATATGTATATGTATATATATGCATCCACAAATTTATATACAAGAACATTTACTGATCTTCTATTGATTGCATCAGGTTATATTTGGTTCTATAAAAATAATCCAACAAATATTTAGCACTAATTATGCAAGACATTGATAAATGCATTGGAGTTGGAGGAAATCAAAACCTCTCTCTCTATACACACACACACACACACACACATATATATATTATATATCACACTATAGTTGTATGTCTATGTATATTTCCTATGACAAGATTCCTTCCTTTCTTTTTTCTTCCTTTCTCTCTTTTTCTACTTCCTTCTTTTATTTTTCTGCCTTCCCTTCCCTTCCTTTCCTTCTCTTGCTTTCATTCTCATTTGCTTTAAAAATACTGTATGTTTTTACATTGCAATGTTTCCTTGAGGCTCTGAAATAGGCAATTTTGGGGCTTTATGGCCAATCCATAACTAGTGACTTATTTTTAATGGTTAGAATTATAATTTATTGATAAAAGTATAGAAGAACATGGAGTTCTTTAACTTAATAAACTTAGCCCTGTGAGCAAAAGTTGAAGATAGATTGAATATCATTTTTGTCTTTGTTTGTTGGTTTTAGGATTCTACCCCTTACATTTCAGTTTTTTCCTACTCAATGACTATGTGTTTTCCATAGTTCAAAAACTCCCAATTTTTGAAAATTAGTTATTTTCTGAAGCCTAAACAGGAAAGGAATTGTCATCTTAATTGTGGGGACTCGGATGAAAGTTCATCATAAAAACTGAACATATTAACACTTTTCCCCAGAGAAAACCACTGAGAAAAGCTCTTACTACCTTATTCATCTCTATTTCTTTATCTATATTATTTACCTCTTTGATATGGTATCACATTAATCTCGAAGGTCCAGGAACTTTCTAATACCTGCCTTTAAAAGCAATGTGCAAGCTTGACTAGTACTGCTACATAGATTGAATAAAGGTCAGCCCAGGTGAGGTCCAGCGGAAGAGGAACACATCACAGGTGCCTAGAAGCCTAAATCCTTCCATAGACCTGTGGGAAGCTAAGCAAGATATACAGTAGTTTTAAAAAACCTTAGGTCTATTTATATAGTTATGTTTCTTGAATTGATTTGTATGCTCCTAATTTTATTTTGGGGACCTTTGTACAATAACATTGCCTACAGAATAATTTTGCCTGATTATCAATTATATTTTAAACTTATATTCAGGAACATTTACTGGGCTTCTATTGATTGCATAAGGCTATATTTGGTTCTATAAAAATAATTCAGTACATATTTATGTAGCAGTAATTATGCAAGACATTAATAAATACGTTGGAGGTAGGGAGAAATCAAAACCTTATAAACCACCAACCTTGTCTTATAGGATTTTATACTCTAGCTTAAAAAGTTATAACGTAATCTTTGCAGGAATAAATAACAATGCAAATCAGTGTAGGTGGGTACTAAATGTGCGGCACAGAGAAATGCTATGGAAGTTTTAAGGAAAGAGATTATTTATAGTCAGTAGTATTTTACGTAAGTCAGGATGAGTTTAAATGGCCCATGGCAACCACTTACCATTTTTTCTCTTATGTCTCTTTCTCCTTTTTTTTTTTTTTTTTTTTTAAGAGTTAAACTTTACATTTTACATTTGGACAGCATGTAGTTTCTGTTACCATCAGGATTCTAGTGTTTTGCACACTAATGACTGTGTGTCTTTAGTGACCCACATAGAGCTGACACATGCAATTATGCCCATGGTTTATGTGATGGAACCCATTCACAGTGAGGGCTGGCAAATCCTTCTGCTGCTTCTTCAAGCTACACATTCTGTCAAGGTATCTGGGTTTTGAAATTTTAGGAAGAAAGGGAGAACCTAATGAAAATTATTATTTGTTAACTCTTCTGTTGTTCCTTTTATCTCTATTTTAGTAATCCCATATGAAGGTTTTAGTCGATACTGGAATGAGCTATGCTATTAAAAACCCAAAAGCTATTGTATTGTAGAGCCAAAAAATCTCTGAGACCAGTACTTTTAATATAATTGTGATAATAGGTTGTTGGGATTCTTTTAGTCAAAACTTTTTGACACATTCTAATTTGGTTTTATAAATGTCACTTTGAAATTACTGATCTAGTACCTAAATTGCAGTCTTTAAATACACTAGAAAAAAGCCACAGGATTATTAAATATTTTCTGCTATGACATTGGAAGCATATCTATTAGTTCTTTAAACAAAAAAAATCTTCCCATAAGAGATATGGATAGTTAGGTGAGCAAATTTATCATCCAAACACCATGACCTTTATTGCATTTGTGGTTTCACCACGTTTCTCTGCAATTTGAGACATAGATACAGCAGGAAGCCAAGGCTACATTTAAAATCACTGGAAGAACACTTAAAACTCTTGGGTTTCATCTCATCTAGATGCTCCTTAACCTTTTTGTGATAAATTATTGGGTATCTTAATATATAGAATGGTAAATGAAACAAATATCTTGCCTAGTTGCCAAATGTCTTAATTGTGTGTGTGTGTGTGTGTGTGTGTGTGTGTGTGTGTGTGTGTGAATGTGTTCATATATGAGAGAAAGACGAGAAAGCAATACATAACAGAGTGTGAGGGCTTTGGAAATATAAAATGTGGCATTATTTCCACAGAGTGAACATAAAGAATTCCAGGGTAATCAAACTAATGAATCTCAATCATTGTTACTCTCTATTTTTAGGAGACACTTAAAAAAAGGATTTCATGAAGGTCATTTCCTAAGAATTTTCTAACTACTGAAATAAGTAAGAAATATGTGTGCTGCATTTACTAGTTAGAAAAAATTGCTGATTAAGGAATATGATTATATCTAAACATCCACATATTTTGTAAAGCCAATCAATATATGATAAACATATGATTAACAGTTTATGAATCTTACTAGTTGTGTCTTTTTCTAAACGGCTTCAAATATCAAATGCAAAACAGAAAACTACAACACATTTAAAATTTCTACTGCTGATTTTATGCATTGGTCATGTAATTTTGTTTGCAAAGGGGAAGCATCGAATTTGAAGAGAGTCTTGTACATTTAACCCCTTTAAACATTTGAAAATCTTGAAATCTGATTCCCAGAAACTTCTGAAATTTCTGCTTGTTTTACTATAGGTTTTCTGAATGATAACCCCCACTTATAGTCTACCCAAATCCATGGGTTATTTTTTGAAAGTGTGGTTTACATGGGTTTGACTGTTAGCTTATACTGTTCCTTGTGCTAAATTCATACTAAAATAAAAATAGAATTACATTAATTAAAAATTTCGCCGTAGTGATTAAAAAATTAAGGTAATAGAGAATACAGGGTAAAGGTTTGTTTTCTTCAGAGTGCTTGTTCACTCAATAAAAGAATCTAAACAGTTGAAAGTAAAACAGGTGCTCTGAAAATTATTGGTCTTCTCGTAATTGATGCATTTTTCCCATTAATAGCATTATCTATTTAACACATCCATTACATATCTTCAGTGTTAATTTAGACAGAAAAAAATGTAGCAACTTCAGAAGGAAATCTTGCATTAAATTAAGGATATTGACTTTAATGGATGTCCCAAACAGACTTGGAAATTAACAGGATGAAAAAACAAGTTGATTAAAGTGGTTCCATTATAATTTGTTATGCCACACAGAATGAAAATATTAAGATGGAATTCATGAAAAAAGTACCGCCATCAAAATTTCTTTGTACTCTAAAATACACGACTTTAAAAACTGTCAAATTAGAGAACATATGTAAAAATTTGGCTCTCCACAATTCTGAATAAATCTGTCTTGGTTCACTGTATTGCCATAAAGGAATATGTGAGGCTGGGCACTTTACAACAAAAAAGGTTAATCTGGTTCATAATTCTCCGGTATGTGCAAGAAATCACATGGCAAGAGAGGAAGAAAAAAAAAAAAAGGAGGGCGGTGCCAGGCTCTTTTTAAGAAACAGCTCTCGTGGGATCAAATAGTGTGAGAATTCACTCACTCCCAAGTGCAAAAATTATTCATGAAGGACCTGCTCCAATGACCCAAACACTTCTGGACCCCATCTCCAAGCTCAAGGATTAAATTTCATCATGAGGTTTAGAGGGGACAAATATCCAAACTATAGCAATCTCTATCTTGAAAATAAAACTTAATATTTACAAGTCTTACTTTGTTTTGATGGTCAAGGAATTAGAAATGATGATCAATACGCTTGTTTAATGACCTCATTTTATGTGAGATCTCTGTGTCTTCTCAGGCATGATAAATTGATGCTGCTTTCCCTTCTCCCTTCTTCCTTCCCCAACATCCCACACCTTCAAAAATGGCTATTACTATGTTCATTATATTGCTTGAAATTAATGTTTAGTGATTCATTCTTTGAACCTTAAAATCTTTCTATTTTTCAAGACATCCTTATTAAAGTGCCAATTTGCCTGAGCCATCCACTAACAAATGGCTCAACAAAAGTCACAAATGGCAAGGTTTATCAATAAAACCTCAAAATTATACCAAAATCTATATAATATATATTGATAGGCACATGGAGAAAATAAGAGTGTTACAGAGGGAATGATTATAATGCTTACTGAGAAGAAAGGAGAGATAGATGGGGAAGGTTTCAAAAAGAAGTTGGAATATGAGACATGTTGAAGGAGGACTAAGAATTAACCAAGCAAAAAACTGTAGGAAAGGGATAGGACATTTTGGGCAAATGAACACAGCAAGTATAATGGCTTGAAAGTGTTAAATGAGATGATATAGTCAAAGACACTTAAGTAATGTCTTACGTTTGAACTACCTGTGCCTGTGGAATGAGTACTCATGACACATGGTGGGTGGAGGCATATTTTCATAGGAAATAAGAATGAATAAGAAATCTGCTATTGGATCAGAGAAAAAATTTAATCTTAGGATAAGGAATCTGGCCATTAGCTGAAAGTAAGTGGTAGCTAAAACAGGAAGGATGGGCATAATCAGAGCAGTATTATAGAAACTTTAACCTGAGTAGCAGCCTGGAAAGTTAATTAGAGGGGGAACAGCAGAAGTCATAAAGACCCTTTAGGAAGCTATGATATGGTGTAGACTCTAGGTGGCTAAAAAAGTATGAACTAATGATGCAGGATTTTTCTTGGCCCCTCTGCTAGACTCGTGGCAGGGGTGCCCCCTCTACTTGGCCAACCACACTCAACCTCTTTTGGGAAGGAGCACGTGAGTGAGCAAGTGCAGGATCTGGCTGACTGCTCCAAGTGCTGGCACAGGAACAAGCTCCATGCAGGACCCACAGCCAGACAAGGCACAAGCGAGCAAGTGCGGGACCTGGAAGCCCCAGATGGGGTGTTACAGTGCTCCTTTAGTTCCACCGTCCGCAGTCCAATAGATGGTAGTGTATTAGCAGCTTAGTTGGCCCCTTGCCTCATCTCATGGGTTGGCTGCCCTCTGCCAGTGAGGGCAAGAGCCAATATGACAGCCTTGTCTGGGTACCCATATTCAGTGGGTCCTGAGCTCTTGTCCAACATCCAAGAAGAATGAGGTCACACAGTTGAAGGGTTGTGAAGGTGAAGAATTTTATTGACTGACAAAAATGGCTCTCAGTGGAGAGGGGAGCAGGAGAGGGTATGACAAGGACAGATTGTCTTCTCTCAAGTCAGGTTGTTTCTTCACCGAAGTCATGCTTTCTCTTCCCTGAAATCAGGCTGTCTCTCCCTCTACCGACTGAGTCTGGGGTCTTCATAGGACTCAGAATGGGGATTGTATGCTGATTGGTTTTTGAGTATGCAAAAAAGGTTAAAGCAAAGATACAACTCTAAAGTGGGCAGGACAGTGTAAAAAACCAATTGGGAAAAAGTAGTTACATGTAAAATAGGTGAAAGGTGGGGATCAATCAGAGGAAAGTGCACCAGACAGGAAGACACGTTCTCAATCTGGTCCAAGGATTTAACTTGTAGCTTGGCTTTCAGGCTTTAAACTGTCTTCAACTTGGAGACAGGGATTTACCAGAGACATGTGCCCTATCTGCCTAGGCATTTGGCTGCCTCCTGTCACTATAATAAGGTAGAGAGGGTGGGGATAGTATCAGAAATGTTAACGGCCAAATAAGAATGAGGAAGTAGAATAGTAACAGAGATTATGAAAGAAGTTCATTTGAGTTTCCGGCTTATAAAAAGGAGCAGACATTTTCTTCTAGAAAATACCCTAGTAGGTGTTAATTCCATAGGGCCTTTTACTACACATTTATTGTGATACCAAATTAGAATTATATTTTTCACAGAAAAGAGCATTTGGAGGAGAACCAAGCAAGGGTGACCTTATTTTCACACCAGTCATCATTGAGAGATCCCAATATAAATAATCTACTTTCAGTGAGTGTAAAGAAAGGGCAAGAGGATACAATTTCACAACCTTCTTTGGCAAACCGAGAGCAAGACCTATTACCTTTTCATTTTTTTCTTCCAATTAAGTCCTAACTTTTCAATTTTCTAGCTCACTTTTCTAAGCTGTCTCTTTCTCAAAACCAGTGACCCAAATACATAACTTATTAAGATAGAGGTTTTTACTTTGCCCCAAGCCTCTGTAGAGGGATGCAGATGTGTAAGTGCTGCCTTCTCAGTAAATCCAGACGTCTTGCTACAGTTCAGATCTTAAACCATCATCTTTCAACTTTAGTGAATGCCTATGGCTAGAGGACTTCAGCTTCTGTGTCTTTCAGCAATCACTAGTAGAAAACATACAGTTGAATCAATGTTGGAAGCATGGTCCTCCATGAAAGTGCCTATGTTACTTAGTTACCAGGCAACATAATTCAGAATGTGAGGAACCAGGGATCCTGGAGTTTAGTTCAAGCTCTTTCCAATAAATTACTGTTACCAAGGATAAAACATTGGACTATTTAGTCTCTTTTATTATTTGCTTTTTGTTGAACATTATAATATTCTTATTTAAAACACATGCAAAGCAAGGATAGTTGAACAAAGGCCTTTGTGCACTGAAAGAAAAATAACTTAAGAAAAATAATTTAACAAAGATCCTTGTTTATAAATAAGCCCTGTATAAATATGCTATGTATAACTAACGCCTTTTTTCTTTCATTAAATTATTAGTGATTATCAGCAATTGGTGTATTTGAATTTAATTTGTATTTGTAAATGGCACTTGCTTAGAATGCTTAGCAGACACTTTAATTCAGTAAGTTTTATATAATGACATATAATCTATTGTCTTAGATCAGTAAATACTTGTCATGAACAATACAATGTGCTAATTGTCTTCTTTTTATCATATACTTTTGTAACTATTTTATTTCTATGTTTAACTTAGTCACAGTAATTTAATGATACTTATTCAGCATTTTTTATGTGCCACCATTCTTGAAAATTTGTGAGTCAATCTAACCAGGTCCAGGCCCTCTTATTGTATAATATCTTAGGGAAATAGATATTTAATCAAATAATCACATAAATATATAATCATATATTGTAATAGCTGTTTGGAAAGAAAATGCACAAATAAATACGAGTTTATCAAATGAAATTCTTAACTAAATATAGGAAAAGATGGAAGGTCAAAGAAAAGGTCCAAGAAAAGACAAAATTTCAGCTGAGATCTAGAAAATTTTTAGAAAGTGAGAGAAAGGGAGAAAGAAGGCAATTGTAAGGGAATAAATTAGTATGTGCCAAGGTTCAGTGGTTCTGAAGCCACAGCGTGCATCAGAATCACCTGGAAGGCCTATGCAAAAAAGGCATTTCTGAGCTCTGCCATGGATCTTATGATTTAGCAGACTGGGGCAGGGTACAAGTATTCCCAGGGAGGCATTTCAAACAAATGCCAGGGTGATGCTGTTGTTTCTGGTCCAGAAACCACACTTTGAAAACCACTACATGAGAGAAACTGAAGAAAAGTCTTTATGGCTAGTTTAGTGTAACTATGGACATGAGTGATTCAGAATACAGAAATGTAGGGAGAAGACAGATTACTTAAGACCTTATAAGATTTTTGTTTGTTTGTTTTCATACTATTAAAATAAATTGAGTACAACTACTGTATATTCGTTTTTTTAAAAGAGCAATTGGGATGACCCTAGTGGACTTTAAGTGAGGAATTGATGTGATCACATCTGTAATTTAAAAAGATCACTTGATATACAGCGTGCAGAATGGATTGGAGAAGAAGCAAGAATTCATGGTGGAAAAGCAGTTAGAAGACTCTTCCAGGAGTTCAGCTGAGACCAAGGCAGTATGGTCAGAGTGATGATACAAAGGCTTAGAGAGACACAGGGGATATTCAGAAAGAATTAATCAATATGACTTGGTGGTGAATTAAATATAAAGGTAATGAAGAGAGAAGGGCCAAAAAATGACTAAGAATACTGCCTTCTGCAACTTAGTGTTGCTACTCAGTGAAGAAGATTCCTGGAAAAGGGCCAAGTTGGAGATGAAGGGAATGAAAGAAGGAAGGAAATATGATGGGTATTGAAGATATTTAGATATTTTTTAGTGCAAATGTCTAGTGGACATTTGGATATATTCGGACCTGGAGCTCAATTGGAAAATTATGTGCTAAACATAGAAATTGGAGAGTCACTGACTTGATGAAATTTGAAGTCGTGGTGATACATCAAATTATCTTAGGGTAAAGTATAGATTGGGAAACTGAAAGAGCGTAAGTATAAGTTTATGAAAGAAAAACTAGACTGTGAAGAAACTGAGCTGTTAAAGGAAGCTGACAGACAATAGCCAGAGATGTAAAAAGGAAAAAAAAATATGTTATAATGCCTGATCATTTTCGTAAGGATATTTTTAGTTTTGTTTTTCCCTTCTGAGCATGTTTAGGACTTCAATTTAGCCTCAGTGTTATGACATTTCACCAGCCCATACTAAGACCTTTTCTCATTCAAAATTTTTCTGTTCTCTTTTATTTGAAATTCTAATTGTCTGACAGTGTGATCATATAATTTATAGTCCAAGCTAGGATAATTTTGAACTTGAAAGGGACATTATAAAAAAAAATATTCTGGAAAAACAGTTTGAAACAGGACCATCCAGGTAGGTAGAGTGGGCTCTAATGGTGTTATGAAGTGAGTGATTTTTTCCTTTCCAAAGCTCATGTTAAAACTTAATCCCCAGTATAGTAGTTTTGAGGGGGTGAGGCCTAATGGGAGGTATTCAAGTCATGAAGGCTATGCCCTCATAAATGTATTAATGCTACTATAAAAAGAACTTTCAAGAATGAGTTCACACTCTCTTCTCTTCTTCTGCCATGTGGGGAATGGTGTTTCCCTCCTCCAGAGGGTGGAGTATTCAAGGTGACATCCTAGAAGCAAAACCAAGACCTAACCAGACAGCAAACCTGCAGGTGCCTGGTGCCTTGATCTTATACTTGAGGGCCTCCACAACCATAAGAAAGAAAGTTCTATTGTTTATAAATTACCCAGTCTGTGGTCATCTATAGCAGTACAAAATTGGATTCAGGCAAGTGGCCTCTCTAGATTAGTAATATGTTGGACTTTCTGGATTAATCCTTTAAATATTCGATTCTATTCACCTTATTTCTGTTGCTTCATTTTCTGCTTTCTCAGGGATTTCTTCAGTTAATAATTGAAGCACTAAAAGGCTTATTGGAAAATTTGTATGGGGACATTGTTTTTTCCTGGTGCCTTTACTGTGCAGGGAGCAGGAAGAAAGCAGGGTATTTTTGTTTTTCGTTTCTGTTCGTTTGGTGGGAAAGGACCCCTTTGATCAAATGTCAGTATTTCCATATTTTTGCTTATTTCTTTGTTTCCTCAGAATTGTACAATTTATTTAACAACCTTTTATTCTCCAACTCACTTTCAGGAGTAGGTTGTGAGAAGAGGGAAAGGTCTCTGTGTTCAGCGTGTTGACCTACATTTACTCCCTCTTCCAGCCTTAAGCCTCATCCTACACTCTCTTGTGCCTGAAGTCCTGCAGTGTGGAGCTCTAACAGTTCTGTTGATTTGCAGAATTGTCCTCCTGCTTTCTGCAGTCAGAAACACTGGGCCTTTCAAACATATTTTTAGCACCCACTATTCACTATTACTTCTGCTGCACTGTCTCAGGTGATTGGTGGGACTACTAGGCCTTTTTCTCATCAGAATCCCCTCTGTAGACTTTTGGAATGCAATTTCCTCCACTCCACTCAATCATTTAACACTCTTTTACCTTCTTTTTTTCCCCAAAAATATCAGTTAAAGTATTTGGCTTCTGATATCTGCTCTTTTTTCTTCTTCTTTATTTTCTAACCATTGTGGCAATATGTTTTATTCTTTTACTTTCACTTTTGGTATTTGGGAAATGAGAGGATATGATCTCATGCATTTTTACCATGAGGTTATTATCTCATTTTATCTTTGCCTTTTGAATTCACATAAGTGGTTGAATTTTACATGCAGAAATTTTACCTACTTCATCAGCCAAGACATCTGAATAATACTTTTTTATGGTGTCTCTCTACCATCATGTTTTAAAGGGTCTCCCTTTACATCTAGATCAGATGTAAGCAATCTTTTTCTATTCAGACTGGTATAGTAATTCTTTAAGGCTTTGTGGGCCATATGATCTCTGTCATAACTACTCAACTCTGCTATTACAGTACAAAAGTAGCCATCAACAATGTGTAAAGGAGTAATCATGACTGTGTTCCAATAAATATTCATTTACAAAATCAGATGGCAGACCAAATTTGGCCTGTGGGCCACAGTTTACCAACCTCTGCTCTAGAGTACAGTAATACTAACTTATGTTTTCAATAAGTAATGTCATGCTTACCTTTTTACATTTAAATCTTATGTAATCTGAAATTTATTTTGTAATATAAAATTTGGTCAGAATCTGACTGCATATTTTTTCTAAAATAATCAACTATTCTAATATAATATATTTTATTATTCATTATGTTTTACAAATTTGTAATTCTAACTTTTTAATATACTAAAACTTTTATATACTTCCTCCAATTTGAAAAACCTTTTCTCAAGACTTTATATTGATTAAATCTATTGAAGTTATATGTAAAATCTCATAGTACAATTCTTTGTACATATTACTAATGCAACAGTGTCAGTATTAGTCCTGTCTTAGTCTGTTTTGTGCTGTTATAACAGAATGCCACAGATGGATAATTTATAATAAACAGAAATTTATTTGGCTCACGGTTCTGGAGACTGGGAAGTTCAAGATCTATGGCATCCAGTGAAGGCCTTTTTGCTGCATCATAACATGGAAGATGGCAACACAGGGGCAGCAGGAAGGTAGAGAGAAAGAGAGTGAGAGAAAATGCCAAACTCATTCTTTTATAAGAATTTCATACCCAGAATACTAGTATTCGTTTGTTTATGAGGGCAGAGACCTCATGACTGAATTATCTCTTAAAGTTTCCGCCTATCAGCACTGTTGTACTGGGGATAGCTTACAACATATGAACTCTGGGGACACGTTCAAACCATAGCAAACATATTAGTGTACTGATTCCTCAAATATGATACATAAAATAGTTAAAATACAACTGAAAATATGGTGAACAATTAGGAAACAGATAAATCACCTTTTATATCCTTGTTGCATTTTTCCTCTATTGTATGTGAAACCTCTTTTTTGTCTTTTTCGTAGCATATTATGATGACATGATCTCCCTTTTGGTTTAAGGCTTTCTCAACATATAAAAGCCATTCACTGTGACTTTTCTTGGTGAATGGCTCATTATAATTTCCAAGATCCTGTTGTTTTACCGTCTTGGAAAACAAATAAAAATGACACTGCTGAACACTCCACTAAAACAAACTAGATTTATTCTGAAGAGTTCAGTGAACAGCATTTTGAATGAGATCCATAATGGGCTTTTTAATTAAATGAATATAGTCATTTCATAGAGGCAATTCTCATTAGTAGAGCAGTATCAAGATGACCATTTCGTTCTAATTGTGCTGTGTGTTTATATAAGGGACCTCATTTTAGGGTTGGTTTGAATAGATTTATATCTAATCATGTCATGACATCTAATACATTTGAAAGGTAAATGTTATTGCTTTTTCAAAGACAATAATCTCAATAAAAATAAAATGCTTTTCCCAGTGATTTGCTGTTCTTTTATTTCTACTGAATGAGATATTTCACATATTGCCTTAATTCTTTAAGTTGTCTTAGATTTATTTGCTTTCTATTATAGACTGAAGTTTGTGTACTCCAAAATTTGTAAGTTGAAGCCCTAACCCACAGGATGGCTATAGTTAGAGATAGGATCTCTAAATAAGACACTGAATTTATATGAGGTTATAAGGATGGGGTATGGATCTGATAGGATAAGTATCTTTATACATAAATAAACCAGAGAGCTCCCTTGTATGCATGGTTGTGCTCTCTCTCTCTCTCTCTCTCTCTCTGTCTGTCTCTCTCTCGCTTTCTTAGTGCATAAGCACTGAGGAAAGGCTACGTGAGAACAAAGAGTAAAAATGACTGCCTGTAAGCCAGAAGGAAAGTTCTTACCAGAAACTGACACTGTCCTTAGATTTCCAGCCTCCGGAACTGAGAGAAATTACTTTTCTGTTGTTGAAGCCACCCATTCTCTGGTATTTTTTATGGATGCGTGAACTCAGTAATACACTTTCCCACATGCAATTCTTAAATAACAATATTTTGCGATGCTGGGAGAGGTATGCAAGTATTGGATAAAATTATACACACACACACACACACACACACACACACACATATATATATATAAACTTAAAGAAGTTTGAGTTTAGCATGTCTTTCTCCAACAATAGCTCTTCCTTTGTATAGACACCATCAGGAAAAGATACCATTAAACATTAGAGCCTTCCTCAAGAGGAAAATGAGACTCCACTTTGAATTGTTGGATCATGTGAAATCTAGGTATAAAAATATATATGCAAGTAACTTCCTTCTATAAGATATAGTAGGGAAAGAGAGATAAAGTATAACTTTACAGTAAAAGAAGCTTTACACTACATTATCCAGGGGATTAAAAAGAACATCATCAGTGCCATTATTTTAATGGGGTGTATCTGTATAGCAGGAAAAACAAAAACTGTTTTCTTCTACAATACTCTTAACACTCACTTAACACTTTACTTCTGATACCAGATGTATGAGTGTTTTCCCCACATCAACCAATTTTCTGACACCAGCTGGATGTCCTACCATTCAATTCGGTTTTGAAACTATCCAACTGGAAATAGTGTCAGATCCCACAGTTTAAAGACTTAGATTCACAAGATACCTCCACTTCAGATGTTAATCAAAGTAGTAGGTCTCAAGGTTCCCCACAATGTCTGTCCAACTTGGCTACCAATCACAGGTCCCTATTCCCTGCTTCTCATGTACAATCACTTGTTAGAGTGGCTCACGGAACTCAAAACCACAATTTACCTATTAGATTGCTGATTTATTGCAAAAGATGTAAATAGGGAACAGCCAGTTGGAAGAGATGCAGGGGACAAGGTATGAAGAAAGGGGAGTGGAGTTCCCTGCCCTCTCCAGGTACACCACTCTCAACGAATCTCCATGTGTTCAGCAACCCAGAAGCTCTCCAAACCCCATAGTTTTAGGGGTTTATGATGGCTTTATTACTTGGGCATGATTGATTAAATCATTGGCCTTAAGTGATTAACTCAACCTTCGGCCCCTATCTCCTCCCTGGAGGTCTGGGGATGGAGCTGAACATTTTAACCTTCTAATCACTTGTAATCTTAAGATTTGTTCCCTTGCAACCAACCCCCCATCACAAGGGTTTTTCCAAAGCTACCTTATTGATATAAACTCTAGTATGGTTGAAAGGTGTTTATTCTGAATAACAAAAGACCTCCCTTTTACCTTTATCACTCTCATCACTTAGGAAATTTTCAGAACTCTAGGAGATCTGTGCCAGGATTAGGAACAAATACATTATTATAAGTCACAATATTGCAGTACTCTTGGTACGATGTGATATCCCTGCCCAAAACACATAATCACAGTTTAACCATGAGATAAATATTAGAAAAACCAAAATTGAAAGACACTTTACAAAATGTCCAACCAGTACCCCTCAAAATTGTAAAGGTCATCAAAGGCAAGTAAAGTCTGAGAAACTCACAGTCCAACAAAGTCTAAGAAAATATGAAAATAAAACGATATGTCATTTTGGATGGGATCCTAGAACAAAAAAAAAAAGACATTAGGTAAAAACTAAACAAATGTAAATAAAGTACAGATTTTAATTAAACATAATGTGTCCATAATCACTAGCTATAACAAATGTACCATACTAATGTGTTAATAATAGGGGAAATGGGAAGGGGTATCTAGCAGCGATCTCCAACATTTCTGGCAGAAAGGACCAGTTTTGTAGAAGACAATTTTTCTATGGACTGGGGTGGGGGAACGGTTTTGGGATGCTTCAAGAGCATTACATTTATGGTGCACTTTATTTCTATTATTATTACATTGTAAGATGTAATGAAATAATTATACAACTCCCCTAATGTAGAAAAAGTAGGAGCCCTGAACTTGTCTTCCTGCAACTAGACGGTCCCATCTAGGGGTTATGGGAGACACTGACAGATTGTGAGGCATTAGGTTTTCATAAGGAGTGTGCAATCTCGATCCTTTGCATGCTCAGTTCACAATAGGGTTCATGTTCCTGTGAGAATCTAATGTCACCGCTGATTTGACAGGAGACGGAGCTCAGGTGGCAATGCTGGAAAGTGGCTGCAAATACAGAGGAAGCTTCGCTCAATCACCTGCTGCTCACCTCCTGCTGTGAGGCCTGGTTGCTTACAGGCCATGTACCAGTCTGTAATCCAGGCTGGGTTGGGAACTCCTGTTGTATAGGACCTCTACTGTGATGAGATTAAGTAAATCAGAAAGGACTAAACAATTTTAAGTTAAAAATGTGTAGACAGGGGATTGTATTTTATTGTTGTTGTTTATTGATTTTTACACAAATATCAATAGGAGCCATAGACCAGGATGAAGAACCCTCTGTCTCCACCATGATCAGTTATCCTAATGCTGTTAGGCATCCTATTAGATCCTGTGACCCTTTTCCAGGACCCCAGGTGTATTAGTCAGGAAAGGCTAGGTTTAGCAATTCAAAAAATAATAAGGACTTAATGCAATCCAGCTTTATTTATTTCTCATGTTTTATTTCCAGTTTGAGACACTAGCGGAATTTTCTTATTCAGGGACCGAGACTGACAAAAGCTTCACATGACACCACCATCTCGAAGAAGGTTCTAGTTTCACCAGAATGAGAAAAGATATCCTGGATGATTACAAAAAGACTTTTCACTGCCCTTGTCCAGAAATGTCTAACGTCACTTCTCTTCACAGCCCATTGACTAGAGCATATATGACCATGGCTAGCTGTGAGAGGACTGGGAAATGCAGGGAAAATAATAGAATATTTGGTGAGTGGTAAATTTACCACACATTCTTATTTTCTCTTTCTGCACTACCCTTTGGCTTACTTTTATCCAATTTCTTTTTTTATTACTACTCCCAAAATATTTGAGAACTCTGTTTTTATAAACTCTGCTTTATATTCTGTGCTCACAATATGCTCAATCCTTTCTTCAGAGGATCTACGAATACCACTATAGATCCAATTTTTTTACCTATAGGCTACACACAATACTCATGCTTCCTCCAATTTGTGTCTGCCTAAGACTTATCAATGAAAAAAATAGGGAATATGGAATAAGTATAATAAGTGTGAATATAGGATACTATTATTTTGAAGTGATGGGGGATAGTACAGGTTACCCTATGGTTCATCTCTTGAAATCATTACTCTAAAATTGTCACCAACTCTAGTGTCATACATTCACATAAGGTTCCCAACTGCATTTTGATCAGGCTTGGTGAGGCTTTACTTTCATAAGGAGATTGTTCTCTTGCCTTCTAAATTAGATAATTACTATTTTAACAACTCACTCCAAATCTAAATGCCCAATCACCTATGAAAATGCTATGTTTTGACAGCATTTATTGAATGTGTGCCCTTGAATTTAGTTGAATTAGCTGTTGCATCCTGGTGCAAATTCAGTCTACATTTACTTTTCTTAATTGCATCAAGAACTAAATGATGACAAATTAGAATCTCTTTCAAAATATTGTAGTTAATAGCTATTAGAAAAACATATGTTAATTTGTGCTAAGGAGTGGTTTGGTATCTAAATATTGTTATCCACTTGTATAGTAGTGTATTATAAATCACAACTGCTCATTGATAGCAGCCAATCAACTATCTACACAAACACACACGATTTCTTGGTAGTACTTCCCATTTCTTCAATGATAGGTGAAGTATTAGAGAAAATCTATATAAGCGCCTGGAGACTGCCCTATGCATTTTTGCTCTGTTCATATTTGCTACCTCTTCAACCTCTTCTAAGAAATTTTGGATGAGTTTATTCTTTCGCTGCATAAGCTGTGCCTTGCCAACATATTTGTAAAGCTGAATATTCTCTAAATTTGAGAAATATAACCTCTCTTAAAAATCTAGTAAAGACCTTCTATAATTATCTAATACAGAATTATATCTTGCTAGTTGCAGAAGAAACCCTATCATCTATTGGACTGCTTCTTTTCATTTACATCTTAAACTTCCTGACACTAATTTTCTTTTCGCTTCACACCTCTCCACATGTAACACCCTCTCCTTTCCTTACTGTGCTTCTCTTACAATTCACAACAATCATTTGAAGAGACAAGACTTTATTTTGACCTACAAGGCTCTTGAAATGGGCTGATCTATTGAACCTCTTTGTTCATCAAACAAGTAGGTGTTATATATGGAAGGAATGAAAACTAAGCTGATTATATCAATACTGTAAAAATTGTTTTCTTTTGGCCTTGCATATGATATATCCTTTGTACTGAATCATGCTCACTATCTTAGCTCGTTTTTCTCCATTCCTGGATATTCACCTAGACCACTCACTCATCCTGCATATATAACCTTAGGGAACACTCACTTTGGAAAAGATGTGCCTATGTTTTAACCCTGGATCTGCTTTCCTACCTATTGAACACCACACTTCCAAAACTTCTTTTATTTTACCATAACTATTTATGTCTATTCGTCTGTATCCTTTTCAGATTTCCCACAAAAGTGAGTATGTCTTGACTATTAATGCCTCACTAGTGTGGTGGTATATAGTCCTTGAAACATAGATAGCCCTCAAAAAATGTTGAATGAATTAAAATTATAAATAATGATGATGATGACAGCTCATATATATTGAGAAATTGCTATTTGTCAAGTACTCAGCATGTTGTGTGCATTCTCAGTTGACACTCATAACGCTTTTTAAGGACAGTATTATTGCTTCCAATAAAAGATGTTTTTGAGAGATTAAAAAATTTGCTCAATGTCATACAGCCAGTTACTGGAAGAGCTAGAAATCATATCTAAGTTTACTGAATTCTTAAGCCCATACTATTGACTCAGCATATTCTAATATTAGTACTTTAAAATACACAAATTTTTTTAAAAGTTTTTTGTATTTGTTTTTGAGTATTCTGATTAGTATCAAATATCTCCATAATAATTTCTGGTCAATAGTGTACACATTTAATTACAGTAATTTTAAAATATGTTTTGATGTTTCCTAGTAAAAATCTATAACTTCGCTTCTTCAGGTTTCCTTCTCTAAATACTAAGATGTTATACATCTTTGCAATTATCTTGCTTTTGTTTTTGTTTTGTTTTAATTTTTGCCTGGTATGTTTTCAAAAATATCACTCTTCTATTATTATTATTAATAGGTGAACTTTATCAGAATTTAGTTGTTTCAGCGAAAGTCTCACTGAGATTTCTATTTGAGTTGTGGAACTTGTATTTAAAAAGAAAAAAAAAATAAGAGTGCTGAGAATATGCAGCTATTCATTTGCCTTATTTCCAAGTTTTTAATAATTTTCCTTAATATAACCAATAATTTAACCATAACAAAAAGGGTTTACTAGTTTACTGTCTCAGTGCCATGTTTGTTTTATTGAATTATTTTTTTCCTAATTTTTAATTTTGAAATAATTATAAATTCACAGGAAGTTGCAAAGATAGTACAGAGAGTTGTCAGGTACTGTATATCCAGGGTTCCTCATGGATTATACATTATATAACTATAAATGCAACAGCAAATCCGGTAAACTGATGGTATTATAAAATGTTATTATAGATCTATGTCATTTTATTGCATGAGTGCATTCATGAAACCACCACTACAAAACACAATCAAGATACAGAACTATTGCATTACCATAAATATCTCCACTGTGCAATGATCTGTGGTATGGTAATATGTGCTTAGCTTTTTGAAAAACTGTCAAGCTATAGTGACTTTGCCGTACATATTACATGTTCATTGGCAGTAAAAGGGACATTTTCTTCACATCCTCATCAGTATTTGGTAGTGTCACTATTTTTACCTTTAGTTATTTTACTAGATGTGTAGTGATGTTTCTTCATAGTCTTTTTTTTTTCTTTTTTCTTTTCTTTTTTTTGCGGGGGGGACAGAGTTTTGGTCTTATTGCTCAGGCTAGAGTGTAATGGCACAAACTCGGCTCACCGCAACTTCTGCTTCCCAGGTTCAAGCGATTCTCCTGCTTCAGCCTCCCGAGTAGCTAAGATTACAGGCATGTGTCACCATGCCTAGCTAATTTTTTGTATTTTTTGTAGAGACAGGGTTTCTCCGTGTTGGTCAGGCTGGTCTCGAACTCCTGACCACTTCATTGTCTTAATTTACATTTCCCTTATGGGTATTGCTATTGAATATCTCCCCTCATGGTCTTTGCCATTAATGTATTCTCTTCAGTAAAATGTCACTTGATGTTTTTCTCCATTTTCTAATTGGATTTGTGTGTGTGTGTTGTGTTTTTAAGTTTGTTATAAATTTTTGATCTAAGTTATTTATCAGCTTTATGATTTGCAAATATTTTCTCTCAGTCTATAACTTCTCTTTTCCTTCTCTTGTCAGGGCTTTCATAAAGCAAAAGAAAAACATATAAAAAGTCTTCTAATCGGTGAATATCATGACTTTCCATTTATAAAGATATTTTATTTCATCAGCAGTTGGACTTTCCAGTAAAAAAGTGCTCTGCCTGCTTTATTAAATGTACAACTATGTATTTCCCCTTTTATGAGTGGTTTTAACTGGTAGTGTACTTTTAATTTTGGTTTTCACATATTTATTGATAGCATATTAAAATGCAATTTTTATAAAGTTTATTTTGCACTCTGTGAACTTTTTTTAAAATCATGTATTTATTCTAGAGGGTTTTTTTTCTTTGTTTTTTTAGATTATTTTACTTGGCTGATACTTCCAATTCTCTTTAAAATAGCAGTGGTGAGAGTCCATAGCCTTGCCTTATTCGCAGCCTTTGGAAAAAACATTCAGCTTTTCACTATTAACTATGATGTTAGCGTTAGGATTTTTGTAGCCTTCAGAAAAAGTATTATCAAGTTGAAGAAGTTCCCCTCTAGTACTAGTTTTCTAAGTTTTTGTCATGAATGGGTGCTGAAATTTGACAAAGCTGCTTTCTGTATCAAGTGATGTTACCATGCAATTTTTCTTCTTTAGCCTATTAATATGGTGGGTGACATTTCTTGATTTTAAAATATTGATCCAGCATTGCATTGCTGGAATAAACCCAAGTTTGTCATGTTCTATACATCTTTTATATATTGCTTGTTAAGGGTTTTTGTGTCTGTTTTTCCTGAGAAACATTGTTTGGTTCCCTCCCTCCCTCCCTTCCTCCCTTCCTTTCTTCCTCTCCTCCCTGTGGACTTTATCAACTGGTTTTGGTAACAGAATAATATCAGCTATGTATAATGTTAACAAATTGTATAAGTCTGTTTTCATGCTGCTGATAAAGACATATCCGAGACTGAGTAATTTATAAAAGAAAGAGGTTTTATTGACTCACAGTTTCACGTGGCTGGGAGGCCTCACAATCATGGTCGAAGGCAAGGAGAAGCAGAGTCACTTCTTACAGGGAGGGTGGTAGTTGAGAGCTTGTGTAGGGGAACTCCCCCTAATAAAACCATGAGATCTCATGAAATTTATTGACTATCATGAGAACAGTTCTGGGAAGACCCACCCCTATGATTCAATTACTTCTCACGGGATCCCTCCCACAACATGTTGGAACTGTGGGAGCTACAATTCAAGATGAGATTTGGGTGGGGGCATAGCCAAACAATATGAGAAGTCTTCTCTTTTCTTCTGCTTTTTTAGATGAGCTTGTTTAAAATCATTAATTCTTCTTCAAATGTTTGGTATAGTTTACCAATGACACCATTCTAGACTGGAGATTGATTTTTTAGTATTTTTAAATAAACAATTAAATTTCTTAATTGATATTGGGCAAGTTACACTCTCTATTTCAAATTAGCCGAGTAGTGATAATTTGTGCTTTCAATAATTGGTCCATTTTACCTGTGTTGTAAAATTAATTTTTGTAGAATTGTTTGCATCTTTCTGTTATTAACCCTCTGATATTTGCTGAGACTATAAATATAACCCCAATATTATTCATGACATTGGTGTCTTTCCTCCTTGCTCTCTCTCTCTCTCAGATACTAAACTAGAGGCTTATCCATTTTATCAATCTTCTCAAAGAACCAAATTTTGTTATGTTGAATTTCTCTATTGTTTAATGTTTTTATTTCATTGATTTCTGCTTCTGTTGTCTCATTATTTTCTTTCTTCTTCATACTTTGGGTTTATTTTGCTCTTCTTTTTCTAGTTCCTTAAGGTGGGAATTTATATTGCTGATTTTAGACTTTTTGGTTAATGCTATACATTTTTTTAATGCTATAAATTTATCTTCCATCACTGCTTGAGGTAGAAACCACATATATTGATAGGAAATTTCATTTTTATTCAGTTAAATGTATTATTTTTTCTATTTCCCTTGGTATGCTCTTTTTGACACATGGATTATTTAGAAGTGTGGTTTAATTTCCAAATGTTTGTGGATTTTCCTGTTATTGTGCTATTATTGATACCTACTCTGATGCCACTGCAGGCATAATGTATGCTCTGTACAATTTCAATGTGTTTCAATATTTTGAAGTGTGTTTCATGGACTAGATACAATCTATTTGATAAATGTTCTGTGAACATATGAAAATAATATGTAATCTCCTGTTGATGGGTAGAGTGGCCAATAAATGTCAATTAGATCCTGTAGTTTAATGATAGTGATACTGGCTCTTCTTTTTCTTTTTTTTTTTTTTTTTTGAGACGGAGTCTCGCTCTGTCGCCTGGGCTGGAGTTCAGTGGCCGGATCTCAGCTCACTGCAAGCTCCGCCTCCCGGGTTTACGCCATTCTCCTGCCTCAGCCTCCCGAGTAGCTGGGACTACAGGCACCCACCACCTCGCCCGGCTAATTTTTTGTATTTTTTAGTAGAGACGGATGATACTGGTTCTTATATATACTTGCTGAACTTCTGTCTAGTTGTTTATCACTGCTTAAGAGATGGGAGTGGAAGAATTGACTGTAATTGTGCATAAGCCTATTTCTCCTTTTAATCTATAAGTTTTTGCTTCACATATTTTGTATCTCTGTTTGGTGAATGCATATTTAGGCTTAATGTCTTTCTGCTGGATTTGCCCTTTTATCACCATGTAATGACTTTCTCTGCTACTAGTAATTTTGTTTGCCATGAAGTATATTTTATGATATATTAATATAGCTATGACTATTTTCTTTGATTATTCACATATTTTTATATATACTTTTACTTTTAACCCACATATATCATGATATTTTAAGTGAGTTTCTCATATACAACATGAAGTAGCATCACAGTTTTAAATTCACTTCTTTCACCTTTGTCTTTTGTTTTATTTAGATTATTTACATTTAATGAATGCAATTATTGATAAGTCATCGCTTATGACCATCATTTTTTTTTCTGTTTGCCCTCTTTCTTTTCTATTTCTCTGTTTGCTTTTACTTCTCTTCCTGCAGGTTACTTGACCATTGTTTAAAATTCTGTTTTTATTTATCAATAGTGTTTTTAAGTATATCTCTTTGTATAGAATTTTTAAGTATTTGTTCTGTGCATGACTTACTAAGTTCTACTGCCATCAACGTTTTAACAGCTCAACTGAAGTATAGAATATGTTTATTCCTTTATTTTGTTTTACTCTCCCTTGATTATAAGCTAATTATGTTAAATTTATTTTCTTTACATTTATTGAGAACTGCATTTGGCAGAGTTAAAATGTTTACTTCTACCATCAAAAATAATACAGAAAACTCAATAGAAAAATGAAAGATCTATTTTATCTACCCATATTTTTTATTTCTATTTTTCATCCTTCCTTCTTAATATTCCAAGATTTGTTCTTTTATTAATTCCCTTCTGTTTAGAGAATTCCCTAAGGCTGTTCTTTTAGGGTAAGGTTGGCAACATTTCCCTTTTGTTTTGTTTTGTTTTACCTTTTTGTTTATTTTATATTCCTCCATCAGACAATGGCTTGATATTTCTTTCATTCATGAAGAATAGTTTTGCTTGATATAGAATCTGAGATGACAGTTCTTTTACTAGCATTTAAAAATTGTGGTACCACTTTCTTTTTGCCTTTATGATTTCTGATGACAAATTCACTGCCATTTGAACATTTTTCCTCTAAAGATAAGGTGCTATTTCTCTCTGTTTTCAATACTTTTTCCTTTCCTTAGTTATCAGATGCTTACTTTATCTATAGGTATACATATGTGTGTACACCTATATAGGTGTGTATATGTATGTATGATGGGTGTATATATATAAAAACATACATATATTGTCCTGATTGAGATTTGCTCTTCTTGAATTTGTAAGTTTATATCTTGTCAACTTTGGAAAGTTTTCAGACTGTTTCTTTACCTTTTCAACCCTTCTCTATTTTCTTCTCCCAGGAGTATGATCATGAATGTTAGATCTTTTGTAATAGTCCCACAGATTCCTGAGATTTTGCTTTCTCCCCCCAGGTTATTTTTTCTGTTGTTCAGATTGGATAATTGTGTTTTTAAAAAAATGAAGATTACATACTTTTGATTATACTCTCTTCATATTCTTTTTAATATATTCTATTTCTTCAAAATCTATTTTATAATTATATCACATCATAATTGCTCATAGAGGCAAATATATGTTGGACAATTTAAAATGCTTATCAGATACTTCTCACATTCATATCATCTCAATGTTGGCATCTGTTCCTTGTCATTTCCTTTTCCAGTTGAGATTTATCTGGTTCTCAATATGTCAAGGTATTTTTTTAAAAATTAAATTATGAATAACTGCAGGACTGGGTATGAGACTCTAGATATCATTTAAATATTGTTCAGGTTGGTCTCTCTGAAACAGCTTCAACAGACGAAGGGAGAGTTCTTCTCATTACTGCTAGGTTGAAGCCCAGATTCCCTGGTTGGCCTCTGTTGACAGCTGGAGTATGAGAGAGAACCCTCTTTACTACTGGGTGGTGGTAAATTCCTACTCTACTAGGTCCACCCCAACTAAAAGTAAGGAAGAATACCTTATAACCCTAACGTATTAATAAAAGTACAGGATTCTCCCATTTTCAGTGTATGGGTATTTGATTAATCATTTTATTTATTTTTATTTTTTCTTATGTTTGATAATGGGAGGGCTAATAGACACATTTTATATTAAGACCAATGTATTAGGACCAGTAAATAATGCAAGAGACAGAGAAGGTGAGGAGAATGTAATCACCCTGGTATTAGCGTGGACACTTGGGAAACCATCATTGGTCTTCCAGAAACTATGAAATTTGGAAGATGGCGAGAGAATTATTGGGCATAGAAGAAATTTAAGGCAGTTTTACTTAGATTTAACAGCCAGGGATGGAACAACACAAAGACCATATGAAGGCATAGGAAGAAGGCAGCCATCTATAAGTCAAGGTGAGAGGCATGAAAAGAAACAATCCTTACAAGGCCTTGATCTTAGACTTCTAACATCCAGAACTTTAAGAAAATAAATTTCTCTTGTTTAAGCTGCATGTCATTTCCTCCCCCATATCCAGGGATGTCCCCATCTCAGATGCAGGCAACTTTTTTCTTAGTCACAACTCTTTTCCCTCCCCATGGTTGCCCATCTTCTTTTAGAGACAGTGATGCTTTTCTCCTTGCCCTTCCAGTTGCTTGCACTGTGTTGAAATTTTGGAAGGATCACCTTGAAGAGTGGGTTTGTTTTCGTTTGAATTTGTTAAAATGAAATGAGGTAGGAAACAAAAAAGTTTAAATTCACTTTAATTTTCTTTTCTGTTTCAGAGGCCCTCAAATCTAAGAAGAATTAGGAGGGTAGTGACATAGAGTCATAGCAGCAAGTGTGACATGGGTCTTCTGTTTCCATGTTGGTTGTGCCACTAAGTTGGTTAGGGCATTGCTCCTGTTCCTGCAGAGGTTAAGTTGACCTTGTTTGATAGAAAAAAGACAAACAAAAATCCCAACCTCTTTTTTGAAAATCCAGCTGCCCCAAGTATATGTAGGGTACAATATATGCCAATGCAGTATCCCTATACTGTGTCCGCTAAGGTATCTGATGACCTTCCCCAAGGCTATAATTGGATCAAAATTTACATCCTTTACATGCTCCAGCAACTTCCCTATCTCAGGTCACAGATATTCTAAAGCAGACCTATTGGAATCTGCTTCACACATTTCTCATGCCAACTATTGTCTTGAATTTGGTGAATGATGGATTTGTTGACTTTTCATCAGATCCAACTATATCTTTATCTAAAGTTCTCAAAGTTTCTTACATACTATTATCTGCCTGCAAGTCTTAGGGAATATTTTATTTTAAATATTTTTTAAATTAATGTGTTCATGATTCTGAGCTCCCATTATAGTAGGCTTATGGAAAATGCAATCTCGGGAATTCTCAACCTGTAATTACCTCCACCCACCCACATATCATCAATCTCACGGAGACAAATTCTTGGAGTTTTATTTAATGACACGACAGTGAAGAATTTGCCAACAAAATACCATGTAGGAGAAACCTAGAACCCCATGCAGCCTTTAGCAGTCACAGAGTATAGTGGGTGAGTGCAAGGGCAGTGGCACTAAGTAGTTCTGACTCAAATACAGTCTCTACTCTTAGTTCCATGGCCTTGGCTATTGTATAAACTCTCTCCATCTCAGTTTACTTCATTTGTAAAATTTAAATTCTAATACTTAATCTCAAAAGATTTTTGTAGAGATTAAATGAATAAACACAGGTGAAGTTCACAGAGCATGGATATGACACGTAGCTAGCTTTAGACTCATGGTGGATATTATGATTTTTGAGTTCCTGTATTCTCCCTGAGGTGGATTCAAGTACACATATTACTTAGCTTCCTTTTCATCTCAGTTCCATTCCCACGTAGTGACTTCTTGTTCTCTTTCTTCCTCCATTTCCCTGGAACTCCTAGCAATCCTCTCTGCTGAGCTTAAAACTCTACAAAAGACGAGTGCATTAGCTTTTTGATGGTCATTCAAAATCTGTGGCTAAAAACCCCAAAACCTATATATATATATATTTTTGCTCTTGCTGCGCAGGCTGGAGTGCAATGGCACGCCAGGTTCAAGTGATTCTCCTGCCTCAGCCTCCCAAGTAACTGGGATTACAGGAATGCACCACCATGCCCAGCTGATTTTGTATTTTTTAGTGGAGACGGGGTTTCTCCATATTGGTCAGGCTGGTTTCGAATTCCCCACATCAGGGGATTTGCCCGCCTTGGCCTCCCAAAGTGCTGGGATAACAGGCATGAGCCATCGCGCCCGACTGCTACTTTCTGAAAATAGGAAGAAGAGGTAAGTATACAAGGACAATATGTGAACATTTTCCTGCTGCACACAGTGTATGACTTTGATCATTTCAGTGGGAATATTGGAAAGGAAGAGAAATCAAATCCATGTGCTTAAGTCTTTACCTTTCTGAAAAGCTTTTATATTTTTCTATACAATTTGTGTTCATATTTTACTTTATCAATTAATGCATATATCTGCATTTAAATATATTTATGAAATCACTTAAAAAGACCAGTTTATGCACATATAAATTCGTATATGAATATATTTACATAGTGTATATATAACGTTTCAGTAGTGTTTTATTTATTTTAATAACTTTATCTTTAGAGAAGTTTTAGATTCACTGTAAAATTGGACAGAAGGTACAGAGATTTACCACATATCCCTCTACTCCATCTATGCATATTCTCCCCTTTTTTCAACATCCTCCACCCAAGTAGTACATTTGTTACAACTGATAAATGTACATTGAAAACCATTATCATGCAAAGTTGATAATTTACAATAGGGTTCACTCTTGGTGCCCATTCTATGAATTTTAGCAAATTTATTATGACATGTGATAGTTTCACTGCCCTACAAATCCTCTGTGCCCTGCCTTGGTATACCTCCCTCCCTTCTAACCTCTGGCAATTATGATTTTTTTCACTGCCTCCATCGTCTTGCTTTTTCCAAAACATCTTGCAGTTAGAATCCTATAGTATGGGCCGGGCGCGGTGGCTCACGCCTGTAATCCCAGCACTTTGGGAAGCCGCGGCAGGCAGATCACGAAGTCAGGAGATCGAGACCATCCTGGCTAACATGGTGAAACCCCATCTCTACTAAAAATGCTAAAAATCAGCCGGGCGTGGTGGCGGGTTCCTGTAGTCCCAGCTACTTGGGAGGCTGAGGCAGGAGAATGGCGGGAACCCAGCAGGCAGAGATTGCCGTGAGCTAAGATCCCACCACTGCACTCCAGCCTGGGCTACAGAGCGAGACTCCATCTCAAAAAAAAAAAAAAAAAAAAAGATTCATATAGTATGTAGCCTTTCAGGATGGTTTCTTCCGTGTAATAATTTACATTTAAGTTTCCTTCATGTCTTTTCATGACTGGATAGCTCATTTCTTTTCAGCATAGACCATAGTTTATTTATCCATTCAACTACTGACGGGCATCTTAGGCTCTTTCAAGTTTTGGCAATTATGAATAAACCTTCTATAAACATTTTTGTGCAAATTTTTGTGTGAATGTAAGTTTTACGCTCTTGGATAAATACGAAAGAGCATAACTGCTAGCTAAGTCATACGGTAAAAGTATGTTAGTTTTGTAAGAAACAGTTAAACTGTCCTCCAAAGTAGCTGTACCATTTTGCAGTCCCACAAGCAATAATTGAGAGTTAGAGTTACTGTTCCACCACATTCCTGTCAGCATTTGGTATTATCAGCGTTCTGGATTTTGGCTATTGTAATATATAGGTGGTGGTATCTTTTTGTTGTTTTAATTTGCATTTCCTTATGACATATAATATGGAATATGGAATATCTGTTTATATGCTTTTTTGCCATCTCTATGTCCTGTTTTATATTGTTGATGTCTAGGAGGTTTTTTTTTTTTTAATATTTTTGATAACAACGCAGGGTTAGATATGTCTTTTGCAAATATTTTCCTACGGTTTGTGGCTCCTCATTTCATGCTCTTGGCAGTGTCTTTGGTAGACCAAAAAAATTATTTTATTTTATTTATTTTATTTTTTTGAGATGGAGCTTGCTATTGTCACCCAGGCTGTAGTGTAATGGCGCAATCTCGGCTCACTGAAACCTCTGCCTCTGAGGTTCAAGCGATTCTTCTGCCTCAACCTCCTGAGTAGCTGCGATTACAGGCACTTGCCACCACGCCCAGCTAATTTTTGTATTTTTAGTAGAGACGGAGTTTCACCATGGTGGCCAGACTGGTCTCATACTGCTGACCTCAGGTGATCCTCATGCCTCAGCCTCCCAAAGTGCGAGGATTACAGGCATGAGCCCCTGCGCCCAGCCCCCAAATTTTTAATTTTAATGAATTTCAGTTTATCAATTCTATCATGCTTGTGGTGTTGTACCTAAAAATTTATCACCAACCCTAGTTCATCTAAATTTTCTTCTATGTTATTTTTCTAAGAGTTTTATATTTTTTCTTTTATATTTGGGTTTATGATCCATTTTGAATAAATTTTTGTAAAGAGTATAAGGTCTCTGTTTAGATTCATTATCTTGTATGTGAATGTCCTGTTGTTCTGACATCATTTGTTGGAAAGATTGTTCTTCTCCATTATATTGTCTTTGTTCCTTTGTCAAAGATCAGCTGACTATATTTATGTGGGTCTATTTTATGGTTTTGTGTTCTCTCTCATTGGTCTACTTATCTATTATTTTGCCAGTACCATACCATCACGATTGCTATAACTCTATGGTAAGTTTTGAAATGAGATAGTGTCAGACCTCCAAATTTCTTCTTCTCCTTCAGTATTGTATTGTCTATTCAGGGTCTTTTATTTGTCTGTATAAAGTTTAGAGTTAGTTTATATCTACAATATAACCTTCTGGGATTTTGATCAGCATTACATTGAATTTATATATCATTTGGGAAGAACTGACATCTTGACAATATCAAATCTTTCTATCCATAAACATGGAATATCTCTGTATTTATTTAGTTCTTGTTTGATTTCATTAATCAGAATTTGCAGTTTTCCTCATGTCTCATACATGTTTTGTTAGATTTATATCTATTTTATTGTTTCAAAATATACTGATTTTTTGTTATTTTAATTTGCCACTGAATATACATATACACATATTAAAAACGTATACAAACACATATATGCTCGCATAAAACACACCATTATTTTGTATTCATATATTATTATAAAAATGAATGCACATATACATTTATATGTTCATAAAAACAGTTGAAATTAATGTGTATATAAATTAATATATACATATTTATGTAACATAATACATAAAAATGTTGCAGTAAGTTTTACAGGTTATATTAGAATGTCTAATAATCATTCTGGTATATTAGTATAACCAGCTTACAAAGGAAAACATTCTCTAAGTAATATAAAGTCTTAAAATGATATACCAATAATATATTAATATTATTAATATCATATACCATATTATTAATTAGCATCATTAATATAAACAAAGTCATAATTTTAAAATCATCAATTGCATTTACATGAAGAACTAAACATAAAAGTACAATTGCAAAATATGAATTCATCTCTGTTTTTATGTGAAACTTTTCTTATTATAGACAAAGACCTAATAGGTTTTCTTTAGCATTTCCTGGGAAGAACATATTATTGGAAGAACAATATGACATTTTTGTATGCTCAAAATTTTCTCTCCAACCTCTTAGCAATTGCAGATGTTGGCAGAGTAATGAGCAAAGGAAGCTGTGGTGAGCAACTAAGTTATGAAAAATAAGAGTCAATTTAGAGTTATTAGGTAGTTTGTAACTTTCAGGTACAGTATCTTCAAAATGGCAATGAATTCAGCAAAGTAGTTCTGTTCTGAGTGCAAGGTATAAAGAACAAATACTCCTATTATTTCTAAAGCACCTGTCTAAGAGACAACATTGCTAGAAACTAGAAAATAGAGGGATGGTTTTTTCATGTATATAACAAAAAACGAGGAAACGTTTCAGTAAGTCATATGATAATGTGGTTTCGTCATCCTTCATTTCACCTACACGAAGTTTTAAGTGAATAAAAACTGCAGGTACTCAATTCTGTACATTGCATATTCCTCACTCCTTGTGAAGTTATATTTTGCTTTCCTTGTGTAGTTATTCATATCTTATTAAATCATTCATATCTTATTAAAATGACTAGTGTATTATCAAGTGTTTACTATATATAGTACTAAAACAACCCATAACACACTTCTGCACTTCTGTTAAACAAAATGTTATGTGACCTCATTCAATATAATTAATAACAAACAGAGCTCATCCTTATTTAGAAAATGGCGTAAAAATTGCATGGATCACACAGGTGAAAATGTGATTTTGAAAGTATTAAAAATAGTAATTTATAGGTGTAAATATAAAACATTTTGCAAACACATTTATATACACTGGCATATTTGCCTCTGGGAATAGTACTATATATTCATCCAGAAGTTTTATATATTGCTTAATAAAAAAGATAAAACAATGGACAAATGATAATAATATGTCTATATATGCATATATGTATACATGTATATATGTATATGTATATAGGCATATATACACACATATGTATATTATTATCGTAACTCTACATATGTACACACATCCATATATCCATATAAATATCCATATATACATTCATTATGACATTTTATCATTACACCTATATTGTGAGGTAGGTAGGGAATTTCAAGTTGATTTTCAAGGTGGGAAAATCAGAGGATAATATCTAAAGAAGCTTTCTGGAATAGAATTGTCTGTGATGATGCAAATGTTCTACATCTGTGCTGTCCAATTTGGTAGCCTCTAAACTCATGTGGCTATTGAGCATTTAAATTATGTTTTGTGTGACTGAGAAATTAAATATTTAATTTAATTTGATTTTAATTTAAATGTTAATATTCACATGTGCCAATTTTGAACAGCACAGATGCACAATACTGCTCATTTATACACTGATCCAATTATTTACCTTTGTAGTGTTTATATATTGGCGAAATGTCACCAGAATTGGACCCATGCCTTCTGGGTAATTTCATCATGCTGATCACACTGTGAAGCTAGTGAAGTACTTTATCTAATTCCCAATTTATGGGGAAGCAGAGATTAGAAAGCATATTCAGATGGAGATATCTCCTAAACGCTAAGCAATTAAATTGTAGAAAACAAACTGTTGATCAGCCACTGAACCTAGTGAAATAAATTGTTTTGTCACTTGCAAATGTTTATATCTAGAATAACACACATTTCAAAGTAAAGGAAGCTTTGCTTACTCATCAGTAAAGTTGGCTAGTCAAACCAGGATCAGAAACACTCAGAGAAGATAAGTAACTCAGCTAAGGATTTACAGAGTAGTCAGTGGCATTTAAGATTAATGGAATTGGTTAATCATGTTATGTGATTGACTAATGTAGATTCTTGGCAATTGGCAAAATCTCTATTTTCTCCTGTAAGATTCAGGCAGTACAAATGTTGCTTCACAGCCTGTGTTCACTCTGAAACTGGAGTAGGAATAACCATCTGAAATTGTATCTTTACAAATGACTGAGAAAGCTCTTTGAATCCTTTTCATTCTTTCCTATTCTGCAACTTCAAAAACCTAAACACACATGCTACATGTAGATGTTAAAAATAATCTCTATTTTCACAAGCTAGATTGAGAGCTAGTTTGCTCTGAGAAAGAAACAAAGGAAGTTGCTTCATGTTGACACTAGAAGGTATCACAAAAAAAGTGTTTAAAATAAATCCTAGCCTTTTTTTGTTCCTTTAGAAAATTCTGAACATCAATAAACTTCCTTTTTTTTTTTTTTTTTTGATGCAGTGTCTTGCTCTGTCACTCAGGTGGGAGTGTCGTGATTTTATCACTGCTCACTACAGCCTTGAACTCCTGGGCTCAAGTGACCCTCCTGTCTCATTTTTGTTTTCTTTTGGTTTTTATTTTTTGTAAAGATGAGGTTTCACTATTTTGACCAGAATAATCTCAAACTCCTGGACTCAAGCAATCCTCCCACCTTAACCTCCCAAAGTGCTAGGATTATAGGCATGAGGCACCCGGCCCAGCCGTGAACATCAATACCTTTTAAATTTAAAAACACACTGAGTTGTACATTTAAAGTATCATTTCTATCTGTTTCCTTCCCCTTGTAGATTACTGCCTTCTTAGAACTTTCTCGTAATCTGTAAGCACTTCTATTTTTGTCTCTCTCAGTAGCATTTGTCATATATTAGTTTTCTATTTTGGTACAACAAAACAATCCAGAATTTAGTGATTTATAAAACCATGATCCTATACTTTAGGTAGGTCAGGAATCTGGGCTTGGCTTGACTGGGTCCTCTGGGTCTCAAAATCTCTTATAAGACTTCAATCAATGTGTTGACTAGGGCATCATATCAAGGCTCTACCAGGAAAAGATCTGCTTTCAAGGTTACTTACATGGATGTTGGCAGGATTTGTTTTTTCATGAACTTTGGGCTGAGACCCTTAATTCTTGACTTCCCTTAGTCTCTGTCTGTGGGCTTCTTCATAGGGTAATTAAAAACATTGCAGGTTGTTTCATCAGACTGAGAAAGTGACGAGCAAAATATAGTGAGAACAAGAGGAAATTCACAGTTTTTTAGCCTAATCTTAAAAATGATTTTCCATAACTTTTGCCACATTTTATTTACTATGAATCTCTAGGTCTAGCCTACATTCATGGGGGAGGTGATGACATAAAGACATAAGTATCAGGAGGGGGTGGAGGGCATACTTGGGGGCTATTTCTGAAGCTGCTTTCCATAATCTCTAGTTTCAGGTATCTACCAATCTCCTCAAACATTTTTTCCCATTCTTGTGGTGCAAAATTATTTTTTAATCTAGGCATAAATGCCTGTTAATGATAATAACATTAGAATAACATTAAATAAAACTGAAAATTAATATGAACACTTTATTTCAAGGGATATAATATCAATTATCTCTTTTTAAAAATAAAAGTCTAATTTGGAAAAATATGCATAAGAAAATATACAGTTTAGCCATATCTAGTACAGTTCAGTGGTGTTAAGTACATTCACGTTGTTGTGCAACCATCTCTACCAGCTATCTCTGGAACTCTTTTCAACTTGCAAAACTAAAACTCTATACCTGTTAATCAACACTCATTCTCCCTTTCCCACAGATGCCGGAAACCACCATTCTACTTTCTATCTCTATAAATTTAACTACTCTAATTACTTTATATAAGTAGAGTCACATAGTATTTGTCTTTTTTATGACTGGCTTATTTCACTTACCATAATTTCCTCAAGGTTAATCTATGTTGTAGTGTGTGTTAGAATTTTTTTAAAATATTGAATATTATTTCACTAACTGCATACACCACATTTGTTTATACATTCATCTATTAATAGATGATTGGGTTGTTTCCACCTTCTGGCTATTGTGAATAATGCTGCTATGAGCATGGGTGTATGCATACTTTTTCAAGACCACTCTAACAGTTATTTGTAGGTATATACCTAGAAGTGGAATTCTTGGATTATAGGGTAATTCTACTTTCAAATTTTTGAGGAACTGCCATTTTGTTTTCATAGCAGCTTCATTATTTGGGTCCACCAATAGTGCAAAAGGGTTCAAATTTCTCCACACATCCTCATTAACATTAGTTATTTTATATGTTTGTTTGGTTTTAGTTTTTTGCTTTGCTTTTCTTTGGTTTTATTTTGTTTTGGTTTGGTTTTTTGGTAGTATCCATCGTAATGGGCTGAGATGGTGTCTCATTGTGGTTTTGATTTATATTTCCCTAATGATTAGTGATGTTGGACATCTTTTAATGTACCTGTTGGTCATTTGCATATATTTTAGAGAAATGTCTGTTCAAGTTATTTGTCCATTTTTGAAAATAAGATTTTTTTTTGTGGTTGAGTTGTAGGAGTTTTTAAAACATATTTTAGATATGAATGTCTTACTCTTATCCAGTATATGATTTGCAAACATGTTCTCCCATTTGGTTGGTTGCATTTTCACTCTGTTGATTGTGTCCTTTGATGCACAGAAGTTTTTAATTTTTATGTAATTCAATTTACTTATTTTTGTTTTGATTACCTGTGCTTTTGGTGTCATAGACAGAAATTTATTCCGACTTAATATTGTTAAGATGTCAATATTAACCAAAGCAATCTACACATGCAATGCAATTCTTATCAAAATTCCAA
>NC_045448.1:77507854-77571723 GCF_002776525.5 Piliocolobus tephrosceles | reverse complement strand
TCCTTCCTGTTTGATAGTTTTCCTTCTGACAGTCAGGACCCTCAGCTGTAGGTCTGTTGGAGATTGCTTGAGGTCCACTCCAGACCCTGTTTGCCTGGGTATCAGCAGCAGAGGTTGCAGAAGATAGAATATTGCTGAACAGCGAGTGCACCTGTCTGATTCTTGCTTTGGAAGCTTCCTCTCAGGGGTGTACTCCACCCTGTGAGGTGTGGGGTGTCAGACTGCCCCTAGTGGGGGATGTCTCCCAGTTAGGCTACTCAGGGGTCGGTGACCCACTTAAGCAGGCAGACTGCCCCTTCTCAGATCTCAACCTCCGTATTGGGAGATCCACTGCTCTCTTCAAAGCTGTCAGACAGAGTCGTTTGCGTCTGGACAGGCCTCTGCTGCTTTAGCTGAGCCCTGTCCCCAGAGGCCGAGTCTACAGAGACAGGCAGGTTTCCTTGAGCTGCTGTGAGCTCCACCCAGTTCGAGCTTCCCAGCGGCTTTATTTACCTACTTAAGCCTCAGCGATGGCGGGCGCCCCTCCCCCAGCCTGGCTGCTGCCTTGCAGTTAGATTGCCGCAGACTGCTGTGTTAGCAAGGAGGGAGGCTCCGTGGGCGTGGGACCCTCCCGGCCAGGTGTGGGATATAATCTCTGGTGTGCCGGTGTTACAGTGCAGTATTGGGGTGGGAGTTACCCGATTTTCCAGGTGTTGTGTGTCTCAGTTCGCCTGGCTAGGAAAAGGGACTCCCTTCCCCCTCGCGCTTCCCAGGTGAGGCGATGCCTCGCCCTGCTTCAGCTCTCGCTGGTCGGGCTGCAGCAGCTGACCAGCACCGATTGTCCGGCACTCCCGAGTGAGATGACCCCAGTACCTCAGTTGAAAATGCAGAAATCACCGGTCTTCTGTGTCACTCGCGCTGGGAGATGGAGACTGAAGCTGTTCCTATTCGGCCCAATAGAATATTTTAAAACTAGGGCAGTTTGATTCTAGACAAGTGCTCAGTGAAAAATAAAATGGTGATGCATCGCAGAACTTAGCAAGTCCAGGTAAAATTTAAAATACGCAAAATGTGCTAATGGACACAATCCTTCATCCAGGAACAGTCTCTTTATGTTGTCCTTAGGGCCCCCACATTACAGCCTCTGGTCTTATAAGGCTCCCGTTTCTGACTACCATCTTCTAGTTCCATCCCCTAAATTTCTAACTTTCCAGGTTCAGATCCATCATCAAGGTCATCAAAATCCACATGGTTCGTGTTCTTTTTTTCCTGACACACAAACTTTTGGTAAAGCATAAATGAAGGTAATTGCTGAAAATATAATGTTTCAAGTATAATTGGATAGGGGCTGGCTAATTATTTTTTTAAAATCGTGGTTATTTAATTTTTTAAAAAGTTGGATTCAAAAGGGAAAAACCCAAATGACTTCTGACATGTTTACAATGTGGCAGGTAGGAACAGGACTATCTGGGTGTAGCCAGAGGGCCAGAGTGCTGTAGAAAATAGACAGTGTATTTTCCAAAAGACTTGGAGATGGACTGTTAATTTTGAGTCACTTAAATAGATATAGTTAAGTGGGCTTCTATTGTATTATTTTCTCTTTCATAAAATCCACATTTTAACAACTTTTCTTTATTCCTTCACCAGAGGAAGTTAGAAATCTAAACATCTCTTGCATTCTGAGCAAACTTTCTTGCTCTTTTTCATAGGAAGGATAATGATACACCAAAGTGGCACATATCTTAATTTCTGGAACCTGTGAACACTTAGGCCACAGGGCAAAGGAATTAAGATTATATATGGAGGCCGGGCGCGGTGGCTCAAGCCTGTAATCCCAGCACTTTGGGAGGCTGAGACGGGTGGATCACGGGGTCAGGTGATCGAGACCATCCTGGCTAACACAGTGAAACCCCGTCTATACTAAAAAATACAAAAAAAAAAAAAAACTAGCCGGGCGAGGTGGCGGGCGCCTGTAATCCCAGCTACTCGGGAGGCTGAGGCAGGAGAATGGCATAAACCCAGGAGGCGGAGCTTGCAGTGACCTGAGGTCCGGCCACTGCACTCCAGCCTGGGCGAGAGAGCGAGACTCCGTCTCAAAAAAAAAATAAATAAATAAATAAAAAAGATTATATATGCAATTTAGGTTACTAATCATCAGAAATTAAAATGATACTCTTCAAATGCACACAGCATACCTACTTATTCTATATAAATTGTGCCCATTTCTTTCAGCTAAGTCACTGCCGAATCCAGTGTTCATGTAGCAATGCATGAATTTTGGTGACCTGGGAACCCCCACTCAACAAGGAGAGGAGATAGTAAAAGAGTATGCAAACAGGATCAAAGGAGTTGTTTTCTGGTCTCAGACACATATCTACAGACAGTGACATGTCATCCGGGGCTTTTATATCTTTTTCTGGGTCTCAATTAAACAGAAAAGTCTTTTAAAAAGTTTTTACAGTGCTTAGAGATACCCTAAAAGTACTAAGAGGTTTTCTCTGAGCCTTCCATGGTCAGCAAAATGGGCAGGAATGAAGAAACTGAACTTAACACTGCCCTCCCTTTTTTCTGTCTAAGTCACAATGGCGCCATTTTAAATGATAGACCAGATAAAGAAAATGGAATACTATGCAGCCATAGTAAGGAATGAGATATTGTCCTTTGCAGGGACATGGATGGGACTGGAAGCCATCATCCTAAGCAAACTAATGCAGGAACAGAAAACCAAACACTGCATGTTCTCACTTATAAGTTGGAGCTGAACAATGAGATCACATGGACACAGGAAAGGAAGCAACACACACTGGGGCCTATAGGATTCTGGGGTGGGGGAAGGAGAGCACTAGCAAAAATACCTAATGCTTATCTGGCTTACTACTTAGGTGATGGGTTGATAGGTGCTGTAAACCACTATGGCATACGTTTACCAATGTAACAAACCTGCACATCCTGCATGTGTACTCTGGAACTTAAAATAAAAATTAAAACGATTTTCTCATTGGGCTTCCACTTAAAAATTTCCTTGATTAGGAGAATTTACCTACTCAAAAAAAAAAAAAAAAAAAAAAAAAAAGGAAGAAAAGAAATGTTAGAAAATGCATTCATTGGTGTATTTTTAGGTCTTTCAAAATTCCAAATTTTGGTACTTCTAATCAACATTATTCAATTCAACGAGTGTTAATTAAATGTCAGAGGACTCAGAATTGCACTGTTTTTACTTAGCATATTGTGAACATTTTCCCATAATATAAAATGTTCTTTGTGGAGATGATTAATTCCAGTGATATTCCATTAAATAGATATGCCACCGTTTTAAACTATATCTCGATTTTTATGTAAGTGAAGTGTTCCATTTTTTTCAGTTACTTTAAATGATGCTTAAATGAACATACTTGTACATAAATCTTTAACTGCATTTCATATTTCAATCGAATTATTTTGTAGAGGGTAATTATTCATTTATTTATTTAAGAAATTTTTATAGAAAGCCATCATATACCAGGAACTATTTTATGCTTTAGTACACAAGAAAGAATGAAACAAACCCATTGCCCATTAGATATATTATAAGAAAATAAATATATAATTTAATGTGAGGAATGACTATTGCTTTGAAAATAAACAAGATAAAGTAATAGAGAACTTAAAGTATAATAAAAAATAAAATAAAATAATGAAATAATATGAAGTTTTGAAACCTGTGATACATATTGCAAACTAATTATTTAAAGAAATTCATGTTTATACCTACAAAAAAACAATGTATATCAGTATCCCACACCCTATACTTCTACTAGCATATTTTTTGTTTGTTTTTGTTTTTTGTTTTTTGATTATTTTTTGAGACAGGGTCTTCCTCTGTCACCTAGGCTGGTGTGCAGTGGTGTGATCTTGGCTCACTACAATCTGTGCTTCCCAGATTTAAGCCAACCTCCCACCTTAGCCTCCCAAGCAGCTGGGACTAGAGGCATGAGCCATCCATCATGCCTGACTCATTTTTGTATTTTTAGTAGAGACTGAGTTTCACCAGGTTGGTCAGGCTGGTCTCAAACTCCTATCCTCAAGTGATCCACCCGCTTTGGCCTCCCAAAGTGCTGAGATTACAGGTGTGAGTCACCGTACCTGGTGTCTACTAGCATATATTAAGTTATTAAGCAATATTCAAGATTGATATAAATGTATATGTCATGCAAAAGGCAATGTTGTATGCTTTGGGGATTCCATAATGAACAAAGAACTTGTTCTAGCTCTCATAGATCTAACTATCTAGTGAATTACTTTTTGTTATAATTTTTACCAATAATTCACCTGTTTTTGCCTTTTAATTTATCTTTGTATTTAATGTTCAGAAGTTGTAAATGCGTATGTAGTAAAATCTATCAATATTCCTAGTAATTCCATCCATACTTTAAATAATTTTTCTATTACTTTTCCCTTCCTTTCCTCCCTTTCAGCTACACTAACTCCCTTACTCCTCCCACGTGTCAGACATGAATTCACATTACGTCCTTTGCATTAGCTATTGCCTTCATGTAGAATGTCTTCTCCCAGGCATCTGCAGGGCTTATTTGTCACCTCTTTCTATTCTTTGTTCAAATATCATCTTCTCCATAAAGCTTAACATAAGTAGTCAATCCTAAAATCATTTACCTCCTACACTTTTTGCCCTACCTGTCAATAGTATTTATGTACTATTATAAAGTATAGCTTACATATGTATGTGGTTTATGAGTCTTTCTCTCCCTCCAACAGAATTTAAGCTTCATGAGGGCAGATGTTTGTGCAGTTTTGTTCAATTCTGTGTCCCAGCATCTCTCTCTATATATATTTGTTAAATAAATTGTTAAAGATTTTTCTTATCTTGAGGTATACACATTCTCATGTATATTTCATCTCAATTTTTAGTTTGATCTTTTAATCAATTGTTCATTTTGATGTAAGGAGTTACATAAGTCTCATATTTCTTCAACTGTGTAGTTTACCAATTTTACAACACACTTTGCTCATAAACCTTCCTTTCTTTACTGATTTGTGAATGCAAAGTAATCAAAGAGAACGTCCTTGTATAAACTAGGTTCTTTTCCTGGGAAATATTTCGAAATATTTGAACTGCTAAATTAACAAATGGTCTACAATGTATGTAAAAAATAATAGTACAACTATATATATAGTTTTGTATTTTATACAGTCAGTATATATAAAATACAATATATATATATATTATATATAATATATAGTGACAATATTTTATATACCTTCTATACCTTTTCTAACACATCCTAGAGCTTTTTAAATATAGTAGATATTTTCCACAGAATTTAATATGTCCAGATACTCAGGAAACTGTATGTGACTGTGAAAAATAAAAATATTAATGCATATTTGAATAGAGGACATTCATTAAGTTATTTTGCATTACCACCCATTATTGTACTTTTTTTTTTAAAGACAGAGTTTCGCTCTTGTTGCCCTGGATGGGCTGGAGTGCAATGGTGCAATCTCTGCTTACCACAACCTCCACCTCCTGGGTTCAAGCGATTCTCCTGCCTCAGCCTCTGACTATACTAACTTTTATGAATGTTTTGAGTTATTCTTTTCTATAGATGTGAAGTTTTTATTGAAGCATGCAAATGAAATTATTTCAATGGCTGTTTTTTGCCTTTCAAATAAGCTATGTAATCTCCTGATTTCCAAAAATCTGATAGGATAAATTGAATAGCAAAATTCCATTTAAAATTGCTAATTGTTAAGCTATTAAGAGAAAAGAAATAATTTGTCAAAGCATTCTCATAAATTTAAAAGCAAATACATAGTCTCTAGATAATGAGCGTGTATTTTATTTTTATGCAGAGTTTAAAAGCAGAAAAAAACAAGGATATAACAAGATGTGTATAACTCAGTAGATGGTTTACCATTCCTTTTACTCTCACCCTCTTCAATTATAAAGAGAAACTCTAATAGGAAACTGTGAAAAAAGGAGCAAATCTGGGCCATTCTGTTAGGGACTGCAGTTTACATTTGGAAAAGCAAAAAGATTAAATTATTTTTCATGTAAAGCCTTTCCTATTTAGATTGTCTTCCTTTCAATGGCTTAATTCTACCAGTATGGAAAATGTCTTATTTCTTCTGCCCTCTATGGAATGAGTGGTACTGCTGTTATTAATTGGCCAGGCAGGAATGGAGGTGGGGCTCAAGGAAAGGAGACTACAGAGCCAGTAACAATCCTAATTCTGTGCAATGGGAATTAACCTGCCTCCAAGTTCTGGTCACTGAAGGAAATTGCATTTGGAACCTCACAGCCCAGCCAATGATTAAAAAATAGTATTTGCCTAAATGTATTACCTTTTAGTTGTATTAATTGGAATTGCAAATTGATATAGGTATGACAACAGCTATAATGGCTCCTGCAAGCTCCGCCTCCAGGGTTCACTGCCATTCTGCCTCAGCCTCCGAAGTAGCTGGAACAACAGGCGCCCGCCACCGAGCCCGGCTAATTTTTTGTATTTTTTTGAGTAGAGACGGAGTTTCACCATGTTAGCCAGGATGGTCTCGATCTCCGGACCTCGTGATCCACCCACCTCGGTCTCCCAAAGTGCTGGGATTACAGGCGTGAGCCACCGAGCCGAGGTTATAATGGCTACCTTTAACAAAGACCTCAGGATTTGAGACTCTCTCTTACTCCTCTTCTCTTTTCATTCATCACATCTAATATTATGCCTGTTTAGCAGAGATTAATAATAGGCACATTCGTCAAAACATTATATACTTTTTAGAGCATACCATAGTGTAAACTGTGCAAGAGAAAATTTAGAAAATTGAAGTTGATTCATTTTTGTTTTATTTATGCCCAATAGAGTCGGTAATAAAAATAGCTATTCCTTACACACACGCTCTTACTTTTATTTTAGATATGAAGACAAAATATGAGATGTCACAGGTGTTATAGGACCGTATTTTTTCCTCTATCCACTCATGAGTTTAATTTCCAGAGAGCTAAGTTTTCTCTAAATGCAGCATGAAAGGTGATTGCGTTATTGACACTGCCTACTCTGCACGGGGTAAACAAGTAAAATTCAGCGAAAAGCATGCCTTGTCATCTCAGGTTCTCAGAGTACGTGGACTGCTTTCAAGCTCACTGGAGCAGTGACAGTAGAATTGTCTAAACAATCATCTCCTTTCTGAAATTTAAATGAACTATGAGTGTCCGTCTTACAAAGTATGCTGGGCATCCTCATCAGAATATTCTCATTCCCAAACTTAGAACAATTCAAGGTAGAGATTCCAGATTTCTTCTAATTCCCCTGTGTCAAAAATTAATAACTCACAATTCTTGCATAATTTTAATTAGTTTGACAGACGTTGCATTATATGATTATTTAACTTTACCGTTTAGATGTATCTAGTATCACCAAACAATGTGTTCCTGGTACGAGGAAACATATAAATCTCATGCAGACTTCATAGCCATTAAGACAGTGCAATCAGAAAGTGTCCAATAAGCTCTTGCTTATTTGAAACAAAAAGATTTAAAAATAAGACTTACTCTTAAATATTTAATTAGATAACACTTTCATTAACTAAATGAAAATATAAAAAGACCACAGTTTTAAAGTAATTTCTTCTGAAAAAACTCTCTAAACAATTGAAAAGTAGCCTGTAACTTTAAACCATATACACTTTTGTCAGTTCTAGTTATTTAATTTTTGGAATCTTTGCCATATCATGAAAAGTTGCTTCTGACATAAGCCACATGTATTGTTTAAGCTTGATGATTTTTTTTTCATAGAATAGGGCAAAATTTGCAATACTCCGGATCAGGGTCAGGTAGAAATTAAAATATGTCTATATCTGATGAAAATTATCATTTTTGTACTTAAGTTGAAGCACTTTTTCACGCGATTTTATTTTTTGGCCCTAATTGCACAGTTTGAGTGTTTATTATCTGAATTATTTTTCAAGCGATCATTTCGACACAATATGTGGGAAACATAACCAAGAGACTAAATTCTCTCTCTCTCTCTGTGTGTGTGTGTGTGTGTGTGTGTGTGTGTGTGTGTGTAAGAGATGGAGAAAAACTCTAACCAGTGTAAGACACTTTAAATACTTACATAAATTTTATGAAATCTTCCCATAAGGAATATTTTGTGCAGTTCATCTATGTCATAAATAATGTTCTTTAACATCTATGGGATAAAACTAAAGTGTTTTTCCAAGGACATAGACTTTACTTGGCACAAAATTGCCCTGTATTCACACACACAGTAGCACACAAACCTGCTGAGTGCTTTTATTCACCCTGTAAACCTGACAGATGTGATCCCAGTGAGGTTCCACCATCTTCCACAGCTAAGTGGAAGCCCATATGTTATTGAAAAGAGAAAAAGAAAAGAAGAAGATTAATTAAGTTGTCAATGTAAGTAACTGGGGTTGTGATACCACCCTCCACAGACTGCATGGAAGTTAGCCATTTTCTTAATTTTTTATAAAAAATAGAATTGGGCTCATCACCACCAATATATTTTTCACAGTATGTTTATCACTGTGGCTCATCACATTCGATCCCGATGGAGTGATGAAGGCACAGATTGTTGTCTTAATGGCACAACCTGAAGAGTTTGCTGGATTTATGGGCAGATAATGGACAGATCTAGAGTTCAAGGTAAAAGTAGAGGAATATTTAAATCTCTAGCAGTCTGGCTGTTTCCTTTTGCCAGAAGCCACAACTGGGAGAGATGAGCAATTCTGAGGCTGTATTTGCAGTTATATGCCTATTGGTGTAGAGGATAAATGATTTTAGCTTGATATATCTCATAAACCTACTTTTGTTCTGAGACTCTATATCAAAATTAGATAATATTTTTGAGCTTGATTTACAAATTTCATAGGCTACACAGATATGGATGAGGCATCATTTTTATTATTACTACATTTTCGTTATCATGGATAAAGGGTACAGCAATTGGAGAATACACTCACTAGTAAAGAACTTAGAGGTAATCTATTTATGAAGCTTATTTGAATATGAAGCACTTTTATTCATGGTAAAACATCTTCCCCAAGTTTTTTATAAAGAGAATTAGAAATTAACACAGGATGCTATAAATATTGGATAAGTTACAAATAGAAATGCAAATGAAGTGTCAAAATTTTTTAATGGAAGAATACCTACTTGGGATTGTTCTACTAAGATTGTCTTTTGAATTTCGAACAATTGAAATGTTTGCTGAAGTATTTTCCTTTGTTTCATTTAAAAATACAATATAATTTCTAATAGTAAATAAATTTTCTAAGAAAGTGAAAGCTGCTATATTATACTTTATTGTTAAGATATAATGCATAAATTATTAATGAGTTGTATCTAGTGTAGCTATGTGCAGGTATGTGACTATACATTGTAAATAACAATGTGTGCATGTGTATATATGTATTGCAACAGATGTATTATATATATACTGTAAATGTTCAAATTGTATATTTATATGCAAATTATTATATGTGATAAATATACAAATACAAATATTTGGTGAGCAAATTTACAATCAGGTCAGTTTTCCAGGGTTGACTAGCCAGGTCCCAAAAGAAAAAGTCACTCCGGTTACTCTCAAAAGATTTCTAATAGTGGCTTTATTTATAATACCATCACTTGATATAATTCAGAGCCTTTCCCCATCCTAAAAATAGAAACATTAACATGACTTTTCAAAGTATTGCCATGTGATTAAAAGAATCATATGGATAATCAGCTGATCTGTTGTTTTTGGCTATTGTAGCAACCTAACAGTGTGAAAGTTTCAATTGATTACAAACGAATTTATGAAATAGTTTAGACATTGCCTCAAAACTGGTCAATTTAGAAACTATAAGTAGAAAATACATTTTAGCTGGATATAGTGGATTATATGAGTCAGTATTTCTACAAACAGCATGCTGGTATCTTAGGTCCAAGGGGACCTACTATGCCACATTGTCAAATTACGCATTAGCTCTTGAATTCTTATGAGTGCATAGGTATCATAAGTTTTCCTAGCATGTGCTTGAATGCCTTAAGTAATGGACTGTCAACTGCTTTCTGAGGGAACCTACTGCATTTTAAAAAAAGAGATTTAATTTTAGAGAATAAAAATTTTCAATACCAAAGTATTTCTTTCTGTGAATTCCTTCCACCGGTACTCTGTATATTTTTAACATCATATAGTGATAAAGATCATGACTACATACTTATTTACTTCTTTATATTTACTTCTTTAATATCATGTGGTGGTTGCTTTATGAATTCAAATTATATAGTCAGGTTTCCTTTAACTTTTGCCTATTGATTTTTTAGCTTGTTTTCTGCTAACAATGATAACGCTTGTTTCTCTGAGATTCAAATTAAATTCAGATTAATTAACTGATATTTTTCAGTATAATATGCACATTTGACTTTCATTGGGAATGTTATCGAATGTTGCCTTAACTCTGTCAGACTTATCCTTATATCTGCTCATATTTGTTAGGAAAAACTTGTATGCTACGAAAAGTGACTTTCTCTTAAGGTTAAACATATGAGACATGTACACATAGAATGCACTGAAAAATGTACAGAATTTTGAGTTTTCAGATCTTATTTAGAGCTTTTTTTATCCTTGAGACACATAGATGAGTCTCTGATTTTTGTAAAATATAAGAAGGGCAGGATGCATTGAGAAAGCTGAAATCTTTTCTACCTCTGACCTTGAGATTTAATTATTGGATCAAGCTTGCCAGGCAATATTCTCATCTTAGGATGAATTCTCTTTAAGGAAGTTCCCAAGTGTTTTCATTAGATTCTTGGAGGACACATGCCTTAACTGTAGCAGAGGACTCAATTTAGACTTATACAATTATTTAGAAACCGCAAGTAGAAAAAATCTTTTAGCTAGAACTATCTGTATTTTAGCTAGAATTATCTGTAGCAGAAATAATCTGTATTTAGAGCCATTTGGTTGTTAGTTATTATTTATTATTTATGTACTTATTATTTTTAACTTTTAAAATTAATGTTATCGAAGTTATCAGAGATTATTAGGTTATTAGAAATGTGTCCACTTCTACTAAAATTAATCATGGCTTTTTACAAAACACCCCTTTCTTGGAAACTTACCATTTTTATTTGGATATAACTTTTGAAATTTACAATTCCTTGTATGTCTTGCAAGCAACATATATTACATTTATTTTAAAGATCAAGTGTGAGCATCTTTCTCCTTTAATACAAAATGTAAGTAATGGATGTTTTATGACAAAATAAGAGAATAATTTTACTTCTTTAATATCATGTGGTGGTTGCTTTATGAATTCAAATTATATAGTCAGGTTTCCTTTAACTTTTGCCTATTGATTTTTTAGCTTGTTTTCTGCTAACAATGATAACGCTTGTTTCTCTGAGATTCAAATTAAGTAATACTCCTCAAATTGTGATTTCCATGTTTTCACACTTTGGGATTTTGACTCCATTTCTAGGAAAGGCTTAAAAATCCCCAAAGCATTAGATGGAGTGCTGTTTCAATGTTTCTTACCACATTTTCATCTAAGTCAATATTTCCCAAATAAATTTTTGAGGAGCACTAGTCCTTGAAAAGTAGCTCAGGGAATAAATGTGTTAGGGAAATGATACATACTTCATTTTCCTTTTGGAGTGTCATGATGAATATTAAAATTGCAGTGACTTTCTGAATTTAAAATACACATTAATCACCCAACTTTTCCTACGTGCATTCTACTTTGAATCTCCCTTTCCCCCACTGATTATTATTTTCTTGAAAATTAAACCTATTAACATTCATTCTCTGGCTCCTTGGAACATGTTTTGAGAATTCCTGATACCACTGTCTTTGGGTTTACCAAAAAAAAATTGCAATTTACACTTAAATAAGTTTTCAGAAAGCATAAATTAGGAGAAACTATGCCTTATGGGCCTATTAGTTATTCCCAAAATCTGTTCCAGAAGCAATAAATACAATAAATAAATAAATAAATAAATAAATAAATAAATAAATAAATAAATAAATAATTCTCCTAGTCCTATATGAAAGCATACAAAACGGTGCAGGGCACATATTTCTAAAATAATAGTAATTATTTATGTTGTTCATATTATTACCAGTATTATGAGAGTTTAAACATATATAAGTTCTCTTTCAAATAACCAAATAGCCAAATACCTTGTAAAAATTTTTCTAGTGGATGCAGCTTCTTACTACTGGAACTTGACCAGCGAGAGATGTGAGTTGTAATTTAACTGTCCTAGGAAAGTTTTAAACCATTTCTATTTTGAGACATGAATGAATTCTTCATATAGTAAGTATATGAATTCTTCATCTAATTCTTCATAAAATAACTAAGACTGGACTTAAATTTATTTTATTTTTTGTGTTTAAATTCAGTTTTAGTAATATAACAACAATATTAAAATTACTCATTTTCTACACGCTATACCAGATAGAGGCTAGTCTGCATTTTGTTTTGTTTTGTTTTTAATTTGCCAATCTCCTGTTTTAGTTCTTTATATATTAGATAAATTATTTTTCATCTGTGACATATACAGCATTTTTTTCTTCTCAATTGTATTTTGACTTTTGCCATTTTTTTGTGGTTTAAATGTTTTGTCAAATTAATGAATATTTTATCATTTTTGCATCAGAATTTTGAGTTGTAATTAGAAAGGCTTCATCTATTATCATTTATAAATCAATTCATCTATGTTTTCTTCTAGTACTTAGATGGATTTATTTGTTATGTTTAGCTACCTTATTCATTTGGAGTTTATTCTAGTGTGAGGTATGAATCCAATTTCATGTTTTTCCACATGAATGTCTAATCTTCTAATACATTTTACATAAAAAGTCTGTATTTTCTCCCAGTGATTTGAAATGTTACTTTTATCATGCTAAATTTTCATTAGTATTTGGATTTATTTTTTATATCAATTTTAAACTATTTTATCAAGTATTTTACCTTTTTCCGTGATATTACAAATTTGGCTTACTTTTCCAATATTCTAACTGGATCTTATCCATGAGTAGTTTTGTAAAAATTTTCTCAATTCCAACATCCAATTGCTCAGATACTTAATTTTTTCCTTCCAATATGTTTTTAAGGATGTTGCCTAGTCCTTTATTTACTTTGAAATTCCCTATATTATTTCAGACAAGCAACAACAACAAGTGATTCTTTTTAGGAGGAGCAGGTGATTGAATTGGTCAGCTATATTTCCTTGAGAACCTCTCCTCTCATTATATTTAACTAAAGACTTTTTGTTTTGTTTTTTGTTGAGCAAACATCTTGGGAGGAAGAATGTTGGGAAGGGTTTGATATGTCTTTTTACTTTGTGTCTTTAGTTTCTGTAGATTCTTCAATTTTCTTCTTTTCCTCCTCCTTTCACTTCATCTCCTCTTTTTCTGAAGTGAGACCTTAAACTGGCTATTTTCATTCCAGTAAAATGTCAAGACCTTTTGTTGCCATGCCAGTAATCATTCCTCTGACCCACCAATCTCAGATCTCCTCTAATTTCCCCCATTAGACTGTGCTTCACTCTTTCTGGGTGTGATTTTCCCCCAATTTCTGCCACTGTTAGGCCTCTGTACCCTTATTTTATTCCTAAACTATCTGTGTCTAACCCTCTATTCTGGCATACAAGTCACCATTGGCTCCGCTAGTTTGAAGTTTTATTCTCCTAGTCCTATATGAATTAAACTTTGTAGCATTCTCTTTCCACCAATTATGTTTTGGGTGTAGATGGTGTCAGTTATGTTAGTTATTTTTGTTGATATGTATACTTTTTGGAAAGTTTAGTTGGCTGCTATTATTTTAGAGAAACGTGAGTATTTACTGTTCATGCAGTTTATTGTAATACAGTTGACATCTGTAGAGGCCATTTGCTATTTTTTTCTCGTCAGATGTTTATTTTGTTAAGGTATAAATTTCAATGTGCATAAACATATTAAATGTGTTAACTGAGTCTGAGAAAATATGAACATTAAACAGTCTTAGAAAATGTGATCAACATGGACAAGATCCTACAACCTCTTTTCGCCTCTGAAGCAACTTTTGATAATTACCTAAATCATTCTTACCCGTGCTTACAGAACTTGTAGAGTAGATTATTAAGATGGTCAAGACATAATGTCATTTGTTCCCAGCTTTGGCACATCCCTCTTTGCATTTTTTATTTGTAGGAGTAATAGCCTATGGATTAAAATTTTCTTGAATCTGGAATCATAAGACCTGGATTCTAATTCACACTCAGTGCTAGACCACCAGCTGTGTGACATTTCACGATCATGAATCTTTTCATTCTCAGCATAAAATTATTGGGTTGCTATGCAGGGGTGACGAAATCCAACTCCAAAACTCTCAGATTCCATCTTGCTTTTGATAGTGTGTGTGCTACAGTTACTTCTTTTCATTGATCTTGGATGGGACATTCATCCGCAAATGACCTCAGATCTTTTTTCTAGTTACAGAATGACAGAACTCCCTTATGTATCTCCCTGCACTGCACTCATACATCTACAACTAGGTCACAGAACAGAATGTCCTGAGATAAACAGTGTTTCAGTACCTGTGGCCATGGCTGGCAGTTCCTGATTGCTTGCTTTCTCGATCATTCTACCTCAATCTCACCTCTCTCTCTCTCTTCCTTCTTTCTCTCTGTTATTTGCCTCTTTTCCTCTCTTTTATGAAAAAAAACTACAAAAGAAGAGAAAAACAGGTAAAATTTTACTGCTATATTATTTAAGCGTCTACCAAAAATTTGGCAGGGCCACTGCTCAGGTTAAAGTACAATCATTTTGTCCTCCTACTTCTTGATAATTGGATAATCAGTTAACTTGATCTTCCCTTTGCTTCAGTCAGTATCCTTGGATCTTTGAATCCAAATTATTTTTATGTATCTGTTGCCAGGTTTCCACTCTATCATCATCATCTTCATTTTTCAAACTCAGATAAATCAAATACTGAACAGTAATAATCTTGAAGAGTCGAGAAAATATTAAAGGAAGCGATACTTGATTTTTCACTTTAATCCCATTGAAAATGAAAGACATCTTTCAAGAAAGAACTCTTCTCATTTGTTTTCTGTAAGACTATATGGACAAAAAGGAATATTTTGAAGTCTATATAAAAATATGTGTCACTCACAATCAATATCTGGCTTCTCAATCTAACCTGCCTCTAGTTTAGAGGTTTGTGGTAAAGCGTTTTCAAAACTAAAATAAAAACCTTGTGTATAAACAGATGAGTTAAATGGCGATTAAGATAACACCATTAATCTTAAATTAATTACACAGTTAATCTAATCAAGTGCAAGATCAAATCTTTTTACCTTTTGTCCGTGAAAAAATACAAAAATAAATGAAACGAAGTAGTGTATTTCAAATTTAATTTTGATAAGATATTTTGCCTTTGTTATATTATCATTCTAATTCAGGGTTTAAATGAAGATATTGCCATGAGATGTTTAAGTACATTGGCTACCTTAAACTAAAAGTCATTGTTGAAATATATCTGTTTTATATAGAAACTTTAGATTCATAACATGGCTTAATTGAATAATTTAGTCTCACAGCTCTTTCTTAAAAAGGCAAAAGCAGTATGTGTCAAATAATATATAGCTAGTCATCAAATATGTTATAACTACTAACTTGGCTTAATTAACAGTTCATAAAGAATTATTCTTTTGGACAGGGCAATCAAGCATTAGATGTAAAAAATTTAAGCATTATGTCTACATAGAAGCAAAAGTGCAGAACAAAATGCATAGCATTAAAAGAAAAACAAAAAAGGCAAGGAAAGCAGTGGTCCAAATTAAAATCTAGAAAAAAGAATACTGAATAATTAAAATAAATTTTGAATATATTTTGAAACTGAGTTGATAATTATCATTGATAAGATTAATTGCAAAGTATCTATATATTAATTTTTTTACTTGAAGTAAGTTTAGCTACTCTTTAGCTTTAATTGTATTTTTATTAATACTGAGAGATATGTATACATATTGTATTTGAAAAAGGAAAACTTATGAGTACATAAAAGAAAATAAGTTACTATCAATAGAGAGTAACTGTTAAACTTTGGAATATGACTTTTCAGATGTCTATGTATGTGTTCGAGAAAGAATACAATATGCATTCTCTTTATACACTCTTTGTTTTATACATATATAAGTACAATTATTCCATGTCATTAAAATATAAATATACTTCTATAACTTAATCTTAATTACATATGAGTATACCATTATAGAATTTATCATTATCTAGTCCCTGATATTGAACTTCAGGGCTATTTTCTACATTTCACTGTTATTCCAAGAATACATTCACAGCTAAAGTATTTCTTCTTTAAAATCATACCCACCCACAATTATATATATGTAATACATACACACACATATATGTATATATATGTGTATATATTGATATACACATAGTGTGTGCACACAGAGATGAACATACCATTTAGAGATATTAAGAGTATATATAAATATATAGAAAGAGAAACATATAAAAGGTTCAGTTCAAAGTGCATATACTTTTATCCACTAACAAAAATAGTAGGACTTTCACTTGATAATTTAGGCATTATCTTTCATCTTTATTGGTCTTGACAATTTCACATCCAGTAAGTAGTAAATTATTATTTTAGGTCAAATTCCATTGGCTAGTAGAAAATTAAGGGACTTTATTTTCTTATGTTTTTCTCAACAATTTGGATTTTTGAACTTTTAATGTATACTCATTTTAAAATTTTTATCTCCAATGGAATTCTACTTTGACATATGTGCACATATATATATACACAAACATATAACATGTGTATCATATATCATATATGTGTGTATATATCTGTTTGTATATATACATATGTGCACATGTGTCATGAGATTCAATGGGAGATTAAGAAATTACATATATGATATATGTGTATACATAAACATAAAATAAAGGTATTAAATGTTACATTTTGTCAATCTATTGCTGATGTTGATTGGTGGTGCTGTTTGTCATATATTTACATCTATCGTGGTTTATTTTTGATATTGGCTTTGTTTCAGGGTTTAGAAAAAAATTACCTTGTACACTTTTAGGAAAAGTCAAATAAAATTAAAGGTTGCTTTACAAATGTTGAATACCTTATACATTAACTTTCTCATGATAATGCTATACCTTCTTGCATCTACTTTGGCATATGACACTAGATAATTTTTTGCTGTTTAATGAGTTAAAGAGTTCATTCGAAATATTTTTGAGTAATTTATACTTCCGTATGGTAAGGTATTTGCTCGTCTATATCTGTGCTTTTTTTCATTTACACTTTATTTTGTAGATCTTTCTATGCATTCTCATATTAGTCTCACAGTATTAAAAATTAATAATTGTGAAGCAATAATGACAGCAATGCACATTTTTAAAATTTTTATTCTCCAAAATATTGTGGGTTACACATTTAAACTCATAGACAAATAAGAAAATCAATGTGTTATGTTCAAAAAAGTTCATTTAACTATGGATTCGTTTTGGTTGAATCAATAGTCTTCTTGTGCTCAATATTTTATTTAGAGACATAGTCTCTCAAAGTAAAATATGAGATTTTCATTTATTTTATTCTTTTAAATCTATCAGGAATAAGTCTTAGGTTGCATTGTAAAGGTCCTACACATAAATTGTTAAAAATTTTATGAGGCATTTAATATTTTTCCTCGTTAATTTTTTTCAGCCACTTCGCTTTCTAAGTGGTTATTCTTAATAATATCTAGGAGAGTTATATTACTGTTTGCATTTTTGTAACCAGCCATTTTAACAAACGCTCTTATTAAGTCTAATGATTTCTCAATTTCTTCCCTTGAATTTTCCAGGTAATAAAATATGTCATCTTTAAGTCAATATATATATCTCTTTTTTCTTCCATATTAACTCATATTATCTTATTTATTGGTTGTATTACATTGGATAGAACAGTTTTATTGAGGTCCTAATCATGGAAATGTTCACTTATTCTTGACTCTCAAGGTAACATCCTAAAACAGAGAAACCTAACTAAAGTTTGATGAGTGTAAATTTTTCCACTATCAGATATCACATAGACATGCTGCATGTATGTGCAAGTTTAAGGTTTTCTAATTATGATTAATGAGAAATTCTCAAAAATGTTTTAGAACCAAATGATCAATGACTATTGCTCATTGTTAAAGAAAACACTCCTTTTGTTTGAGATAGGTATCCTTTATTATATGAAGAGAAAAATGTTATATACCTTTTAAATTTTGTAATTCTTTTAGCCCTTCAATTTTGTCAATTTTTGCCTGTCTTTGCTTGCTTTGATTTTTCTATTCAGGATGGTGATTTTTGCAAATACCTTTCAGCTCCACATTTGCTGGGATAAAATGTTGAACATTTTTTTAATTTTAGAAATGAGTTATATTTGTTATAGTGTACCATTCTGCACCTAGTTTTTTTCTGGAGGTATGCTATTTTTGTCAGATTTATTCTTCTAAGCCATTTGTAGTTTCTTCAAATGAATTGAAAAGATTCATGTCTTTTTTAATGATCTGGGAAGGTTAGTGTACAAAAGTAGCATTTATTATTTGTAAGCTTATATGTATTTTTCGTAAAATTCCCACAGGCTGGTGACAATCTTTAGTTTTTTTAAAAAAGTATGTTTTTGTCAAAACTTTCTTCCTGTTTATCAGTCAGCTCAAATCCGGAATATATTTTTGTTGTTGATCATTCAGTTATCATATATTGAGCACATGCTAGCAAGCAATAGGAAAACAAGGATAGGTGAGATAGGGTCCCAGCCTTTTAGTTTACAGTCTAATGTCTCTAAAAAGAAGGTACTCTGAAAAAGGATCACTCTTTTCAAGTCACCATTCAAATAGTTTTTAAATGTGTTTATTATTTGTAGAAGTAATTGTACTTATCAGAATAAGTTTGGAAGTTAGAGTGGTTTTTAAAATATTTACAGTGAAAATAATATATGAGAGGAAAAATAATAGAAGGTAATCTTATAAAGAAGAAAATCAGTCATAATCCTACCCAAGCAGAAGCACTACTAATATTTTGGAATATTTATTACAAGTATTTTTATCTAGGCTTATATTTTATGATTATACCACACATATACTTTATGTAATACAATTCTGCTTACTATCATATTGCAAACTTTTTTTTCTGAACATTCAAAACATTTTGAAGGCATAATGACTATACTCATTTACATCTTATATGTGTACAATAATTTTCTTGAAAGTACCATCTTGGCCATTTAAGTTGTTTACATTTTTCACTGATGAATATTTTTATTCACAAGTATTTATCCACTGTATAATTTTTTAGAACAGATGTTAAGAAATAGAAGAAACTAGGTTAAAAGTCTCAACATTTTAAAAGCTTTTGACATAACATATTGCCAAAGAACAGAAAGATTGTACTGGTTCTTTTTCTTTTCTCGCTACTATGCCCAAGTTTGTTTGTTTTTGTCATTTTAAACAAAATGACATAAGGTTATTTATATATACATATTAATGTATGTAATAATGCTTTATATACAATTTTACATTCTATATTCTATTTCTTTGGCCTAACAATTTTTTTACATGTTGCATTTTATACAGTATATGCAAACCTTTTAATAGGTACATAAAATATGTATATGTAATTATAGTTTGCTAAACATCTGTCTGTCATTGGAATTTAGTCATTTTCCAATTTTCAACATTATACACAATATAATTTTTGTGTGTTAAAACAGACTGTATGGTAGTTATTTTCTAAGCTTTGAAAACTAGCTTTAAATTCCCTGTCCATTTCTACTAATAATTAGCTCCATGACTTGGGCAAGTTACTTCACTTCTTTTAGACTCTGTCTTCCTCCCTAAATAAGGTTACAGTTTTGGAAATATCTCCTTCATAGGATTGTGTGAAAATTCAATGAGAAAATATCTCAAGAAGTCTAGCATGATGCTTGTTACAAAATGCTCAACAATAGGATTCAAAGACACTTTTAAAAAATCACATTTCCTGGCTGGGCGTGATGGTTCAACATTTTGGGAGGTTGAGGTGGGTGGATTACTTGAAGCCAGGAGTTGGAGACCAGTATAAACAACATAGCGAGATCCCAGCTCTAAAAAAAAAAAAGCCGGGTGTACTAGTGTGCACCTGTAGTTAAGCTTCTAGGGGGGCTGAGGCAGGGGTATCATTTGAACCCATGGGTTTGAGACTACATTGAGTAATGTAAATTGGGTACCAATAAAATATCCAAATCTTGATTAGGTTAAGAGCAGTATAAAAGACATTTTATCTAGTCAATTCACAATCATTTAGCACTTGTTTGCAGTGCTCTATTTTAATTCTCCCAGATCATGAAAGCTGAGATGGCTGAAGTTTTTTTCAGCAAAATTTTCAGTGACTGTGACTCTGTTCCAAGTTTTCTAATTCCTGAGATGGGGATTTGAGAGAAACAGTGGGGGTCAGGGGAAGAGTGGGATATGGTGAGGAGCTTTAACATTTTTGTTTGCTGATGGGGTCTCCTCTTGTCCCAGTTCCCCTTTCCTAGCTTTGCACATCACATTGGGTAGTTTGGTTAATTTTCCAGTGGGGCATGTGTAAATTGCGTTCTCAAACCATAGCTTGGTCTGGCTACACAATCGAGAAATTACTCTGAGGCCTAAAGAGGGAGGAATTGGGGCTGGGAAAGTGCTAAAGGTGAAGTGTAGAAATCAGATCCCCAATTAATGCATTTTTGGTTCAACAAATATTAATTGGGCATTTAATATGTGCTAAACATATCGTTACATAATACAGATGTGAATATAAATAAGATGCAGCCTTTCATCTTCAGGGGCTCATGCTAGCACAGACTGATTAAGCACACAATACAAGTAGGCTGGCTTGTCACTGAAGAGGAAAGAGACTGGTAGAAAAGCTCCACAGGAGAGGTGATGCTGGGGTTTGTAGTGTTCTTGTTGAAGATGAGTTTCACATATTGAAACACAGACCTGGATACATATCCACTCACTGGAACCAGGAGAGTGAAAACAGCATTCACAGAGTAGCCTGGTCCTGGAGTCTCTATGGCCATGGTAAGGAGTTGAGACTTTACCTGACTGGCAGAGTGGAGCCAGCTTGGTCTGGGAGCAGCACAGATTGAAAGGATGACATTGGAAGCATAGATGACTGTAGCAAACAATCCAAGCAAGAGAGGAAATAGGCTGAAACTGGACAAGGATTTGGAGAGTAGACCCTTGGAAGACAGGAGGGACGGGACTCCTGACTGTAGCTCTGGAGTGAGGATTCCGCCCTGATTTCTCATTTGTGAGACCTGGTGGATGGTGGAGACAATAACCTGAATGGGAAAAGTAAATTCGCTCCTGGAATGTTTTATTTAGAACTCTCCATTTGTAGCAGCTGGTACTGTCCTGGTCAGGGGACCAGTCTCCATAAACCACTCTTATGTTTCTGAACTTACCCTTTTACAATTGACTAGTTGGCCACTAGTAAAATCCTCGCACCTCAGCCTCCTAAGCAGCTGGGGCCACAGGCGTGCACCACCATGCCTAGCTATTTTTTTTTTTTTTTTTTTTTAAATAGAGATAGGACCTCATTTTGTTGCTTGGATTGGTCTTGAACTCCTGAGCTCAAGTGATCTGCCCACCTCAGCCTCCCAAAATGTGACGGTTACAGGTGTGAGCCACCGTGCCTGGTCTTTCTTATACATTTCTCATTTGAATTAGGAACGTAAGAGCAAGAATGTGCTCTCATTTTCTCCATATCACTTTGTTATTAAAATAAAATAATAAATAATGTTTTAGTAAAAATTAAGTAAAATGTTATTAGAACCCTGCTCACTCCTACACAAAAAGTTCTTTATACATAAGCCACAAACCACACACCTTCACAATACCAAACAGAAAATATTGATTTCTTATATAGACATCACTTAGTAGAAAATATTAATTTCTTTTATAGACAAAACTTAGCATGAAGTTCTCTGGCGTGAACTTCTGAACAGAAGTTACAGAAGCCTGAACTTCCATAACGCAGACTCCGTGCCATAGCACTTCATGCTGTGTTGTAGAGAAAGGAATTCTTTCTTTCTCCACACATGCTGTGTTGTACTAGGAATTCAATTTTATACCAGGTTGCGGTTTATGGGTAATATTTATCAAAATATATGCAATGGATATATATGGATTTAACAAAAGACTACTTTCACCAATCAGGAGGTTAGTAAAGAGATTCATAGCATATTTCTGACACAAAAATACAGTTGGTAAAATTTGCAACCATTTGCAATTAGAATTCCATATAAAGTTAAGTGTTAGAATGGGATAGAGTTTATAAATCAAATATTATAGTGCTTTAAAGAGGAATAGGAAAAAAGTTTAACAGTATATGCTGGAACAAAAATGAGAGAGAAAATGGGGAAAATCTGTTATACAAAAGGAAGTGTTTGGTACTTTTTTTCATCTTAGCTAACAGAGACTAAAGAAGCTCTACTTTACTTTTCATGGTGGTTATTAGAAAAAAAGAAGTAGGTTCATTTTCTTTCCTAAAAAGTAACACAAGGAGAATTTAAAACAGACTGTTAAGATTCCCAAAACAATCACATTAACATAAGTTTACCATGTGTGAGGAAAAACTGGAAACATAAAGCACAAGAGATTGCAAGAACACGTTTAAAAGCAAAAAAAAAAAAAAAAAAAAAAAGTCTTTAACAAGCCTCTCACCTCAAAAAAGTCTTATTCTTAGATAATAGCAGAAATTTCACACATATATTATCATTATGAATGTAAGTGAAAAAAATACCACGTTAAAAAAAAAGATAAAAGAAAACCTTGATAGGCCACGTGTGTATAGTAAATTCTGTGAATTGTTGAATGTCTAAAATCATTTCATTTTGCCCTCAAACTTGATTGCTAATTAGGCTGTACAGAATTCCGTTTTTGAGCTGATACTTTTTAAAATTTAATACATGATAACTGTACATATTTATGAGGTGATGTTGCCATATACACAATTTATAGTGATCTGATCAGATAAATTAGCATATCCATAATCTCAAACATTTATTATTTCTTTGTGTTGGGAACGTTCTTTCTTGCTGTTTGAAACTATATGGTAAATTATTGTCAACTATAGCCATCCTACAGTACTACAGAACACTAGAATTTAATCCTCCTATCTAACTGTAATTTGATTACCCTTTAACAAACTCTCCCTATCCCCCACACCCTGTACCCTTCCCAGGCTCTTGTATCTTTGACTCTACTTTTAAAACTGATTTTAAGGATTATAAAGATGTTCTCCATGTCTTCATGGTCACTAATGAAAAATCAAATACCAATTGGATTCTTGTTTGCTTATTAATAAGCCATTGCTGATATTGTTGTAGTTGTAGTTGTAACTGTGTTTGCCCACTCCGAAAAGTTTGTTTAATTACCTCTCTAGTCATAAGCTTGTTTTTGTGTACCAGACTCCAGGGCCTAGGGCTCAAATCAATTTGAAACACCTGACTTCCTCTGGCCCTATGGAAATTTTTTGTTTTGTTTTTTCTTCCAGTACTGTTTTGTACACCTTGAAGTACTGTGGACTGGGTTCCAAATCATCTCAATAAAGTTAATAACACAATAAAGCAAGTCACTTGATTTTTTTGTTTGTTTCCTAGTTCATGTAAAAGTTATGTTAAACTCTAGTTTACTAAGTACATCATAGTAGTATGTCTAAAAAGGTGAAAATATCTTAAATAAAAATACTTTACGGCTAAAAATTCTAAGGATAATCTGAACGTTCAGTGCTTCATAATCTTTTAGTTTTTGAAGGGTCTTGACTCAATGTCCATGGCTGCTGACTAATTAGAGTGGTGGTTGCTGAAGTTCGAGGTGGCTGTGGCAATTTTTAAAAGTAGACAATAAGTTTCCCTTGGTGTTTGATTCTTCCTTTCACTAAAAATTTTTCTGTGGCATGTGATGCTGTTCCAACATTTTACCCACAGTAGAATTTCTTTCAAAACTGGAGTCAACCCTCTCAAACCCTATCCCTGCTTTATCAAAATTCATGTGATATTCCATGTCCTCTGTGTCATTTCAATAATTATAATGGCACCTTCACCAAGAGTAGATTCCACCTCAAGCTCCCACTTTCTTAGCTCCATTAGGAGCAACTCCTCATTCATTGAAATTTTATTATGAGATTGCAGCAATGCATTCACATTTTCAGGTTCCACTTTCAACTCTAGTTCTTTTGCTGTTTCCACCACATTTGCAGTTACTTCCTCCACTGAAATGTTGAACCCCTCAAAGTCACCCATTAGGATTGAAATCAGCTTCTTCCAGACTCCTATTAATGTTGATATTTTGACTGCCTTTCATAAATCAAGAATGTTATTAATAGCATCTAGAATGGTGACTCCTTCCCAGAAGATTTTCAATTTACTTTGCCCAGATCTATTAGAGAAATCACTATGGCAACTATAGTCTTACAAAATAAATTTCTTAAGCAGTATGATCTCAAATCAAAATTACTTTGATCCATGGGCTGCAAAAGGATATTGAGTTAACAGGCATGGAAACAACATTAATTTCCTCACGTATCTCCATCAGAGCTCTTGGGTGACTAGTTCATTGCCAATGAACAGTAGTATTTTGAAAGCAATGTTTTATTACCAAGCAGTAAGTCTCATCAGTGGGCTTAAAATATTCAGGAAACCATGCTGTAAACAGATGTTCTGTCTTCTAGGCTTTGTTGTTCAATTTATAGAGAATAGACAGAGTAGTCTTAGTATAATTCTTAATGGCCCTAACATTTTAGGAATGGTAAATGAGCATTGGCTCCAACTTAAGGTCATCAGCTGCATTAGCCCCTAACAAGAGAGTCATCCTGTCCCATGAAGCTTTGAAGCCAGGCATTGACTTCTCCTCTCTAGTTATGGAAGTCCTAGATGGCGTCTTTTTCCAATGGAAGACTGTGTCATCTACACTGAAAATCTATCGTTTAATGTTAGCCAGTTTCACCAATGATCTTAGCTAGATCTTATGTGTAACTTACTGCAGAGTTAGACATCAGCACTTGTTGGTTCACCTTGCACTTTTATGGAAATGGCTTTCCCTTTAGCCTTTTGAACCAGCCTCTGCTAGCTTCAAACTTTTTTTCTGCAGCTTCCTTACCTCCCTCAGCCTTGAAAGAATTGAAGAGATTTAGGGACTTGCTGGGACTGTTCTGACTGGTTTGATGTTCTATCCAGGCCACTAAAATTTCTTCATATCAGCAGTAAGACTGTTTCACTTTTCTTTTTTCTTTTTCTTTTTTTTTTTTTTTTTTTTTTTTTTGAGATGGAGTGTTGCTCTTTCATCCAGGCTGGAGAGCAGTACAGTCATCTTGGCTCACCACAAGCTCCGCCTCCTGTGTTCAAGCAATTCTCCTGCCTCAGCCTCCCAAGTAGCTGGGATTCCAGGCATCCGCCGCCATGCCTGGTTAATTTTTGTATTTTTAGTAGAGACACGGTGGGGTTTCACCACGTTGGTCCGACTGATCTTGAATACCTGACCTTGGGTGAGCCACATGCCTGGGACCACCAGAGTGCTGGGATTACAGGCGTGAGCAACCCCACCTGGCAATTTTCACTTTCTTATCATTCGTGTCTTTCCATTTTCAATTTGGTTCTGTGGCATAAGAGGCCTACCTTTTGGCCTATCCTGGCTTTTAATATGCTTTTCTCACTAACCTTAATCATTTTGTTTTAAAGGTAGACATATTGGACTCTTCCTTTTACTTGCAAACTTAGAGGACATTATAGGGTTACTAATTTGTCTAATTTCAATATCGTTGCCTCTCAGGGAATAGGGAGACCCAAGAGGAGGGAGAGAAATGGAGGAGTGGCTGGCCAGTGGAACAGTCAGAACATATATATAACATTTATCAATTAAGTTTGCCATGTTTTATATGAGTGCAGTTTGCGGTGCTCAAAACAATTACAATAGTAATATCTAAGGTCACTGATCACAGATCATAACAGATATAATAACAATAAAAAATTGAAATATTGCAAGAATCGCCAAAATGTGACACAGAGACATGAAGTGAACACATGCTGTTGAAAAAATGGGTTGCTCGATGCAGGGTTGCTAAATTCAGGGTTACCACTGATCTTCAATTTATTAAAAGCAAAATATCTGGGAACCACAATAAAGTGAAGCACAATAAGATGAGGTAGGCATCTGTGACCTTTCTTCCTTCTCCTTTTTTCTTTTTTTTTCATTCTCTGTTTCTGGAATACCTGTTATACAGACTGGGGATTTGCTTCACTGATACACTATGTCTTTTAAATGTTTTTCCTCTGACTTTTCCATCCCTGTAGCTTTTTACTCGATATCCTGGAAAGTTAAGCTACTTCAAAGCTCAAGCCTCAGTTGTTTCCTTTTTATTACTTAGTCTTTATGTAAAGTTTATATCTAGGTATCACTGATAAAGTTTTTATCATAAGAAAATAGAATTTCTAGAAGTAATAAATGAATAGTCAATTTTCTGGTTATATATTCCTGAAATAAACAGAAATAATTAAATCCTGGTTTAATGTTAGAATGTAAAACAGTGAGGTAAGACATTTTTATTTTTACTGTACCTTGATTTAAAATTCCAATAATCATGAGCATTATTTTATACTTCACCCTAGGTACACTAAATACCATGCAGTTGTGAAGTGCTGATCCGTTAGTTGATTAACCATTGTTCATAAAAGCAAAATAGTCATTAATTCCTGAAAAGAAAAGAATCTCGGAAATGTTGCTACCAAAATCATTTGAGAGTGGACTAACTTTTTAAAAATGTATATACTCTTATTTTTAAATTCACAAGAAGTTGCGCAAAAAGTAACTGATAAAGTAACATTTTCAACCAACTTTTTATTGGACTATTCACTTCGAACTGAAGAAAATGAATAACACAATTGAAAGAACTTGCTGAAGAAACACAGCAGACAGAGACTGCTCAAAATAAGATGAAATCTACTTCTCGCTCTTACAAAAAGTTTTAAGAGGCTAGCATTTATAGGACCCATCTATATTTATCCAAAACCCTAATAAATTCTAGATGAGAAAAGATGCCCACATTCATAAAATCATCTAAGTTCAAAGTATACCCTGTAGTGTCCAAAGTGTAAGACACTAATATTTTAATATTTGGAAAACGAGAAATTTGAAACCTTTATTTTAACCAATTTAGCACTGTGACTCTCATTTCATCATCGTCTCTTTTTGATTGAATGGCTTATCAATTTATTAATGTTTACCAAGTTACAGAGTGATTTCTCTTTTTGTAAGCAAAAAAAAAAAAAATTGCCAGAGAAAAAGTATGAATATATAAATAAAAGCATTATATACTGTTGTTAGTGGCACATATAAGCTGTTGATATATTTAAAAAATGGACCAGATATATCTAAAAGTCATGATATAGTGCCTGTCATTTATAAAGAAAGAAAGTAGAATGGGAAGAAGCAAGAAAGCAGTAGAGCATAAATAATTATGCTCAACTTTCTATAAAAATCTGTTAACACAAAAGACCCACGGCATACATGAAAACTCGTAAACATCGTATGTTAACTTTGTGTATCAAATACATAGTTATTCATTATGCTATCCTTTTTTAATGTTTTATCCACAGAGAAAGAAAATTAATTTATTTTATAATGTAATGCCTTAATAGAGATACTTCAATAAAAACAACATTCATTCCAACACATTTGCCAGGTTTTAAAACTAGCAAAAATTATATAACAATTTTCTAATCTTCATGCAATAATGCAAGGTTGTAGGCAATTTTATGCTTCTGAAATTCAGCATTATGCCTGGTACTTTATTATCCTATTATGAGTATCTTTTAAATTGAGATATGGTAAAAGAACATTATTTTAAAGTAAATTATAGATATATCAGTATTTAATAGAAATTAATCCAAATCTTATTCATTTCTCTAAAAAACCTTCTCTTTTTCTCTAAAATAGTTAGGCATACTATGTTCTTTAATGTGTGTATGTAATTCTTACCTCAAGGGAAAACACCAGTTAGACTTGATTAGAGAGTGGATTCCTTGGAGACAACTAGAGAAAACCTCATTGAATTCAATGAGCATAAAGATGGCAACAAGTTGAAAGATGGTTTCTCCCATAACTGGTATTCCAAGTCAGTAAATACTCTCACTCAACAGCTGTTCCCATATTGGTGCTTCTGGTGCTTCTCTATGAAAGACACATTTTTATAGGAAAACTGAGCTGAAGTTGAGTCTGCCTGTGGCAGTTGTCCCCAGTCCCACAACACTTTGATGCCTTTGAGAGAATAGTTTTCATTGAGGATATGAACTAACTAGCAAGATCTGGTAAACCATGGGTGGAAACCAATCTCAACAAAGATACACACCTCAAACTTTTCTTTATTAAGAATGACTCCTCAATGGCAGTGGGTAATTAGGTATTAAGATAGTTCTAGAAAATATATAGAAACTGGCAAAGGCCAGAGACTATTTTTTTTGCTAATGTTTGCCAGTCATCAAAATGCAACTTGCTATTCCCTTATGCCCCTATTCCCTGCAATGGCAAAATGGATAGACATGCATCCTAATTACTTAACTGATGTAGTTCATTCACTCATTCACTTAATTCATTCATTTTTCCAACAACTTTATGTCAGATATGAGCTATATATAAAACTGTAAAGGTGACCTCCTAGGAATTTAGAGGGCTAAAAAATCAGTCTGTAGTATAAAAGCAATATGATGAGTCATATACAAAGTTTATCTAAACCATACAGAAGTATTAAGGAAGGAGAAATTACAGAGAATTTTAAAGAGGGAAATCAGGATGTGGTAGAAATTAGCTGATAAATACAACAGACACATCTTTTACTGTCTGTTAAATCTTACCAAAAAAATGATTATTTACCTTATCTGAGGCAAATACAGAATCTTCATATGTACATTATTAAAAAGTAAAAGAAAATCTTTAGTTTAATTAGATCCCATTTGTCAATTTTGGCTTTTGCCGCCATTGCCAGCCGTCCCACTACTGGATATATACCCAAAGGATTATAAATTATGCTACTACAAAGACACATGCACACGTATGTTTATTGCGGCACTATTCATAATAGCAAAGACTTGGAATCAACCCAAATGTCCTTCAGTGACAGACTGGATTAAGAAAATGTGGCACATATACACCATGGAATACTATGCAGCCATAAAAAAGGATGAGTTTGCGTCCTTTGTAGGGACATGGATGCAGCTGGAAACCATCATTCTTAGCAAACTATCACAAGAAGAGAAAACCAAACACCGCATGTTCTCACTCATAGGTGGGAACTGAACAATGAGCTCACTTGGACTCGGGAAGGGGAACATCACACAATGGGGCCTATCATGGGGAGGGGGGAGGGGGGAGGGATTGCATTGGGGAGTTATACCTGATATAAATGATGAATTGATGGGTGCTGACGAGTTGATGGGTGCAGCACACCAACATGGCACATATATACATATGTAACAAACCTGCACGTTATGCACATGTACCCTAGAACTTAAAGTATAATAAAAAAAATAAAATTAAATAAAATAAATAAAATAAAAATAAAAAAAAAAAGAAAATCTTTGTCCTTTAGTGAACCTGTGGCTATTTGATCTATGTGCTACTTGGCCTCATACAGAAGCTTTCAGTTTCTGTCACTGTGAGGTAGAATCTATGGATATTAAAATGACTTCAAAACCTAAATGCCACTCCCATAGTAAAACAGATCAGAGATATTGGCAGGCATATAAGCTGGAGACAAGAAAAATGCAAATACTTATAACAAATGAATAAATTTAAATTATTACAATAAATATCTGATGAATACATGAACAGAATATTCAAATTTTGTAACTGTAACATGAGAGCTCAGGCTACTCATCAACTTCAAATAAGTAAAGTTTAAGAAATTAACAATGCCCACTGTTAACAACATAAATCACTAATCTTTCCAAAAAAATAACCAGGGTCTAGTACCAAGAGCCTGAAAGCTATTCTGTTTCTAGGATTTTATTCTGAAGAAGTCATCAAAAACAGTGATTAGGATTCTGTTACAAAGTTGACTACTGAATCACTATCTAAAATAGCAAGATATTAGAAATAACATCAATGATCAATACCTAAAAACAACTTTCTAAATAAACCATTGTCCCTTCATGTGATGGGACATTTACACAGCTATTCAAAATTATATTTTCAATATTTAATCAACATAAAATATACTCATAATTTCATTAAGGCATATAAAATCAGACCACTCGTTCACTCTAGTTATTCAATTACTGAATATTTATTTCTGTTTTATTACATGGCTAGCTCTGTGTCTGTTGTAGGAATACAGTGGTAAGACATTTGCCTTGCCCTCAAGGTGATTTCAGTATAGCCATAGAAGTAAACAAAGACAAGATTCAGACAAATTAAATGTGGTGTTGAGTGTGTCTAGTGAAAGCAAGGTGTTAGGAGAACAAATGTAAACTTTCACAAGACTAAGCTTATAGAGTCTAAGTCAGACTTCCTTGACTATTGTCTAAGATGAGACGTGAAGGATGAACAGGATTTAGGCAGACATGGAGTGTTGCAAGAATGCTCTAGCCAGAAGAAAAATTATATGCAAATTTTCTGAGGAAAAAGGAAAGGCAGACATTGCCTTTACCGTATGATCTGAATTTTCTATAAATTACACCAGCATACTAACAATGAAGCTCTGTGGGAGGTAAATGTTTGATTGATATCAATAACTTTTTTGGACTCTAAAAATTTCATTAAATCTGGTTTACAATAAACATGATTTGATATTAAGGTAGGAAAAATTAACTTTATAAATTTTCAAGAGATTCAAATAATCAGAGGAGACTGACCTTCAAAAGAAATAATCAATAGTTAAATGTATTCCCTACATCATTCACGAGTTTTCCTGTGTTTAAATACTTTAGCATCAGGATTGGGATATCAATCTATCAACCGGTTTCACGTGCTTCACCTATTAAACTTTCTGACTTCAAGCAGTGGAAGTTGATCCTTAACAATAAGGTCATATTGGTAAAATGTTACCCAGAAGCACATCTCACACATGTTAGGGTTACAAGGCTATCATAGAATTTAAAAATGGGAAAAGTATTAATCTGATTACCAGCATAAATGGCAAAAAAATCAATAATTGCTCAGAGGATCTAGTGTATTTTTTTCCAAAGTTGATTTTACAGCTAGGCTGTGTGTGTGTGTGTGTGTGCGCGCGTGTGTAGTGTATATATAAAATGTACATATTATATATAAAGTACATATAATATATAAAATGTATATAACATATAAATCTATATTATATACAAAGTATATATAATATAAAATCTATATATGATATATGAAGTGTATATATAATATAATATATAAAGTGTATATATAATAAATATATAAAATGTGTATATATACACATTATATATAGTCTCTATATATACAGACTCTCTATATAAAATGATTATATATATAGATGACTGACTAGGTGATTGGAAATGAAGTTGTGCCAGAGAGGGTTCTGGGCGTGAAAATGCTAACCACACCACTTAATTTTCTGCCACTATATTGCAAATGGGTTTCCTCTTGTCTTGAAAATTTTTGATAATTCAATTTACTTCTTAAATAGAAGGGACATGAATTATTTCTATTCTCAACATCAGCACTGTCTACAAAGACAGATTTTTGTGTACTGTTTATGTCACAAATTACTGTATAGTATGCTGGCAGTAGAGTGTCTTAGTTCATTTGTGTTGTTATCAAGAAATGCCTTAGACTGAGTAATTTATAAAGGTAAGAGGTTTTTTTCTGGCTTATCATTCTACAAGCTGTGCAAGAAGCATGGCACCAATATCTGCTTCTGCTGGGGGCCTCAAAAGTTTCCAATCATGGTGAAAGGTGAAGAGGAGCCAGTGAATGCAGTTTATTCGGCAAGAGAGGGAACAAGGGAGAGTGGGAAAGTTCCAGATGGCTTTTAATAACCAGTTATCGGAGGAACTCTCACAGGAACTAGTAGAACAAGAATTCATTATTACTGCAAGGACAGCACCAAGATATTCAGGAGGGTTCTGGCCCCATAAGCCAAACACCTGTTAGGCCTCACCTCCAACATTATTAACCAAATTTAAACATGAGGTTTGGAGGGTCAAATATCCAAACTATAGCACAGAGAGAGATAAAAGGTATTGTACATGCCCCCAGGAAGTTAGCAGCCTTACTCAGGAAACAAGATATGTCTTTGACCTCACCAGCAGTATTAATAATGTATATTAAGTGCTATGTAAGTGACAAAACCAGCAAGCCATCTCTGACCTCCAGAACCCATGTATGGTGTTGTGATGAGGACAAAGCCATACATGGGTTCTGGAGGTCAAAGATGGCTTCCTGGAGGTGTTATCCAAGCACTTCAAAAAGACAGCAATATAGACAAGTAGGGATTAGCACTCAAAGAACCATTACATAGTGTGCAAAGATATTTTGCAATGCAATTGTAATTTTCTTTTCTTATTGACTCCATTTGATTATTGTTCTTACTGGTTCAATGTTACAGTATTGTTTTATTGTAATCTTAATATGGATTTCATGATTCTGATTTTAAAATATCCTTAAGATCTGAAAATTTTAATGTTCCTATATGGAAATTATATTTGCTTGATTTATGTCTTTTAAACATTATGCACTGCTGTTTTAATCAGAACCAAATTGTATTAGTTATCTATTGGTGCATAACAAATTATCACAAATTTAGCAGCTTAAAATAGCACATTCTCATTACCCCACCGTTGCTGTGGGTTAGAAGACCAGACATGGCTTAGCTAGGTCCTCTGCCTTGGGTTCCCCACAAGGCTTCGATCCAGTTGCTGACTTGTGCTAATATTTTATCTGAAGATCTGGCTGAGAAAGAATCCTATTTCAAGCTCACTTAAGTTGTTGTTGAAAGGATTCACTTCCTTGCAGGTCATTCACTTGGGGGCTAAATTTTTTGCTGGCTGTCAGAGGTAGCCTTCAGTTCCTTGCCATGTGGCCTCTTCCATAAGGCAGTTGACTTCATAAAAGCCAGAAAAGGAGATAGGCTATCAGAAAAAACAAAAGTCACAATTTTATGGAATACACAATTGTATGTAATACAGCAACACAGAAGAGAAAGGGACATCCCATCATTCTGTATTCTATTAGTTAGAAGAAAGTGACAGTTCCTGCCCATTCATGGAGAGAGGGTTACCCAGAAGTCTGAATGCCAAAAGGAAGATGTCATAAGATATCATTTCAGAGCCTGTCTACCATCGAAGTTTACAGGTTATATATGCTTGGGATGCATAGGTTATGGCAGCAAAACAAGATCTTCAATTCAATACAGATGATTCCCAGTGATGGTCTTGACTAGAAAGTGTGGTAAGGCTATTTAGATTGCTATACTAGTTACTTGTTGAATGCAGGCTGTGGTCTATACTTTAGATTCTCTGCTAACTACTAGGCAATGATAGTCAAATCCTCAACCCCATTTATGCTCATTTCCATTATTTATAGTATCAGAAGACTTAGCTAGAAATCTTCTAATATTAATGTTTTATTAATATACATCAGACACAGTCATTTGAAGCTTTAAGTTTGGTAAAATGTCTTTATATTTATTTTAAATACAAGTTCATTTCTTTTCTATTTTAGCATCTCTATATGTATGGAAATTGGGACAATGTTTGTTCTCTACAGTAAAGAATATGCCATTTTAAAATATGAGTGACCATACTGATGCTGTATTGATATTGATTTTTTTCCCAAAGATTTTATAATAGACATCATACTGTTTTGCAACCCAATTGTGTCATCTGTAAGATGTAACTCTGTAAGCATAGTCAGGAGTAGTGGACTTATTCTGGATTCATTCAGAGAGCAAAGCTTAGTACAAAGACAAGGTGATTAAAGTGCGGATTAGTGGGGATTGGCTGAGTTGAAGAATTTCTATGTGTGTTTTCCTAACATCTCACCATTTAACTGTTCCCATTCATGTGAACCTTGTGTATAGTGATTGCATTTATATGATAAACATAGGTTGTACCACAAGTATGCACTTTCTATGACATTACAAATAATATTGACTCATCCTTCCTCTTGTGAGTTTTTGTGACTTTTTCTACTGAAGAAAATCACTTGGGAAGGAGAAATGTTTAACTTTCATGAACTTGACATATGCAGGAGAAGAGAAAAATGAAAGCTGTAGAGGGATTAGGAAAGGTATATGCCTGCTGCTCTGTGTAGAAATAGAATCAAGACACTATACAGAGTTGGCTGGAAAAAAAGTTCAATGGCCTGCCGTATACCTAAGCTTGCCATATTGCTTCATTTCCCAAAAATTTCCTTTGAAAAAGCATGTTTTTTTTTCTTTTTTTCCCCAAATATTTTGCTCATTCTTTTGGGAAACTCTCAAGGTGGAACTGGCGTTTGGGGTGTTACGACTATGCCCACATAATTGTTACTCAAATGTGCAAGAATTGGTGAGAGATACCAGGGAGGGTTGTAGTATTTATTATATACAGCACACAACCCTTTACAAAAAGACCTTGTCAGACCACTGAGCAACTTCAGAGATCCAAATCCAATTGTTGTATATTCTTCCAGGAGAAGGCAGTAAAAGGCACTGGTATGCAAAAATGCTGAGCAAGCAGGAAACAGTGAGGGGCTTTAGTAGGATAAAAGATCATCTGTCTTTCTGGTGAGAAATAAAAGAAGAATCCTGGCTTCTGGTAAGCATTAAAGATCCCAGGATACTCCTCAAAGGACAAGACTGTTAATCTATATGTTTTGGCAATATTCCAATTTGGGTAATTATTTTGTGCCTCCTTAAATCTCTCTTTCCTTTGTATTTATGTTGTAGTGTCTCACTTACTGTCCTAAATGACTTACACTGTCACTCACATAGAAGGGCATATTTCAAGAAAGCAAATGTAATTTTAATTGTTAAACATTAAAAATAATATTCAAGTTTAGCACACTATTATTATCACTACTATTTTAAATTTATGTTGTTATCTCCTACAATATTTTCTTGTCATTGGTATTGTTTTCTTTTGTGGCTTTCTTTAAAGTTCCCTTAAAAATCTTACAATACAAACTCTGAATCCTATTTTCCAGGTTCAGTAAATGTATTTTGCCTCCGGTTATATTGTATTTTGATTTTAATAGCATAAGTTAACTTACATCACACATAATAACAGCCATGTTTTTAAGTATATATCTGGAGTTGGCAGGCATTTTTTAAAGTTCCCCCTAAAGGTTTGACCTTTTTTAAAAAATCAATCATCTACCCTTTCCCACCTTCCAATCATTTTTCAAATCAGCCTCAGAATAAGCCAAACAACGTCCCATAAGACTTCTTAGCATTGCCAGTCTGCATTTATAACTTTAAGACAAGCCTAATGGAAGAAATATACAAAAACTGGTGACTAGTCCTGTTGTACAATCTGAAAGACAAAGAAAAGGCTCAGTCTCTTCGACCTGCCATTGGAAATTGTCTGCCTTACCTTATTTTTTTTTTCTTTGAGATGAAGTCTCGCTCTGTTGCCAGGTTGGAGTGCAGTAGCGTGATCTCGGCTCACTGCCACCTCCGCCTCCTGGGTTCAAGCGATTCTCCTGTCTCAGCCTCCCAAGTAGCTGGGACTAAAGGCAAGTGCCACCACACCCAGCTAATTTTTGTATTTTTAGTAGAGACGGGATTTCACCATGTTGGCCAGGACAGTCTTGATATCTTGACCTCGTGATCTACCTGCCTTGGCCTCCCAAAGTGCTGGGATTACAGGCGTGAGCCACCGCACCTGGCCACCTTCAATTTTTATTAGCTTTTAAAACACAAAACCCCAGAGAAGTAAAATATAGCCGTTAACAATTGGACATGCTATTGTGTTAAGTAAATTCCCTGTCTTTCCTGAAAGCAATTTTAATAGGGTGGCCAGGAAAGGTATAATAATATAGATACTTGAAAAGAGGAAGGGACAAAAGGTGATTTTTTTGGGGCAAAAAAGGACTGCCCAGAAACGTTCTCAGAATGATCACAGATCTACTTCATGCACTTTTATCTGGGTCTGACTTAGTTTAAGTTTTTTTATGCTTCTCTTTATTTAAGTGACCAGGCTTCGTCTTGCATGTCACCTATTGCAAATTCACTGAATATTTTTTATTACATTCTTAGCAATATTTTCACATAGAACTAGACAATATAAAAATAGCTTGAACTTCCTTAAGTTGAGGGAAAGCTACACAAGCCTTTTTTATTCTGCTAAATCCTTTCTCTAATATAATCCTAAAATAGCCCTGTTAAATTGCTGATAGATCCGTGGGAGTTTAACATGTGTATTCAAGGGGAAAAAATTCACCATGAACAGTGTACAAAGAACATTCTGATTGAAAGTTGCTATAAAAATAAGAGATATTTTTTCCTATTTTGTTCACACTTAAAAAAAATTGTTGAAAACCCATGGTAACATATGTATGCAGATAGATATTATAAAAGTGTAAGAAGTGTGATTCAGACCCCATAGGAGTAGAGATTGCGTCCTATGTCTGACACTTTCATAAACTATTAATTTTACCAAACAAGAAAAGTTAATATTAAAAAATCTAGCTTTGTTTTGAGATTTTTGGATGAAAATCATCTTCTAAAATCTTACTATGGTCTGGCAAAGTTTAGTTGAAAGAAAATATTCTTAATAAAGATGACTTTACATTCCTGATTCAGTTTATGACACTCACATTAGCCAGGATCCTAATATCCTGTGTAGGATGGAACATCTGAGTCAACAGGAAATGTCTCTACAGCTGGTTTGAATCAATAGGGCTTTCTTGGTTAACTTGGCGGTAAGAATCAATAAGAAGTTCTCATAGAGTTGATCTCTGTAGAACATTCCAAAGGCTATTTAAACCAGCAAAACCTCAGTACTATGTTTCCTGGGACTTAGGTGGACTTTCTTTTCCTAACTAAAATGAGAAGAAATATAAATATATGTGTATGCATGGGTGTATTACAGGGAAAGGGCGTATCTGATAGAAAATGTATTCTATTCCAGACAACTCATAACTCAGTGTGCTAAACACTGTAAATAAACAATAAAAAAACCCTATTTTATCAGGTTAAGTTACTGATTCTATGTTAAGATGGCATCATCACATAAGGGCAATGTATTCACAGTGAGGGAGTATATTGCAACTGGATTTAGGATCACTGTAGAATCAGTTCCACATTAAGCTAATGGCAAATACCTCTTCAACTGAAAAGCTCCTGAAAGATTTATTATAGTAGCTAATTTCTAACATACATAAAAAGAAACTAACAAAAAATTAACACATACACACTTAGCATCCACACTAAATATACCCAGAGGAAATGAACAGCAAAGATATTTCCATGGTTTTGGCCACAACTCAGGTATTTTATCTTTAAATCTTTTACACCTGAACTCATTTGTGTCCAATTTGGTTTACGAACATGAGCTAGAACCTTTATATTTGTATTTGTAGCAGTTTGTTGTAAAGCCTCAAAGAAACCTGTCCAACAAGCACCACACCACATCATAATGCTTCTTTTTAAAGTCAATTTAATTTATTTTATTATTTTATTTTATTTTACTTTAAGTTCTGAGATACGTGTGCTGAGCGTGCAGCTTTGTTACATAGGTATATATGTGCCATGGTTATTTGCTGCATGTATCAACCCGTCATTTAGGTTTTAACCCCCACGTGCTTTAGGTATTTGTCCTAATACTCTCTCTCCCCTTGCCCCACCACCCCCCAACAGGCCCTGGTGTGTGATGTTCCCCTCCCTGTGTCCATGTGTTCTCACTGTTCAACTCCCATTTATGAGTGAGAACATGCAGTGTTTGGTTTTCTGTTCCTGTGTTACTTTGCTGAGGATAATGGTTTCCAGCTTCATCCAAGTCCCTGCAAAGGACATGACCTCATTCTTTTTTATGGCTGCTTGACCCAGCAATCCCATTACTAGGTATATAGCCAAAGGATTATAAATCATTCTACTATAAAGACACATGCACTTGTATGTTTATTGCAGCATTATTTACAATAGCAAAGACTTGGAACCAACCCAAATGCCCATCAATGATAGACTAGATAAAGAAAATGTGACACATATACACCATAGAATCCTATTGCTTCTTTTTCAGTTCAGTCCATCATTCTCACTTGTTTGCTGATTTGTATAATGCAAGGAGACAGTTACCTAAAGTGATGTGACATGACGTGATACATCAATCAAAGATTGTTTGAAAAAGGATACAGTTCAGAGTTTTAGAAGTTTTACCTTTTTTAAGAAAAATATTTTAAATTAGTATTAGGAAAAAATGAAGAGCCAATCCAAAACTGAAAGGAGAAAAAAATACAGTATTGATCCAAATGTTCCTTGCTGAGTCATAAGGAAATTGAAATTGCTTTAAGGAAAGAAAGGTAACCAGCAGAGCTGATGAAAGCCCCGAGGAAAATGTTCAAAATGAGATCACTGCATCATAATTGTTTCATGTTGGTGAGCTCTTCAAGGCTTCAAAGAGAAGGATGGTGGAAACTGAGATTGTTCCCCAATGAAAGTGCATATAGATAGGTTTCAATTTACTTCTGAAATGTTTCGTGACTCTCAAAGGGATTCAGTTATTTAACTTAGAATGGATCTGGCAGGGAGGTCGGTAATTGGTGTTTTTCTGTGGGAAGAGAATCACCCTAACCTGGAAGGAAGAGTACCAAGTTACTCTATTTTGTTTACATTCAGAGCTGGGGAAAGGAATAATACATAGGCCCATCCCCACCTGCTCCTTTCACGCTGGCTACTGAGTAAATCTTATGTGGAGTTTTGACTAATCACCCTGATAGTAACATTGTTTTCTTAAAAATAATTTAGATGAAATCAACAAAATAATTTTGATAGTCAAAACATGTTTCATAATGTAAAGTGATCTTCAGAGGTCTAGAGATAAGTGTGCTTTAGTTTCCCACTTGAAACATGCAAAGTGACAGTCCTAATACATCTTTCATTTCTATATTAAGTAGGGCCATCAGATGATAACAATCATCTCTTATTTAATCGTCTCTTATTAAATCATCCTCAGCAAAGTAACACAGGAACAGAAAACCAAACACTGCATGTTCTCACTTATAAATGGGAGTTGGACAATGAGAACACATGGATACAGGGAGGGGAACATCACACACTGGGGACGGTTGGGGGTGGTGGGGCAAGGGGAGGGAGAGCATTAGGACAAATACCTAAGGCATGTGGGGGTTAAAACCTAGATGATGGGTTGATAGGTGCAGCAAACCACCATGGCACATACATACCTATGTAACAAAGCTGCACGTTCAGCACATGTATCTCAGAACTTAAAGGTCCTCACCTTTTATTTAGTCAATATCTATATTATAAGTAAGTATATTTCTCTCTGATTTATTCCTTTGAACTAGGCAAGAATCTTAGAGATTCCTTTGATTCTAAAATATCATTATATCTTAGGAGTTACAGGAAGGAGCTCAAAATTATGTGACTTCATATGTTCAATGAGAACTTATGTGAAAAATCTAGAAAAAACAAATGTCTCCAAATTAGGGATCAGCATTTGATGAAAGTCTGATACTTTCTCTGATAAAATGATGAGGATAGACAAAACCTGGATAAGAAATGTAAATTGATTCTTTGGATAGGACGTTCTCTAATTTTATAAACCTTATTCAAAATAGCTATTGAGCTAGGTGGGCCATGTAAATCCAATGGTGTCATTGATGTCAATTCTATGTTGACTCTTCTTCACTACCCGAGAACATCCAAACATGACTTCTGAAAAGGGAGTCCTAGTATGTCGTTAGTCATCAATAAATACTTTTTGACTAAATAAATCATATTATATGTGAAGTGAGTATCAGGAGGGACATGATCTCTGCCTATGGAGCCCACAGGGAGCAAAGAGAAAGAAAGGCAAACACACAGTGATAAATTACTTCTTAAAACAATGTGTATGCGAAGTGCTATGTAAGTGTTTATTGTGCTATCAGACAATCTAACTCAGACAGAAATAAGGGTGGGGAATGTTTTCAGGACCACAGTGATGGCTTTCTCCTTCAATATTGGAAATAATATAATTAAGTAAGAAGCAAGATTTGGGAAGCTGAGGCAAAAGGATCGTTTGAGCCAGGAGTTTGAGACCAGCCTGGGCAATATGGTGGTACCCTGTCTCTATAAAAAAAATAAAAAATTAAAAAAAAAGCAGAAGTGGTGGCATTCATCTGTAGTCCCAGCAATCTAGAGGCTGAGATGGGAGAATCACTTGAGCCTGGGAGGTTGAAACTGCAGTAAGCCTTGATTGCCACACTGCACTCCAGCCTGGACAACAGAGAAACAGAGAGAGACCTGTTTCAAAAAAGAAAGAAAAAAATTGAATGGGGTTCTAAGAACCATCTGATGTGAAAATACTTCACTTTTTTTTTTTTGAGGCAGAGTTTCAGTCTTGTTGCTCAGGCTGGAGTGCAATGGCACAATCTTGGCTCACTGCAACCTCTGCCACCTCCTGGGTTCAAGCACTTCTCCTGCCTCAGCCTCCAGAGTAGCTGGGATTTCAGACTGCCACGCCCGGCTAATTTTGTATTTTTAGTAGAGATGGGGTTTCTCCATGTTGGTCAGGCTGGTCTCGAACTCCCAACCTCAGGTGATCCGCCTGCCTTGGCCTCCCAAAGTGCTGGGATTACAGGCATGAACCACCACACCCAGCCCACTTCACTTCTTTAAAATCCCCAACAAATGGTTTTTAAATATTTCCATAACCAATCTCAGAGGTGTGGAAATTTCTGCCTCCTGGGTATTTCATTCCATCTTTGGATAGATTGATTTCATATTGGGGGGAAATTGCTCTATTCCATGTTCTACCTTTTGATCTGAATCCCACCACTTTAAAAACAAATATAGTTAGTTTAATTATTGTTCCATATGGTCACATTAAAAATCTGGAGAAAGGCTTTCATATTTTCACCAAGACTTTTCTTCTCTTAGCAAATGTCTCTAGTTCCTTTGATGGAATATTCCCATTTATTTAGTAACCCTAATCATGGTTCTCCAAGTGGGATGTATTTTGTTTGATTTTCCCCTGTTAAAATGTGATGAACTACTTATAGTCTGACTCTTTTCAGGTCCCATAGATCTTTTTAAACCAGTGTGTGTAAGATTAACATTTATTCTTATTAAATGAGATGAAAGCGTTTTGAATCTCATGCAGCTACCACTGTATTTCAGGTCCCTGAGTGTTAATGATATGAGATAATATGATTACTTTGCCTTCTTTTTTTTATTATTATACTTTAAGTTCTAGGGTACATGTGCACAACGTGCAGGTTTGTTACATATGTATACATGTGCCATGTTGGTGTGCTGCACCCATTAACTCGTCATTTACATTAGGCATATCTCCTAATGCTATCCCTCCCCCCACCCTCTCCCCACAATAAAACCCAGTGTGTGATGCTCCCCTTCCTGTATCCAAGTGATCTCATTGTTCAGTTCCCACCTGTGAGTGAGAACATGCGGTATTTGGTTTTCTGTTCTTGTGATAGTTTGCTGAGAATGATGGTTTCCAGCTGCATCCATGTTGCTACAAAGGACACGAACTCATCCTTTTTTATGGCTGCATAGTATTCCGTGGTGTATATGTACCACATTTTCTTTTCTTTTCTTTTTTTTTTTTTTGAGACGGAGTCTCGCTCTGTCGCCCAGGCTGGAGTGCAGTGGCCAGATCTCAGCTCACTGCAAGCTTCACCTCCCGGGTTTATGCCATTCTCCTGCCTCAGCCTCCCAAGTAGCTAGGATTACAGGCACCTGCCACCTCGCCTGGCTAGTTCTTTGTATTTTTTTTTTTTTAGTAGAGATGGGGTTTCACCGTGTTAGCCAGGATGGTCTCGATCTCCTGACCTCGTGATCTGCCTGTCTCAGCCTCCCAAAGTGCTGGGATTACAGGCTTGAGCCACCATGCCCGGCCAATGTACCACATTTTCTTAATCCAGTCTGTCACAGATGGACATTTGGGTTGATTCCAAGTCTTTGCTATTGTGAATAGTGCCACAATAAACATCCGTGTGCATGTGTCTTTACAGCAGCATGACTTATAACCCTTTGGGTATATACCCAGTAATGGGATGCCTGGGTCAAATGGTATTTCTAGTTCTAGATCCTTGAGGAATCGCCACACTGTTTTCCACAGTGGTTGAACTAGTTTACAGTCCCACCAACAGTGTAAAAATGTTCCTATTTCTCTACATTCTCTCCAGCACCTATTGTTTCCTGATTTTTAATGATTGCCATTCTAACTGGTGTGAGACGGTATCTCATTGTGGTTTTGATTTGCATTTCTCTGATGCGAGTGATGATGAGCATTTTTTCATGTGTCTGTTGGCTGTATGAATGTCTTCTTTTGAGAAATGTCTGTTCATATCCTTTGCTCACTTTTTGATGGGGTTGTTTTTTTCTTGTAAATTTGATTGAGTTCTGGATATTAGCCCTTTGTCAGATGAGTAGATTGCAAAAATTTTCTCCCATTCTGTAGGTTGCCTGTTCACTCTGATGGTAGTTTCTTTTGCTATGGAGAAGCTCTTTAGTTTAATTAGATCCCATTTGTCAATTTTGGCTTTTGTTGCTGTTGCTTTTGGTGTTTTAGACATGAAGTCTTTGCCCATGCCTATGTCCTGAATGGTATTACCTAGGTTTTCTTCTAGGGTTTTTATGGTTTTAGGTCTAACATTTAAGTCTCTAATCCACCTTGAATTAATTTTCATATAAAGAGTAAGGAGAGGATCCAGTTTCAGCTTTCTACTTATGGGTAGCCAATTTTCCCAGCACCATTTTTTAAATAGGGAATCCTTTCCCCATTTCTTGTTTTTGTCAGGTTTGTCAAAGATCAGATGGCTGTAGATATGTGGTATTATTTCTGAGGGCTCTGTTCTGTTCCATTGGTCTATATCTCTGTTTTGGTAGTATTGCCATGCTGTTTTGGTTACTGTAGCCTTGTAGTATAGTTTGAAGTCAAGTAGCATGATGCCTCCCACTTTGTTCTTTTGGCTTAGGATGGTCTTGGCAATGCAGGGTCTTTTTTGGTTCCATATGATTACTTTGCCTTCTATATCATGAGAAGAATTGTTAAAAATCAAACTGGTAATAAACATGTAAAAAACAATTATTTTCTCTTTTTCTCCATTTTCTATTAATATGGAGGTGTATTTTTTGTGTATAAGTAGTATGTATGGAGTATTATTTGAAAAACTCTGCACTTAGCTTTAGACAAGGAAAGGGGAGAATAACAGACAAATAAATATGAAACTCTTCTACCTGAAAATTATAGTGGAAATCATGTCATACTTAGTGTCAGAGTTCAGGATTTGTATCTTATCACTACCACACTAGCTGTGTGACCTTGAGGACATTACTAACCCCTGAATTTAGATTTTATGATGTGGAAACACACATATACACCAGCCTAAGCTTCTTTACTCAAATACTTATCCCATGCTCTAGTTTGGAATTATAAGCACTAAAAGGCAGTATTACTACTGATGTGTCTGGGTCATTATATTATATTAAGAATCCAGAAAATTTTTAAAAGTGAGGAAATATTTTTCTGAAATAAGCAAGTGAGTATTCTTTCAGCCTGGCGAATTTCAAGACGGTTATACATACCTTATTTATTAGGACATCCTCATGAGGACTGAATTATTGTATGCATGTACCTGGCTCCTGGTAGCTAGATTTTTCTCTCTTCCCAAAATTTTGCAATAGCCTGGGGGAAATGGACAAGTCCACAAATAACAGAAGAGTTTGAATGAAAGCTGTGGGTAGTTGGGAGGAAAATGTCTTCAATGTTAGGTGTGTTTAAGTTGCAGCTAAATGCTTCCAATTTTGAATTCTGGTGTGGTGACATATGCTTTTAAATTCCATTCTGGCAATAGTAGATAATTGGAGGGTAGAAACATAATCTGGAAATAAGATCTGCTTTGGGTTACAAGACAATATACAGATGATGCTACCCTTAACAACGAGATTTTCTGCAAAAATAAGAATACATCTTGTCACTGAGGTGTCTTCGTTTATTAAAGCTACATTTCTGTCTTTTAGCTCCAGTTCTTCAAAGTCAACAAATATGTGTGAATAAGACACTCATTTTCAGCTCTTAGATTGTTCAAATGGGATTCAACAAAATTCAGTTTAACAGAGAAATTTCACTTACAGAGCATCCTCTGCTCTTATCATTGCCTTATTTTATGCATATCACTGTATGTGTGTGTGTGTGATATTTTCCCTCCCTCTCCTCAAAGCACAGCCTTCTTTTTCTTTCAGTCAGGAAGGTCTTGCTGCTACTCTCTATTGTTATTGTATCTAGTCCAGAGCAATGACCTTCAAGGTGATCTTTTCAAGACAATACTATTTCTCAGCATTTGATTCTCACCTCTGAAGTGACAGCTGGCTTTAGCACTCTTTCCATGCACCTCTCTGAATAAAGAACAAAGTTCACAGCAATTGTAGGTAAAATTAGCAAATAAAAAGTGATTGCTGGGTCTGGAAGAGAGCATTTTCTGAGTGATGTTTTGAATTGCCATTTAATTCAAGCCTTCCTCACCTTAGAACAGGCTCTCACCTGAGTGGAACTATGCAGTAGGATTACCAACACCCACTACCAGCAGGCCATGAAAGCACAGGAATCAAATGGTATCAAACACTGTGAAAATTAGAGGTGATAGTTCTGTTTTCCTTGATTTTAATGTCATTGACATAATGGAACAAATAGGTGTTATTATTTATTGCAATGTGAAAATAAAACACTTTCTTTATTAAAAAAAAAAAAAAAGCCTAAATTAGCAAGTTCCTATACCTGTGGCTGCATAATATACTTGTACTAAACATACAAACAACCTGAAAATCCCCACAAAGAATAGTCCAGGCAACATATGCCTTATTTGGTACAACATTGATTTAGCTGCTTTGGGTCCTACAAAGACCACACACCCACAGGGTGTATTGATGTATTTCCTATTTCCATATATGCCTGTGTTACTTCAGATGAGTGTCATTATATGTTTAAGGATAAAGCAGACATTCCTTTATGTCATGGGAAATTCAATGCTTCTTTATACAAATCCTCATGCCATGCTCCAGTTTGGAGTTATAAGCACTAAAAGGCTTTCTTGTTACTGATGAATCTGGATTATTGCATTATATTAAGATGCCTAAAAAGAAAAAGTTGAGAACATACATTTATCAAATAAGCAAGTGAGTATTCTATCAGCTTGGCATATTTCAATGCCTATGTCAAGATTAAGGAGCAGCAAAGACCAAAGCAAAATTTTCAGGAAAGGACAGAGATGATGGCTGTTGAAAAGATTGCATTGTTGCTTGAGCTCAGAAAGCAAAGTACTGCCCACAATAGACCTCTGCAAGAATTTAAAGAAATTTAAACTGTGAATTAACCAGATGACTTTGATAGAGAAGAGGAATAATTCTGTGCCTCTTGGAGGTAAGTGACATGTAGTTAGATATGGGAAGAGAAAGCAAATCAATTGGAGATGTGCAGAAAGATTCTTATTGACTTAATTTAAAAAAAAAAAACTAAAAAGAAGACAGTCTTTTAACCTGATATTTCGTGTGCTTTACAGTCTTCAGCATTCCTGGAATTTTAGGATACAAGAACGAATACAAAGAACATAAATTAGATCAAAACATTGGATTATTAAGTTTGGTAGGGTTGAAATAACTTCACTCTCTAAGTAATATAACTCATCTGAATTTAGACATAAGTAAATCAAAACCTAAAGGGGCAAAATTATTTATCAAAAAACACTTACCAGTAAATAGTAAAATCTTCCGATTTTGATTCTAAAAAGGAAAAAAAAAAAAAAAAAAACAGAAAAACGATCACCTCTAGAAAAACTAGATTAACCACTGTCTTAGTCAACTGCCTTGATTTGTTTTTCCTTTATACATTCTTAGTATTTCCATAATATGAGGTATTAATACCAGGCCTTTGCTCTGATACCATGCTTTCTTTTTTAAAATTTTTACAGTATATTTTACAAAGCTTTTATTTGATGTGTATTCATTACCAACTCAATATCTCTTTCCTTCTGTTCTCTAATTCTCTCTTTTTAATCACAATATTCTAAATTTGGGGAATTGCATTTATATTTCTGGAGTTTGTAGAAAGAGGTGTTGTATTGAAGTCATTATTTAAATCTCCCTTTTATCAATTGACAGTCTGGTTTCTTTTTTACAGAAATTGAGAAGTGCAAACAGAACAGTCTTAAAATCCAAAAACTATAGCTAAGTTCTATTTTAAGGGTCTCCTAAGTGAGTCTATAGCAATACACACACACAAAAACACATACACACACTCGCACAGATGTCAAAGTTCTTTAAGTGAAGGACAAACCTTCATCCAACCTATGGTACAAGGGATGGAATATCATCGTGTGAACAACCAGCCAAGAAGGGTATTTTCTAAGACAATCTGCACAAAGTTTCATAGTAATATTTGGTTTTTGTATCCAACTATGTGGATCTGCTCCACATGTAAACACATTAATTTGTCATCATTCATCATTAGTGACTCTTAGATATCATTTAATATCAAATTAATAACATGGACTGTTCTAACTGTTCTTCATGGTCGGACTCTAAATATCTTCCAAGAGCTAGCCAAAGTAACATGTCTTTGCAATCTTCTCCAAATCATGAGATCTACAGTAATGTAATAGTTTAGGCTATTTTAAGACTGAGAACAGTATATTTTTGTGATATCATTAGAATATATTGTATGTTTGCCAAATACTCTTCAACTCTGGTACATACTCTTGTTTTCTGTGTGTGTTTTCTTAAGGCACTGTGTCAAAATTAATTCCCAGGCCTTTCTGTATTGAGTGGGAAAGACCCCCATGGATGGTAAGTGATATCCCATAATGAAAAGAAATGGTACTTTTGATGCCACATATTTAGAACTCTAGGGGCTATAATTCTGTTACAGAGTTAGTTAAAACTCAACAACTTCGTCTGGTCAATTTACAAATGAGAAACCATATATTTATTTATATTGAAAGATAAACTGTACAGAAGACTGGAATATTTATATCCACTAAGACGAAGAAGTTCAGGTCAAAAACCAGGGGATATATTTTAGATTGTCTGATTTTTCAAATATTTCCATCTAGTAAACAGTTTTTAGAGCTAGGAAACGTCAAGTAAAATTTAGAATTCTCGTTACTTTTCCAAGGTAGAACACATGGAGCATGAGACTGCCCATATCATGTAAAATTTTATGTAACTTTTTGTTGTCTACATATTTTGTGCTTAATCACATACTGTCATTAGTTAGGGAAATATTGTGTATTAGGGATACAGGAATTAAAACAGAGTGACTTCTAAATTCAACTATGCTATTAACAAGCTCTTGGCTTTTTTCACATCATTTAAACTTCTCTGTGTATCATTTTTCCATTCAAAAGCAATACTTTTAATATAAATAACGATTTCCATTTATTTAATATATAATACACCTGGGCATTATCCAATGTGTTTAACAGGTATCATATACTGTATTTCTCAAAATGAACTTGTGAGTAGGTGGTGCCATTTTTTCTATTTTATAAATGGAGAACTAAGGAAAAATAAAGAACATATAACTTACAGAAAGAAACAGTAAATGATAAGGCTGGAATTCAGACTCAGTCTTTCCTACTCCAACACCCTTGCACTCAACCAGTATCCTCCACCCCCTCCTAAGTTAAAGATGACACTTTTCAGTCATTTCTGCTTTAAGGTATTTTTATGAAATACAAACAAAATGATAATATGGCAAACTGATTTGGAAACTATAGCTATGTTTTAAATATGAATTCAATAGCAGTTATTCTTCTGCGTGTTAGGGCTCCACAGTGTAGCCTTTCCACTGAGATGAGCTGCAAATGGCCTGCTGGAGAAGAGTCGCAAACTGCCATCCAGACACCTGGATGGAGATACTTTCTTGGTGAATGTACCAGAGTTTTGAAGTTCCGGAGTTCTGAACTATTCAGTGTCCCATAGGGATTTGGGGATGTAAAATGTCGACTCATATCTAAATTAAAGTAGAAAGAAACTAAGGTCAAATTAATGCAAGAAATATTTATGAAATTACAACAGTAAAATATTTAAGGTGCTAGAGATCCATATTCTTTGGCCAGTACAATCTTCCTATAATTCAAAATTTCCAGAGAATACCAGTTTGCAATTACAGAGCAGTTTCCCTAGTAAAATGTCGATATATTACTTGATCCCTCTATCATCACTAAAGGAATAATCCTCTACAGCGAATAAGCTGTTTTACCTACTGCAGAATAATACAGTACCCTTCAAAATTGGATAGACATTGCATATTTCAGCTCCCCATAGAAACAAAACATACAGGCACATACACACACACACGAACTGACAACTCCCAGGATCTTCAGGGTATATTAACAAACTGAGGACCAAGAGAGCTGATATTATAGTTCCAGTCTGAATCCAAAGGCCGAAGAAACAGGGAAACCCGTGATATAGTTTCAGTTGGAAGGCTGGCAGGCTGCAGCCAGGAAGAGCTAATGTTTCAGTTTGACTTTAGGTTCGAAAAAGTCAATGTCTCAGTTTGAAAGCAGTCAGGTGGAAGAAATGCTCTCTTACTTGTGGGAGGGTCAGCCTTTTGGTTTTTTTCAGACCTTCACCTGGTTAGATGAGGCCTCTCCATCTTAGGCAGGACAACCTGCTTTACTCTGTTTACAGATTGAATTGCTATTCTCATCCAAAAACACCCTCACAGAAACACCCAGAATTATGTTTAACCAAATATTTGGGCATCCTGTGACTCAGTCAAGTTGACACATAAAACTAACCATTATATATGTCAATTGCCCAATTTTTTTGCTTGCAAATATACCATTATTTATACTGTTTTAATGTTTATATAAAAATTGCACTTTGATAAAAATATTAGGATGTGCTAATAGTAATAAGAATTACCTGAGGCTGCACTCTAGTACCTATTGGAGAAAACTTCCCAGTTGCTCATTTAGATCTTATCTTCTTCATTTTATTCTTAAAAGTAAGTATTTCTTTATTGGTGGGACATTTTGCTAGTTTGTAACGCCTAAAGTAAATGCCTATTTGCCTATTAGATAAGATCAACATAATATTATGGAATTAAAATGAATCAATTAAAACATGTTTACAAAAGCAAACTTCCATAAAAGCCAAGAAAACAGGCACAACTGCTGCCACAAAATTATGTTGCGAAAACAGTAATAATCACCACTATCAGTATAAATGGTTATGTAGGACATTTATTTGGAATTGAAATACATGAAATAATGCTGTGGTATGTTTTCAGTCTTAAAACCCAAATTTCCATTGATAATACAATTGACTCTTGAACAATGAGGGGGTTACTGTTGTCAATTCCCTACAGTCAAAAATCCATATATGACTTCTTATTCCCCCAAACCTTAACTACTAAGAGCTTACTCTTGACCAGAGCCTTACTGATAACATAATCAGTCAAATAACACACATTTGTATCCTCTATATCTCATATATGTGAATGTAAATATCAAAACAAGCCATGTGTTGCCAAGGAATAAATATATATGATATATATTTTATATAAATAAAATATATACTGTGTTTTTACAACAATGTAAGCTAGAGAAAAGGAAATGTTATTAAGAAAATCATGAGAAAGAGAAAATATCTTTATTATCCATTAAACAGAAGTACATCATCATAAAGGTTTTCATCCTTGTTACCTTCATGTTGACTTGGTAGAGGAGGAGGAGGAAGAAGAGCAGGGCTTGGTACTGCTGTCTCAAGGGTGGCAGGAACAGAAGAAAATTGGTGTAGTTCAAACCTATGTTCTTCAACAGTTAACTGTACATTTCAATGTGTTTTAAAAAAATGTAAATATTTAATACTAGAACATTAAGAGAAATTTACTTTGTTAATAAGTTGATAAGCTATTGCTATAAATTTTTCTTTTTTTTTTTTCAACAGAAGAAATAGATGTTTGTTTTGAAAACTTAGAGGGGAGGAAAGAGAAAAGCAAGAAAACAAATAAGTAAAAGTCATACAAAATATTACCAAGATTCAAAATCTTGTTGTGTATCTTTGTTTCAGTAAGCTTCTCTTTTTTCTTTTTTCTTTTTTACAAAACACCATACAGGTTTATAGCACATATTTAGCTTAATGACATGTAAGGGAAAGAAAATATTTTCAAGTCATTTAACATATGCTATTTTTAATGACAATAAAACATTTTATTGATAAATAAGCAGTAATTTATTTTAACCATGAGCTAAAATATAAGTTAAACATTTAGATTGTTTTCTTCTTTTTCCTATTAAAGTGATCCTTGTAGACAAAATTTTAAACACAAAGCGTGATTAAATCCTTTAATGGAGATTCCTAGAAATCAAATATATGAGATTAAGATCTATGTATATTGATAATGTTTATCCATGTAGGCAAATTATTCCTTAGCAGTACATGGCTTGTTTTGATATTTACATTCACATATATGAGAGACCTTCTTAACATGCACTTCAATCCTATTGGATATTATATCCAACATAAAATTAGCTAAATATATAAACTGATACAAATATCCTCCTTTTTTCAAAATTTATACTTCTTTTTTTTCTCTCTCCTTTTTTCTTTTTCTGAGACAGAGTCTTACTCTGTCACCTAAACTGGAGTGCAATGGCGCGATCTTGGCTCACTGCAACCTCCGCCTCCTGGGTTCAAGGGATTCTCTGGCCTCAGCCTCCCGAGTAGCTGGGGTTACAGGCGTCAGCCACCATGCCGGGCTAAATTTTGTAGTTTTAGTAGAGATGGGGTTTCCAGGGTGTTCTCAAACTCCTGATCTCAGGTGTTCCGCCACCTTGGCTTCCCAAAGTGCTGGGTTTATAGGCATGAGTCACCACTCCTGGCCAATTTATACTTCTTTGAATGCCAAAGTGACTGATTGTCAGTCTATTTCTAATTTTTCTGTAAATTGTTTATTTTAATCCCCCATTTTAAAAACTTCCAGAGTAGGCTCTATCTAAATGAGTTGTACTATTGCTTCTTACCCTTCAACAACAGCATTATTTGTGCTTTCTATAGACACCACCCCACCCTCCACCCAACTGAGGGTCTTGTTATTAAGCTCTCATAGTCCCACACAATACAGAAATATGCCGACAGGACAGTGATTTCCATTCCTTTAAATTAATGACCTCAGGCCCATTCTCTAGGCTCATCTGGATATATGCTTTCAGAAAATATTTTTACATTTTTAGCATGTTGGTATTTATTCTAATTTTTATTAAAAATCATCTGTCTTTGTACATCCTTTTGGTAGTCTCATTAAATAGAATGAGGAAGGCAAAGAAAGAGACTGGTATGAGTGACATCTATTTTCTTCAGCACTAATCTATTCCCTGAATGTTTTGCAATTTGGTTGTAACAGAAATTTTATGAAGTGTTTGATATGAATCTATTATTTATCAAATAAGGCAAAATGTAGACTGTATGCTTTCTTTTATAATAAAGTGAAAATGTATGAAATTTTTAATAACTCAGGTTCTGAATTTCATGTTGAAGGATTAACAGTAAGGCAGGACATTCATAATTATCCATCTTTGTCCTAGATAGGAATCAGTAACTTTTCTTCAGTTATTTCAGCAATAATATTCACTGCTTTAACAACTGATGACTTACACAGGCCCCATGATCTCGTGCCAGTTACCTTTCCTCCTTTTTCTTGCTAACGTTGCTCCTGAAGGCTCCGCAAGCAGGCTCCTGAGCAACAGCCTTTGCTCTTGCAGTGGTCTCTGCCTGGAATGCTCCGCTCCCAGATATCCAATTAGTGAAACATTGCTTCTCTTTCAAAATTTTGGTCAAATGTCACTGACACATTGTGTCCTATCTGGACCTTCTTATTTATTACTACAATTTGCCTCTTCTGGCCACTAGATTCTTATTCTCTTTCTTACTCTGCTCTACTGTTTCTTTCTTTTTTTAATAATACTATCAACTTCTAAAATATTACCTAATGTAGTTATGTGTTATGTTAATTCTTGATAGTCTTTCTTGCCCTTCTAGAATTTTAGCTCTGTGAAGAAAAAAAAGGGATTTTCTTTTTTATACTTCATTCAATGATGTATCCCAAATGCCTTGGAGAGCTCCTGACATATAGTAGATGTTTAGCAAATATTTTTATTTCATTTATGTCACGAGGGACCCAAGCAATGGTGTGCTAGATGTTCTGTGATTGGTAAATTGGACTATAGTTAAATTATTGGCACATTAAAGTTGGCAAATGCAACAAATAAGGATTTTTGTTTGTTAGCTTGTTTTTTGCCCTCAGAGAGTAATTTATGTTCACACTTCAGAACTCAGGTTTTTTTATTTCATTTGTTCCGCCATCCTCATAGTTTTGTATTTTGGTCATTGTGCATGTTACTTCTGGTTGAGAGATGACTACCACTTCAGTGGGTATCATGACTCTATTTAATGATTTATACATTTGTTGAGGGGAAAGTAAAATCAGATTCTCAGCATACTAGCTGTATTATCAGACAGCCAAAATCCTTCCAGAAGCCTTTTAAAATAATAATACTAACCTCTCATTGGCCCATACTTATCATATGACTATATGTTATTTGCACAGAAGACTACAGAAGTAAATTTCTAAGAGTGGATAATGTTCTACCACTACTGCATTACAGTAATCATACTTCATCTTCTGGTAATGTAATTGTATTTCTGAATGAAATCAAGAATTAGTTGCCAGGAAAGAAGGGGAGTATAAAGTCTGTAAGACTGCCAACTCAGAGTGACTGCTACTGAAGGAAGAGACCACGATAAGTGATTTCTTAAGTATTAAAAACCTTTTAAAGAACAGAAAAATGAGCATCTGAAATTTTGAGAAGAGGCAGATGCATATGAATTTTAAACAATATCCACAACTGGGAGGAAAAGGCAACAAACATTTTGGCATTGAGAGAACAAATTCCCTTAGACATCCATATGGTAGATTAGGATGTAAGGTCTACCGTAGTACAGGAAATGCATTTGTTTTTACAGAAAAATACAATTCTGTATGTGTTGTTTCTTTGCCCTCTGGAAAATGACAATCTGGAATTTACCTTAACACCTTTTGTGATATGTTGTATGCCTAATATATACTGTGAAAGAAAGTTTAAAATACAACTTTCAAGATCCTTCTTCTTTGAGATTGGTGCATTATTTTTCTATCCACAGATTTGCCATTTAGGCTATTTTAAGTAGTACCGTAGGGAAGTAACTTTTATATACATCTATAGGCATCGTTTTCTAGACTAATCTTCCACAACTAAGCAGTGTTCTCATTGAAAGATAACTCTAACATCTAAAGGTCAAGGACCAGAGTTTGATTTGTTCTTACAAAAGAAGTCAGCAAGAAAGCAATTGATTTGTATTTAGATGGTGGCAGGTACTCTCAACAATTTAGACCTTGAAATAAAGGCAGACTTGTATTAAAAAAGAAAAGAAAAAGAAAGGAAAAATAATGTAGAGGGACCAAGAGCCCATTTCAATTCAATTCAGTTCTGTTGATTATATTTCTTGAACATCTCTTGAATCAATTTTAACCTCACTTTTTTCACCACAGCTATGAAAGCGACAATAGCCCCCACCCAATTGATTCTCCACACTGTACCCAGTGTTATCTATCTAACACCAAATGTGATTGCATCAAACCTCTGCTAACCAAAAAACAGAGCTGAAAAATCATGTCTCCCAATATCAAGTCCAAACTTTTCAGCATAGCATAAAACTTTTGACAAGTACCAAGTTAAAAGTCAGTCTCATCTCTCTATATTCTACCCACTCTAGTACACAAAATCACCCCCTTTTCCCAGAATAACCCATACTTATGCCTGATTGAATATACTGGTTTTTTTTCTACTATAACAGTTCTTCCCTGTCTGAAAGAAAGGTCACTTTTCAATTAATTTCTAGCCTCTGCATTGAGGTTTCCTCTAAACCTGCTATCCTAACCAGAAGCTCCTTTCCACACCTGTTCTTACAATAATAGTTAAGTCAAGTTTAGTCCGGAATTAGACTTTGTAATATTTAAACGTATTTGTTTTGGGTGTTTGTGTATCTCACTCCACTCTTTGAGTGCTGAAAGGGTTGAGTGCCTTATCATATTTGCATATTTCAGGATAAGGAAAGTTGAAATTCTTTTTGTATGAACAGATTAGTAAATAATTATTATGAATATACTACATAGCCAGAAAAATTATCTTTTTATAGAAAGAAATGTATAGGCAAATGCTAATTTAGTAAATAATAACATAAGAGAATAGCAAAATGTATGCAAGGGTGACACAGACAAAATTCACTAAAATATTCAGAAGAGTTAAGTAGGTGAAATCTGTTATAATTTTTATTTACAGTTACTGATGGGGATTGGGACTTTATTTGGATCTTCACATAGGCCTACGTTTTGCATAGTCAGAAAAGAATTACAGAATGTCTGGGAGGAAAGCAAGACAATGTGAGGAAGCAGAGATAGCTTCAAGGATGGAACGAAGCTGTGATTTTGGTGGGAGTGTAAGCTGAATGACACCTCCAGCTTATGCTTGCTGGGAATGAAAGGCATGGTTCCATAGGACAGAAATTGTGGAAGACTGCTAGGTTGGAGTTAGAAGTTTGGAGTTGGAATCTAACTCCTGCTTTCTCATTGTGCAATTTTCAATACGGTTGTTGTGATAATCACATTCAATAATGCAGGTGAAATTCCCCAGCACATTGAGTAGCAACAGTAAGAGCTCAAAAATCATTAATTATATCTGAGTAGGATTAGAAAAAAAGTGAGGCTTCCTTGAGTCTTTAATGCACATGCAATGTGATTCAATGTTATGTAAAAGTGAGCTATATTAACACTCAAGAATCATAAAAGCAGTGCTTTTCCTTCTTCCCATGTGCTCGTAATTGTTCCCTGTGTGATTAGCAAATAGGGTCAAAATTTCAGCATACTTCAGGATCAAAAACCTATGTTTAATTTACCTCATCTCTGGAAAAGAGTGTCACTTTGGTTCTTAGAGGTGCATAAAGAGAATGTCAAACAAACCACATATAAGTTAAAAATCTAAGCATGCAATTTACCTTAGAAGAGAACATTTCTGGTCTTTAGGAAATATGAAGATTGTCTACTCCAAATCTGTCAAATTATTGATAAGAAAATTGAAGCCTGGGGAGATCAAGCAATTATCTAAAGCAACAGTTAGTCTATCAGATGGCTTCTAGAGGAATAGTCTCCAAGATTTCTAAGCCTGTGCTTCCTTCTCATTGGGTCTAGTTGGGCATCTGTCAGCAACAGTAAGGTCAAGCCAGGGTCTTTATCTTTAGATCTTTTAGGTAACTCACTTGTACTCAATACAAACCCAATTTTAAGGAATGAAGAGATGCCCAGACAAAAACCCAAATTACATTTGCAGCAAAACCCCTGCTCTTTCAGTACATTAGCTACAGATTCAATAAAGGTAAAGTGGTTGTTAAGCTTTTCAGCTTGAATGGCATCATTTTTCTATTGCACTTGGAAGAAAAATGTGGTGGCACCCACCCAAAATCATAAAACCAGAGCATCTAACAAAAGATGCTGTGAGCCTTGAGCTCTATTATAATTTCAGATTTGGTGTGCTTCCCACTCTGTAAATCACCTGAATTTTACAGCAGCACCTGCAAGCCCAAGCACGAGGCTGAACTCTTAGATAAATAGAATTGCTCACAGTGTTCCCTGAATGTGCACTGTTAGCAAAACTGGGCCCTTAGCCCGAGTGGGGCTTCAGACTTACCCAAACTGGCTGCTCCTACTTAGCCAAAATCAATCGGAGCTTTGGGGATTAAATATATTTAGACATCGTGTCAATCTTTTAGAAGTTCTAAAGGTGTCTGCAATAAGACATGTGGAGTAATACATGAATATGCCGCAAATCATAGAATATTTGATCCATTTCTAACTTCCTCTAGTTTTTCTGTTTTCCTTCTTATTTTTAAGGATTAACAAATCTTATTTTGAGAATAAGTCAAACATTAACAGGATATTTATAGAGAAAATTCTGTATATTGGATCAGGTGCTATGAAACGTGTGTGTGAACACATACACATACATATCAGATGGCATGGTGACATGGTCCCTTCAGATGAACAGAGACGGGGAAAGGAGAGTGACACTTGTTAAGTTCCTACTGTGTGCAAAGTACCTAACAGATAGTGGAGACATATGCATAATAACTTGCATTTCTTAATCGCTCTTATATCCCTTGCTTAAAAATATCATTTAATCTCTGCAGTAACAGGGGATAATGTACTAGTTATTTGCATCCCCAATTGTCAACTGACAAAACTGAGGATCAGAACTAATCATTTCTTTGCTCAACATCACTAAATTGATGGAACCAAGATTTGAATCCAATTTTTACAGTTCTAATGCAGTGTTCCCACGCTACCAGGTTCTGATTTTGCTACCACACAACTGCTTCCCTTTTTACTGGGCTTCCAGAATATGCATCTCTTTGTGGAGAATATTGAACTTTAGGTAGGTCTTGAAAGACAGGAAAAAAAAAAAAAACGTGAATAATTGAGAAAGGGGAAAAGACAGCATGAAAGTACAGATGGGCAGAAAGGATATGGTCAGCAGAAAAAACAAACAAAAAATCTAGTTTGAAGAAAGTAATGGGTTTAACTTGAAGAATTCTGAGACACAAAATGGAAAAACTGAAGTTCATTTGAGAAGGGCCTAAAATGGTAGACCCTTCAAATTTCAAGGACAAATAATTATCCTTCAGTACCAAACGATGAGCCGCTTATGTGCATAAGGACACAGATTTCTCTTCACCATCAGTACCTATGCCCTAGAAATTAACTCCTAACTTCATTCCACCAATAAACTACCAATCACCTTCCTTTTCATGTGGATAACAAGAAGTGATAGAATTATACGTCGGTTCATTGCATGAAAGGAATGTATCACTAGCACTTACTTTAAAAAAAAAATTGTCTTCAACTTCTAAGAGATTGCTTACTATTATATTAAATACCATGAGAAACCTTTAATTATAAAATACAGATTCAAATACAAAAGGACTATAATCTATTTGCAAGCATTTAATTTTGACTTGGTATGAAAATTATGAATTTTGGAATTTATTTGTTAAGAAAGAATTTGATAGAGACTGTTGATAAGCAGAGTTTTCTTCTTATTAAGCAAACTAGACTGTTTTAAGTCACTTTTTTACAGAAGTATAATTAGCAGCACATTTATTTGATGAAGTCTTTTTCCCATCATTATTCTTATAGTTATTTAATATATAAAATTTATTTTTGACAATTTGTTCTGTGGGAGTATATTTTATACAATTTCCCCCCTACAGTACATCTGGGAAATATTCCAGCTCTGTATTTTCAGCCTTCTTTCATTTGCACAAAGATGTTACATGACAGCAGAGAAATTTTCATTTCTTAAGGAGTGAGATTATGCTGTCCCAAGAAAAGGTGGAGGAGGATCACACTGACAATGCTGAATTTCTTGAGCACAAAAACAGAAAGCCTTGGAGAAGAGAAATTACCCTCCAAATGATTGCCTTTCCTTGGCTCAACCTACTTTTCTCTTCTCTGCACTATCACCCCCCACATTACTCTCAAAGCACAGGAACTATCAGTATTATTAATATTGTGTACTCTCATTTAACCCAGAAAAAAAAAAATCTTATTTCCATGGTACTTCAGGGGACACTTAATATAAGAGTACCTGAAGGAAGGATGGGGGAGAGAAAGAAAAAGAGAGAAGAGAGAGAAATCTGGTGTAACAGAGAGTATAGAGCTGGCCTGTGTGACCTGTCACCAATGGATATTTGGTAATTAGGATTCCTCAAACTGTTTGGTGTAGGATATGCCCAGCAATGAGAGTTCTTTCGTGAAATAAGTTTCCAGAATCTTCCATAACCCCACAATAATAAAAAGCATCTATTAACATGTAAATTCTTGTTCCAAATATTCTTCAGAAAATAAATTTTATATTTGGATTAAGCACAGGTTTCCCAAATATTTGCTAATCAAAGAAACTTTTTCTTCTTTTTCTTTAACCGCTGAACATTCACACATTACAACAGTTTAGAAATCCTTATTATAAATTATATACAGATAGTATCCATTTGTTTCAAGTAGAGTAAAATTATAATAACAATAAATTCTAAAATAAAAATGAACTGGATATTTTGCTTAAAAATTATAACAAATGTTTCCATTTTTGAATCAATTTTTGAATTGATTCAAGATAAAATTAAAAACCTGAACAGAAAATGAACCAAGATCGAATCTGAAAAATGTCAAAATATACCCCAAAAGTCAGTTGCTTTAGAAAGTTTTGTGGATAAATGACTTAAAATTTGAAAGAAGTATATAATTTCGGAGTCTTTGATTAATGCAAAAAAAATGAGAAAAGGCCAAAGTTGAACTATTTGCAGATGGTAGATAAAGCTATTGTTTTCAGATATTATGCTTATCTTTATAACTCAAAGGAATCAACTGGGGAAATTATTAAAATGAATTACAGTGTTTAGTATGGTGGCAAATTCCAACATTAAATGTATGAATAACTATTGCTTATATATAACATCAATACACAATAATAAAGAGGCAAATATATTGGGGAAAGAAGTTGTTTTCTACCCCTTCCCTACATAACTCCAAACACACACAAAGAATCTAAGGGAAAAAAACTTTGAGAAAAAAGGAAAGAACAAAGACTGAGCTCTCTGGATGGAATAATGCCAACATGGAATTTCTTCTAAACTCCATTAAGATTCCACCCTGCCTTGGCTCTTGCTACCTCTTTATTACTGGCTAATAGATCTTCCACTTCTTACTAGAATGCCCCATAAAGAGCGCTCAAAAATGTTTACTGAATGATAGGCAATTCTCACTTGTATATGCAAGTAAGAAGATTCAGCATGTCACTTTCTTATGTAAATTAATTTAAATGTTTATAAAATTTTATTAAACATTCAAATGTGATTTAATTTAAAACTTTACAAATGGTTAATACACATAATCAAAAATTTCTTATAAAGTAGGTAATAAAGGTAAATAAAAGTGAGTGTCTATGGAATGTTTACAAATAAGTAATGGAATATCATTATAAATGAAAATGTTCACTCAAAATCAAACAAATGACATTTCCTTTCTTCTTTTACAAATAGAACTTCTTCTAAGTATAAAAGTAATTCAAAAGTTAAGAAAAATAAGTGTTTAAAGAAACCTAGACTGTCCTGCTGGCCATATGTCTTTGATTGAGACCGAAATTAATTTTAGTAAACTAATAGGAGAAAACCTATATAGAAAAGGGGTTGGAGGAAGAAGATGATGACAAATAGGAAAATCATTGACTCATGCAAAAATTGTAAACTGAAAAGAAGAATTATTTTGGAATTTTCAAAATTCTTTTCAAAATCTTTTAAATACTATCATCATATTTATTGTTACAGAAACCATCTTTCCTATTGGAAATTATGTTACAAATACAACATTAAGTCTAGCAGAATTTTCAGGCCAACCTATGTGTGTTAGGAGTGGGTTGCAAATATGTTGAGAGTGGTACAAAAGAGAGATGAATGACCAAAAGATATAATTTCACAAAACTTATGAGTTTTCCCTGTAACAGTTGCTGTAAAAATGTAAAAATAATTACTTTTTTGTATTTTTTGAAGGACTCCACTTGAAATAGACTGTTCTTATTGGTTCTTGATATCTAATCTATCTGGAGAGCACTGGTCTAATAAATACTTACCTATCGTCTTCCAAAAATCTATCTCAAATATTATTTTCCTCATAAGATCTTCTCTGAACCTCTCAGCTGGAAGAATGTGTTTTTAGTTAGCCTCAGCTCTATTACAAACTATTCATTTGTATTTATCATATGACCTTTTCACTTTCTAACATCATTTATAGTTAATTATGCACACTTTATCTTTCTCTTACCAGATAGTGGGCGATATCCTGGAACATTTCTAGGAAACCCACTCTTGCCATTCCTAAATACAAAGATGTTATTAGTATGTAGTTGGAAAAAGAAATGTGAGTTTATTAACATTTGTACGTAAAACAGGCAAACCAACCAGATGGTCTCACTATTCAGATACGTTTTTAATTAAATGAGTAAAGCAGGCAAACCAAGCAGATATTCTAACTATCCATATGTATCTTTGATTAAATGAGTGTTTCTCTTTATTTCTGTGATGAGCTGATACAACATTATTACCATTTCTGGTAGATAAAAGATAGATGGCTAGATGATAGATGGCACTTAGGTAGATACTGAAAGATTCTAACAGATGTTAGAATGTACATATACATGTAAAATTATATAAAAGGAATAAAATCTGAATTTGGATTCATTTTAATAATATGTTTGTGATTATTCAGAATACTAGCATTAGTTCTGAGCAAATTATCCTAAGTGAAGTCTGTTTATGGCACCTGGACCAGGGCAACTTGAGGAAAGTGAGGACACCTGGGGCAACTTCTAAGGGGGTTATTCTCAGGTGCAAATGCAGGGCAGCCCTTGGGAGTGAGTCTAACCTTAAATGTTGCACCATAGGGTCTCACTTACATCACCCTGGTCTCTGCAACTCCCCGTTTTGGAATTATAGTCTTCCCTTGGTATTAGGGATCCCATAGGAATAGCAAGCCTTTAGTTCCAGTGTCCCCCACATACACTCAAATCTGCACATACTCAAGTTCTGCACTAGGACCACTGAATGCGCATATATGAAAAGCAGGCCCTCCAATTACATGGGTTTTATATCCTGCAAATACTGTGTTTGCCATCTGCATTGGGTTGGAAAACATCCATGTATAAATGGACCTATGCAGTTCAAATCTGTGTTGTTCAAAGATCAACTGTATTCCCTGTTTTATCAGCTTTATTCCAGACTTTCAGAGCTTTCCTATTACCCCTAGCTTCTGAAACTTCCCCTCTCCTTAGGGCATTGAACCAGAGTTGTGTTTAGGAGCCACCCTCTCCCTAACCCTTATCAAAGCCCTAGTCATTTCTGCAGCATTCGTATAAAGAACACTGTCACGTTGGAGACACATTTATAAATAGCCATTTTATTTTTGAGTTTAAAAAGACTGAAAAATATTTCATGTTAGCTCCCCTGGTGGTATTTGCATTTAATAGAAAAAAATGCCTTAATACAGAAGAATATATTTTTGGTGTCCTCAGTGCTCCCCTTTACCTGGGAGTTCACAAGACCAGGTCCCATCCCTCTCCAGCATCCAGGTCAGGTCTGCCTCCCTCCTGGGGGATTCTTCCCACAGAGGTCTAGCAGGGAGCCACAACTCACGTTACTGCACCTTGTTTCCAGTCAATAATGAGATCTCCACTCACTTCAACCGCTGCCTCCCAGATTCAATCGATTCTTGTGCCTCAGCCTCCCAAGTAGCTGGGACTACAGGCGCACCCCACCATGCCTGGTTAATTTTTATATTTTTTAGTAGAGATGGGGTTTCACCACGTCGGCCAGGCTAGTCTTCAACTCCTGGGCTCAAGTGATCCTCCTGCCTCAGCCTCCCAAAGTGTTGGAATGACAGGGGTGAGTCACCATGCCCGACCACACTTTACTTTTTCATTTATTGTTACGTTTTGCAGCTGTGTCGTGTACATTGGTATTATTATTCTGATTATCCTTCAGTTTGTTTACAGTCAGGTTCTACCTTTAGACTTTTTATAGATCACAAAACACCCACTTTCCAGCATTAAAGCAAGCTGCAATAAGATAAAGGAAGCTTTAGGTTTTTGTGACGGGGATTTGCTTTCATCACTAAAATGAATTCATATTTGCAATCCTACCATACTTGTACCTAAAGCAGGCTCTATGAGTATGCTTTTCAGACTGTCACATTACCGCCTTTTGATTGGTAAATAATCCTTTTTTTTATTTCTCAAGATGAAGAGAACATATTCTGTTTTTTAAAAAGACTAATCAGTCTCTAAGCTGAAATCCAGCTACACAATATGTATGAGTTAGGTAACATTATACTAACACTCCTCATTAAAAACCTCTAAGCAACATCCATCCATCATTAAGTAAGATGTTTAATGACTTCAGAAGAGGGGATTAAGAGACAATTGTCAATAGAAAGTATGGTCACATGCTTTTAGAATAAGACTCAGTAATTTTAAATTACATTATTGGAAATGGTACATTGTTTGCTTCTTGGCTTGTTTGATAAACTTCAGTAAAAAACTACATTATAGAGTAGTAAAAAAATAGTTTCATTTACCTTTTGCTGATACAGATATGGAAAGTGAAAAATGGAAAAGCTGACTCAGTGTCTTAAGAACAAAAATCGTGGCTCTTTTCCAAGTATATTAATAAAGCAATTATTGGGGCTGGGCATGGTGGCTCACACCTGTAATCCCAGCACTTTGGGAGGCTGAGGTGGGTGGATCACGAGGTCAGGAAATTGAGACCATCCTGGCCAACATGGGGAAACCTCGTCTCTACCAAAAATACAAAAAAAATTAACCGGGTGTGGTGGTGTGCATCTGTAGTCCCAGCTACTCAGGAACCTGAGGCAGAAGAATCGCTTGAACCCCAGAGGTGGAGGCTGCAGTGAGCCAAGATCATGCCACTGCACTCCAGTCTGGGCGACAGAGTGAGAGTCTGTCTCAAGGCAGGTGGATCACGAGGTCAGGAGATCGAGACCATCCTGGCTAACATGGTGAAACCTCATCTCCACTAAAAATACAAAAAATTAGCCGGACATGGTGGCGGGCGCCTGTAGTCCCAGCTACTCGGAAGGCTGAGGTAGGGGGGAGAGAGAGAGAGAGAGAGAAAGGAAGGAAGGAAAGAAAGAAAGGAATTTCATTAATGTTTTATAATGTTTTAAAATATGGACTTTGGAGACAAAAAGGCCTGGTACTGATGTTGTTTTAACTTTTCATAATGAGAAATTGTAAAGATGCACATAAGTAGTATTATAGAATAAACTTCCCTACTGCCTGGACTCAGCTACCATCAACCCTGGCCAGACCTGGCCCATCCTCAACCTTCTCCAATCCCCTTCCTCCAGATTATTTTGAAAATATCCCAGAAATAATATTATTTCATCTGTTTATTGTCCATCATGTAATTCTAAAATTGGGAATAAATTTTGTTAACACGGTCACACTATTACCAGATGTACAAAAATAATGTATTATTATTATGAAATATTCAGTTAGCATTGAAATTTCCAATTGTTCATGAGTGAGAACTGGGATTTAGGCCCTACTTTTCCACAGAAGCAACTGACCTCTTGCTTATCTGTTAAATGAGCTTGAAAAGCCACCTGAAATACTTGTTGTGAGAATTAAATTAGATATATGTTATCTAACAGAGAGTCTAGGATTATAACTGAAGTTTTTTTAAAAAGGATATCTTTAGAAGTCAATTTTAAATATTTTTGGAAGATACATTTAATATTAGCCCTCAAAGTTTTTGACTCAAGTACAAATGAATAGACCCTGGACAAACTTCAAACCATACTCTGACCATCTTCTGATTCTTCCGTTGTTTCCTCTCTCTTCTCTCACCTTTGTAGATTGTTTCTCTACTTCTCCTTACTCAAATTTACCTAACCATGCACAAAAGAGGATGGCTATCATCTGTCTGTCACTTAGAAATGAAAGCAAGCAAAACTACATTCTAATGTTGATGGTATTGATT